>NC_134012.1:3107205-3416911 GCF_047716275.1 Strix uralensis | reverse complement strand
AATGTTAATTAATCTTACGGAAAAGTTACCTTTCAGGGAGCACTACAAATATATTTGTACTACTGAATTGATATGATACTAAGTTAAGTACACAAAATAAGTCCTTGCCTGTAATAATGCTAGATTTTTGGAAAAAATGGTCCTATCAGAGATAGAAATTTCTAATTATTTCTTTGTTATGATGATGTACAAATGCTGTGCATGTAGAAAGCGTGTGTGATTTCCTTTTGTTTAAATTTGCATCTCTTTCTGCCTGGCTAGGGGCTGTGGATGTTTGTTTTGGATGTGAATACTGAATATGTATTTTTATTCTGACTGTTTCCCTCTTCTAGCTGGATGAGATCTATTCTGTAGAACTCAGTGGCTACAGTGAAATGCCAGGCAAGTTGGGGAATGCCACAAGGGTCAATATAACCATTTTGAAGAACGATGATCCACATGGTGTCATTCAGTTTCTACCTGATGAACTATCAGTAACAATAAAGGAAAGTAAAGGAGAAGACATCTATGCTGGTAATTCTTTTTTGTTAGAGTTACTGATTTATCTGCTGTCTGCCCCTGCAAGGCTTCTTTTCCCCATTGCACCTTTCTAGGACAATGTCTGACTCAAGTCTCCACTCAGGAGTTTCCAGAGTGGTACAGTGCTGGTATGATGAGCAGTGGAGGCTGAAGTGGAGAAGAATGGGCCTGGAAAGCCGGAGGGATCAGTCCAGTAAAAAAAAATGTCTAGAGAATATGCCAGACAGGAAGATGGAGTATTGATGTATGTGCCAAGTGCAACCTGGAGGTAGTAGCTCTGCTTGTGGAGCATGAAGAGTAGGGTGCTATGTGAGAGAAGAATTGAGCTAAATCTTCATATGGGTGACTTCAACTTGTCTATCTCTGTTCAATTATTGAGTACATTTACAGACAATAACAAAGTTGAGCAAGTCTGGACTGCTTTAGTGGTCTGTCTTTGTGTGTCCTGTGTGTAGTGCTCTCACATATTATTAGTTTTGCGAGAAGTGGATTTGCTTATTATTTCCTTTCCTTTTTCTTTGTTTCAGCTTTGCTGACCTTTTACTTTTTGATTTGTGTTGTTCTGAAGATGCACACTGACTGTATACATTTGCTTTCTTTAGCTGCCTACAGAGTTGTAAGAAACCAAGGAAACTATGGCAATGTTACTGTGTCTTGGGTTGTTGACCCAGCCTGTACCAATGACATCTATCCAGAACAAGGGACTATTTTCTTTGATAATCTGGAGTTTTCAAAAAACATCACCATTTACTCACTGCCAGATGAGGTAAACATTTTTACAGTTGTTTTTGTGCGAGTATATGGGACAAAGAGTAAGTGCTAAAACGTTACCATTTAAGGAGAAAGAAGGAATGTCTGTTTTTTGAGATCCTGATAAGTATTTGTAGGAAACACCGAAATACTTGCATAAAACTGAGATTACTTCAGGAAATCATAAAAGAATTTGAGAAGCTGTGCATACTTGTAAAAAGAAGTTAGAAGCTGAGTGTAGTTGAATATAGTTAGATTTTAGAAAAGTTCATTTGAATAAAACCCTTGTTTTGATAGCAGGAATCCTAATTTTTATTTTTAATGCTGATATATTTGAAGTAATATAAGAAAGAATGAGAATAATTAATAATAAATAAATAAAGCTGAAAAATAAATTACATGTATCAGAAGCAGGAAGCTGCAAGATAACTTTTGGGTCACCTGTAGAACAGTAAAGATGAAGGGACTTATTTACAAAGATTTTAGAGGGGTGATTTCTCAGTAACTGTATCAACTGTTGTTTGTAATCCCTCTTGACACACCTAAGGATCAGTAAGTGAAAAACAATGCTCAGAAATCTCTGGTTTGTTAACCCTCTCAGTTGTTTATTTTAATTTCTTCATTGTTTTGTATGCAAGAAATTAATTTTGTAATACTCTCCCTTTCAGGTACCTGAAGAGATGGAAGTGTTCATCATCAGCTTATTCAATGCTACTGGTGGAGCCAGACTGGGCAATATAACCAATGCAATTTTAAAAATTACAAGGAATGATGATCCCATTTATTTTGCAGGTTAGATATTATTGGTTTTAAATGTAGAATACATATACTACACCAAACAGATTTTATTGACAGACCAGATCATTGAGAAATCCTAATCCCAATGGAGCTAGTATAAAACATTCATGTTTTTGTTGTGTTGAATTTGTATTTGTTTCCTTCAGAACCCTCTCTTATTTTATTTCATTATTCTCTTTGTTGATGCTGGGATTGGTTAGGTGGCTCAGTAGAACAATATTCTCTTTTATCTACAAGTATTTCCATGCCTTTATCACATATGTCTTCTGTTTCACTGAGGAGAAGGGTCCTCTTGGGGAGGATTAAGAAAACAGACCACATGCAAGGAGCTCAGGCTTGAACTGAGGTAGATTTGTTGCTTGTGTATTTTCAGAACCTCTGACAGTGAGCGTTAAAGAAGGAAGTGTGGCAAACTTTACGGTCCTAAGGAATGGATCTGCTGATGTTGCTGTTGCTGTCCAGTATATTACTGTGAACGGAGATGCAACGGCTGAAGAGGGAGACTTTGTTCCCAGTGGAAAGAGCAGTGTCATTTTGTTCGATGTTGGAGAAAGACAGCAGAATTTGTCTGTGTATATTAATGATGATGATACCCCTGAAACTGATGAAACATTTTATATCTTTCTTTTGAATTCTACAGGTAAAATTAATGATTTGATGTATGGTTAGTAACTCTCCTTTTTTTTCTGCAATTTTTTACCAGTTTGGTCTTATCATAAAGCAATATATAAATGCCAAGCATTATATCAATAACATTTGCTTCAGCATTTCTATATAATTAATGTACACAGTGTGTTTGGATTTTAATCTTGAATTGTTTAATTGGAAACAAAAATCAAATGATACAGCTGAAAACTTTCCTGCAAAAACAACTGGAGTGAAAGTCTCTTTTCAAATGTAAATGCTCCAAATTAGATGGGGTTTTGACTTGACTACAGAAACACAAGGCTAAAGAATGTTAGCACTGCAACAAGTCTTAGGGAAAGAGGGATTCTTTTAGGGTTTTTTGTCGTGCTTCACTGTATACTACACAACTGCCTGATTTCTGTAAAAACAAACAGAACTGTCTCATTTTAGAGGAAGACCATGTAAATTGGTCTCTGTTTTGTTTTTGTAGTAGTGCAACGTATGCATACATTTTTCTCGGTTTGGCTTTATAGTTTTACAATGCTTCATCTACAGAAAAATGTGTGTTAGAAATTACCCAATATACCACCCATGAAGAACAGGTTTATCTTAGAAATAACAGTGTTTTGGTTTGTTTTTTAAATGTTATCATTTAGCAGGAAATGATACAAAATTATTCACCACATTCTTATTTTTGAAATAGATGTCTTCTGGAATAAACCATCACTGCTGTGTAATATTGATAAGAAAATATAAGTTAAATGTAAGAAATAGGTACATTTTCCTGGGCTCTACCTGCTTAATAATGACCCTTCTCACCCTTAGCCCTGCCAAAACTCAAGGTGTAGTGCAAGAGTCATCTACAGTTGTGTTAGCAAATTTGAATGATTTACTGTCCTCCAGTTGTTATTATTCTGCAGCTGAGAGGTAATAACAGGCTGTGAATGCCCTGCGTATCTTTGCAATGCAAAATTTATTTAATTGTATAAATTATATAAAATGTTATTTAATAAAACAAAGGAAAACTATCACAATTATGCATCAGACTGTACCTTCACATTAGATTGTGTGGTAGGTTCATAAATTGAAATACCTACTAGGGATTCATTTCAGGATGAGGAAACATAAAATTAGATTTCTTCACTTAGTCATGCGTACTCAGTGTCTTAGCCCTCATGACAGTCTATAATGATCTAGTCTTCACAGTCAGTGATTCTGAGAGTGCTTCAGGTCACACCACAGTGGACACCCTGTGGCTGGTCTGTGAATTGCTCACAAGGCTTCACTGATGAACTGCATCTGCCCGAGATGTTGGTAGCAGGCAGCCAGAGAATCACAGGGGAATTTTTAGCAATTATTGGAGTATAAGTTAGCTTATGTGTTTCCTGAGGTCAGCTAGCGTTCACTCTGGTATCCAGGTCTCTTACAGAACATCAACTGTATGGGAATGATTGGACAAAGCCATTCTTCTCCCTTCTTAAATTTTCTCTTTGTTCATCTCTTTCTCCTTTAATAACTTTCTTTGGGATCTGCTGGTATTTTCTCTTACCACTCTATCGGGAACCTATGATGGCTTTTCTCCTGGCACACTGGTCCTACAAGAATGGGTAGCTACAGGCTCGCTTTGCCTCTAAAAGCAGGATCATATCATCATGCAGTCTCTCTAGAATCACTAAGAAGACAGAATATTTCTGTACACATTTCTGAAAGCAAAAAAAATTATTTTCTTTCTATGATCCGTTGCATATATTTGCCTTGATTATTACACCCTCTTTGAAAATTATGGCGGGCTGTTGAGGCTCAGAGAAAATACAGATAGAGGTATATGAAGTTAAAGTAAGAAACACATTGTTTGCTTGGAACAAAGGCTAGTCTAACACTGTTCAATAGGGTGAAAAATGGGATGGGGTGGAAACATAATGTACATCTGTGGACATAGAAAGGATGTTAGAATGTCCCTACAGTGCTAATATACACACAGAAATCCTACTAGCTTCTAGTCTGCTTCACAGGTATCTTATATTTTTTCCTATCTGATAGGTGGTGATATGGGTGTGAATAAGCTCTTAGACACTGGTCTTAGCTCATATTTAGTTTAAGTGCAATACTTCTATTCTAGGTCTAAAGGAAAGCTGGGATCTCTGAATACCTATATTTTTCTTTTGACTTGACTAATTGATCAGACATGAAATACTACCTCTCATACAATCCTTTCTGCTCAGAAACACATCTTCTCTGGTCATGTCACATATATTTTTTCCTGCAAATCTTATGTCTTGCTCTCTGCATGAGATGCTACTTAAGTATTTTTACTCTGATTTGCCTGTTACAGAGCATCTCAAAAATTGTTTTTTCACTGATTATCATTGCTCATTTCTTGCATAAAAGCATAAAACCAGTTGGTGTGAGAAGGAAACTCCTTCAGTTTTAGAGTTGCTTTCATTTCTGATACCAGTTTTCATAAAATTAATCACTCTCTTTTTAGGGGATACTGTTATCTTTAAGGCTGGAGTGGCTACAGTTATTATTGAAGCAAATGATGATCCTAATGGAATTTTCTCCTTGGAACCTTTAGAGAAGCCAGTGGAAGAAGGCAAAAGTAACAATTTTTTGTAAGTAACTTTTAAATAACACTTTTGCACTTTTTTTGGACTCATGTGTGTGGTACTTTATGAATAGTACTTAGATCTAATCCCGTGCAAGTTTGCATTGATAAAAATGTATTAAAGAAAATTAGCTTTACTAAATTTTGAATTAAATGATCCATAAACATGTTGAAGACATCAACTGTTTTATTATCAAGTAGACTATGCATATTAAAATGTATACAGAAATTCATATTAAAATGTAAATAAATAAGACTACAGCATTGTTGAATTGTTTCTCAGTAGACTTTAGATACACAGTAATCTGGATAATTTAGCAGACTGTAACATGGACTAACAGAGAAATAAAAAATCTTTTCAAAATATAGCTAAATATGACTAATTCTTTCTGTTAGTTTGTTTTTATTCTACCTTTTAATACAGATGAAAGTCTGTACTCAGAGTCCAGATGTGACCGTCTTCTAGACTGAAAATGCCCTTCCCTAGTCTGACCTCTGAAAGTGTTTTCTTTCCAGCCACTGGGATGTATTCAAGAATGGGAAGGGTTAAGAAAGGAATTTGCTTGGCATCTTACCTTGTTATGTTCCATAAAGTCAGGATGGGATTATAATTTGGCAAAAATACTGATTTTTCATCAAGAAACCTCCAGACAGGTTGTATAGAGAAGTTAGGTCACAATAAATGTGATAGTGTGAACAGTTAGGGAAGAGGCTCTTTTAACATTTAATTACCTTTTATATATTTTTATTTGATTTTTTTGGTTATATTAAGGCCCTGAAACAGATGCCTATGACTTTTTGATTGTGTTACGCATCTAAAAAATGAAAATCCTTGAGAAAAGATGATTTTAAATATATTGTATGTTTGGTTTTGTTATGCTGCTCTTTGAGGTTTTTTTGGTCCTCTATAATCTTATATTCCAGGATATATTTTTTTATTTGATGGTGTGAAGAATGATGATTTGAACTGAACATGTTTATATACAGATGTTTTATGGATACCAAGATCACCAACATTTGAGCACCTTGCTCCATCTTCACTGATGAAATCTGTTTACTAGGGAGCTGTCTCTTCCGTACCCTCACTGCTTTGGCTGTTCTGTAGTACATAACAAAAGGGTCAGAGCAGCATATAACCTAACTGCTGAGAACAGCTGTGGCAGCCCTGAGCTTTAGAGGGAGTAATTGGAGTTACTGCAGCAGTGCTACACAGCTGGGATAGAGTTCCCTGGTTAATTGCAAAAAAAAATTAAAAACCTTTGAAAGCAGAATCAACATAATTGTGTTGCTGTGCCTAGACTGTTTTTGCTAAACTAATTTTTCAGCCTGATATAATCTCCTTGTACAGCATTTTATTTTGCTGTGCAAAGAGATGTACACTTTTTATATGTAAAGCACACTTTGTTAATACAGGCACTATATACTTCAGTTTTTATTTATAATGCCTTTTGGATATTGGTGAAATTATGTTACCAGATAGCTATAGAAAAAGTAAAATCTTGGTTTTATTTACTACGTTCTTATACTGGAATAACCAGGGCTTTCTGAAGGACAAAGAACATAACTCAAATTTGATACCAATGTAAGAAAGAATTTAAGGAGACTTGATGGTTAAAGGGAGAAATGTTTGTGGTTAAATGTAGATGATTTTCTTGTCTAAGGTTGGCCAGGTATATCAATTTTTAATGTTAACTTGCTGCACAATTTTACATTTGTAGTTATTATTTAAATAATAGAAGTGCAAGACAAACTGATGTTTAGCTTAACAATACTACTTTGCATGGGCCTGCAGTGGTTACTTTTTTTCTAAGGTACCTGTGGTAAACCTGGGAGTAGAATTATACTGTGAAATTGCAGGCCTTCATAGAGGATTATATAATTGTATTTATTGTTCATGGTTATTTAGAACATTGTATGCTATTTTCCACAGTAAGGAAGATTAGTGTAATTGTGTTTTCCCTTGCTAATGAATGCTGATGCATACCTGCCAGGACAATCACTCTTTCTGTATCACTGAACAGGGTTTTGAGACACAGAGGACACTTTGGCAATGTCTCACTGACCTGGCAGCTCTTTGATAATGACTCTGCACTGAGGCCAGGAGAAGAGTTCTATGAAACTTACGGGACTGTGTTCTTCATGGATGGTGAAGGATCAAAGCCAATAACACTCCGTGCTATTTCAGATAGAATTCCTGAATTCAATGAATTTTACATTCTGAAGTTGGTGAATGCTTCAGGTATTGTCTTCCATATCACCATTCCCTTCATATCTGGTAGAAACGAATTATGTTTAATCAGTCAAAAAGAAACCAACCCTGGAAATCATGTCTTGATATCCTGTACTTTTCTGGTAAGGTTTTAGGTTTTATTTTTCATTTCATCTTAATTTAGGTATATGAATGCAGTTATTCAGTTCCTGAATTACTGTTATAGACATTTTGGTGATCTGACCTCTAAAAAGAGACCTCTTGGTGATTTCAGAGATGCAGATCTTCATATAGTTGAAGAAAAATAAAACTATGGTTTTATTAAAATAAAATATGGCCCATGCATGTCTACCAAAATGGAGGTTGGTTGGTTTGTTTGCTTTTTTCTAGAGGAGGTAAAATACTTATAGTTACCACTTCATAGGACTTAAATTACAACTGCTACAGGTCTGCTACTGAGCAGAGTTCCAAATCTACACTCATCCCACCTCAGTACTATTTATGGTCTTCTGTGCCCAGACACAAATGAAAATATGTGTTGACCTTTTATGTAAGCGAAATCCACATGCATGTACAGAAGTTTTCCTACCCATAATAGGTAGGTCGCTGCACACGTTGAAAATGGAGGCTCTACATTCACATCATGATCTTTGCATCATGAATTCTTACTGTGAATTCTTACTTAGATAACTGACAGAAATAGAAATAATGGCAGGACTTGGCAGCAGTTCTAATACACAACGGGTTACTGATTCTGCAAGGTATCTCCGCTTCTGTTTCAGAGGCAATGGGCCAAATTTTGCCATTCCATATTCAAGTAAATCTTGGAGTAATATGAGAACTGAATTTGGCCCCATGTTTGTCAAATGAATCAAAGGTAACCTATCTCATTTACTAATTCAGAAAAGTTGGAGCTAATCTTATGTTAGCTGAAAGACAAATGTGTGTTTTGCAGTTAAAAAATAACATACTGCTTTGTTTTCTATGAAAATTGTCACTATAGTGTTAAATATAACGATGCAGTTAAATTATGTTATTAATAAATCAGAGCATTTT
The DNA here is from genome assembly GCF_047716275.1 of Strix uralensis. Taxonomy (NCBI): domain Eukaryota; kingdom Metazoa; phylum Chordata; class Aves; order Strigiformes; family Strigidae; genus Strix; species Strix uralensis. Next base: position 3,408,347 of record NC_134012.1, on the reverse strand, counting down.
CTAAGAGTTCAGAGGCTCTTTAAAGAAGATTCAAGCCTTTTTAGAAAGATATTTTATTAAAAAACCTTTAAGTACTTAGTAAGATTTTTCAGATTGTGGTGTTTGAAACCAACTATTAACTTTTGCTCTAACTTTCGTTATATAGGTGGGTCACCTGGTCCTGGTGGTCAGTTATCTGAAACAAACCTTGCTGTAACCGTGATGATCCCATTCAATGATGACCCTTTTGGAGTCTTTGTTATAGATCCAGAGAGCCAGGACAGAGAGATAGTGGAAGATGTTCTTTCTGAAGATGATCTTTCCTATATTACAAACTTCACCATCTGGAGACAACAAGGCACCTTTGGTGTTGTCCGTTTAGGTTGGGAAATACTGTCTAGTACATTCGAAGCTGGACTACCATCAATGGTAGACTTCTTGCTGCTGGGATCATTTCCAAGTTCAGTACAATCTCAGCCCCACATGAGGCGCCATCACAGTGGAACAGATGCTTTGTATTTCAGTGGAAAAGAGGATGCATTTGGGATTATTGGTCCGGAATACCCATACAATGAAAATACTGCAGTAACCAATTTTACATTTTCAGCGTGGTTAATGCCTAGTGCCAGTACTGATGGTTATATAGTTGAAAAGGATGACGGTAATGGGACCTTATATTACGGCGTGAAAATCCAGACAAATGATTCTCATGTTACTGTAGGGCTTCATTATACAGCATTAGGATCCAACATGACATATATGGCTAAAACAACAGTCCTGAAATATCTGGATGAAAATACTTGGCTTCACCTTCTGATTACTCTGGATGAAAGTATAATTGAATTTTACGTGGATGGAATTCCAGTTCTGGGAGGAATTAAGAGCCTTAAAGGAGAAGCAATTGCTGATGGTGAGCCAATAGCCTGCATTATTGTTCTTCATATGTAAAGTTCTGCAATGTATAGAAGAGCCTAGCTCCTTGACAGGTGTATGCAAGGTACTGCAATTATTATATCTGATTAGTTAATTGAAAAGAATGGATAGAAGATTCTGAGGATTTCCAAAAAGCATATGGAAATTAGATCTGGGAATGTTCCAAAAACTTCAGAACTGTAACAGAGCTTGGATTGCAATAATTTGAAAATAATAATTTTTAATTACATTTATAGAAGTATTCTTATCATGTATACATATTGTTATATATGTTTGCGATTAATAGTTTCTATAAGATTTACAGTACTGTAGCTTAGAAAGGACTATTTTCCTCTCAGTTTCTGAAACAAAATGCAATAATGATTTTGTTTCTAATTGTGTATTATATTAAAACAAAGCCAGTATCTTATAAGCAATAGAATTTTTCAGGGGGTAGATTTACTTAAGTATGTGTTTATGTTGTATATGAAAATTATTCCTATAACTTTAATAGTGTTCCAAGGAACACGCACATGTGTACTTCAGTTTATCTAACTGGATAGTCCCAGATGTCATTTTAGTCACAAGGAACCGTTATGGACATTCACTCTGAACTTGCATAGCAGTGTCCAGAGAAGTATCAGAACAATTCCTTTACAAAGTCAGATATTGTGTGGTCAGAGTACATTTATATTTACTCTTTCTTTTGCAGTTTCCCACTGTTCCGCATGCATTTTTTTTCTTGGAGATCATCTCCATCCTTTTTCCCTTCTTCCCCTTGCCTTCAGTTTCACATGTTTTCTTTGGTGGGTATAGGCAGTGAATGATTATCAAATTCTTGAATACAATCTCCTTTCCTGTAATCAAAGAAAGACAATTAAAAAACATACAGTGATGTTAAATGCATATACATCTATATGCATATATGTACACAAACATAGAGTGAGAATCGAGAGACTTCATTAATTGTATAGTGTAGTATTTTATTTCTGCCTGTAAATTTCCAGTGGTTGAAGTCTGAGAAAAACCTTTGCCCTCTGTAACAAAGTAGTGCCTCTGCAATTAATAATTTCCATCAGACTTGCAGTGCTGTAGCTGAGAAAGGATTTTTTTTCCCCTCAGTTTCTAAAACAAAGATGTGTGAAATGCAATAATGCTTTTGTTGCTAGAAGGATATGTCTGAGTCGTTGTAAATTTTCTGTATTAGTGGAGATGGCATATGCTCTGTCTGGAGATACTACAAGTATAAGGTAAGGATTTAATCTCTCTCCATTTAATGTTGGATGCTACACAGTGGTGAGCAGAGTAGCCCAGTTTTTCTCACCATCCTCCGCCTTGTGTCCTGGGACCATTATCAGCTGCTGTGGTTGCTTGTCTTTAGCACTGACACTCAGTGTTGTATGTATGCCAGTGCATTCAAGAGCACAGTTTCTTCCAAATCCAGAAAACAGCTGGAAAGAAGAGATATCTATGTGTTTTAGCACAATAGGAATGAGTATGAGCTACCGGCTTAGTATATTTGTGTAAAAGGTAGCTGTGATCCCATGATCTGCTGAGCAGGATAATTGTTTGGAGACAGAGAAATATTAATGCTGTTGTAGAAAGCATTTGGAATCTGGTGTACATTTCTGAAATCCATATTCCCAGTGCATTGGGGAAAAGCATGTCCAGAAGGGCTAATGCAATGATGATGAGTATCATCAGAATGGAGCCACTGTCCTAGCAGAGAGAGACAAAATGGGGTCTGTTTGGCAAAAAAAAAGCCAAGAGGGGCTGGTGTTGTACTCTGCAAATCTCTAATAAAAAGAGAGAAATTTCCAAATCTTATTAAAATAAGGAATGATGACAATGTGTTGGTAGAACTAGTTGGATGAAAAACCTGAAGAGCCTAGGATGGAGTTGTTCAACCTGTGATGATCCACCTGTAACATTGACACGAGTCTCAAGGAACCTCCTGATTTTGCATTTCAAGATCAATATGATTCCTAATCCAGGGATAATAAACAATTTACATTGATTTTTAACAATTACAGCTATTCAGCTGCAGATTTATTACTTTGAAGAAATTCAATAACATGAGGAAAATTATAATTTCCTTCTCAGGTCCAGGAATAGTGAGAATTGGAGCAGGAGTCAATGGCAGCAGTAGGTACACAGGGCTAATGCAGGATGTAAGGCTTTATGAGCGTAAATTGACACGAGCAGAGATCTATGAACTCCATGCAACTCCTGCGAAGAGTGATGTCCACCCTGTCTCTGGGTATTTGGAGTATCGGCAAGGAGAGACCAATAAATCATTCATTGTGTCTGCAAAGGATGACAAAGAGGAAGAAGGAGAGGAGTTATTCATCCTAAAGCTCATTTCTGTGCGTGGTGGAGCTCGAATTTCACAAGAAAATACCACAGCAAGATTAAGAATACAGAAAAGTGATAATGCTAATGGTTTATTTGGCTTCACTGGAGCATGTATTCCTGAGGTAAGGTGTTCATAAGGAAGATTTTAGGTGAAGTTTTGGACACAAAAGAAAAGCTAATGGCAAGACCGATTGACCTGCATAGGCCCTTGATTTCACACTGTTAGTTTCTGTAGTTAAGAGAAGTTTTTCTAGAATTTGGAAATGTGTAAGTTTTGTTAATACAGGCTCAGGCTTACTGACATTTTAAAAATGCCCCCAAATTATTTTTGTTAAGAAAATTGATTTTATTACTTAAACTAAAGACTAAGGCTTAAATTTTTCTAGAAGAACATTTTTTCCTTCTGTCACATCTGAGATTGGGTTATCAATTAAAATATAAGATTTAATTTTATTTTTTGGTGAATTATTTAATTAATTAATTATTACAAAGATTGTTATTTTATTTTTCTGTGTTACATGATGTGTTTGAAAGAATTTTACTACAGGTCATGCAATGACAAGATGTGATGTATTTTTCCACAATCATTTGTTGTCATAAATTTACAGTATAAATTCCATATGTTTGGTGTGAATTCGGTTGATACTGGATTGAGTTGCTTTTTTTTTTAAACATTGAATCATTCTTTGGTAGTAGCCAGCATATATGCAATATATAATCTTGCTACTTTTTTGGGGGAGGATTGAAATAAATGCAGCTAATTTTTACTTCTTTAATCAATTATGAGGAAGAAGGACATTATATCTCTTTCTATTGGTACTGGATTATTTTGGAAAAAAAATTCAGAATACTTTCCAATCTGGGAGCTCTGATGACCTTTAAATTACATTCTTTCTAACCAAAGTGCTTATGATGTGTTTGAAAGTAACCATCTTGCCTCGGTGATAGTGGTTTTCAATTCAGTTCAGTTTGCTTTCTACATGCCTACCATATGCTATGATAATAGATTCCTTCAGTTTCAAATGCCACTGATAATGCTGTGATGTCACAGATCATCAACCAACCATGAAGCAAAATTAAAAATTTATATGTCATGTTAATTGTTTTGCACTTATCTTATGTCCATCTTGCCAGGGAAGTATCAGAGCTCTCAGTGATGGTGCAGATACACAGCATTGTTTTATCAGTAGTTTAATTGCTTTATGTGCATCTCTCTCTACTGAGCAGCTGAAGGCACATGCAGTATTTGCTCTGTGTTATACAGCAGCTCTGAAATTTATCTAATGCTTAAGATAGCTTTAGTCTTTCTGGCAATTTTCCAGTAAAATTATTGTCTGTTTTAGTTCTACGATCATAATTTTCTAGAATATAGGGTCAGTTATCAATACCTACTTTGTCCCAAATATGTGAAATTGTTGCTGCTGAAGTTACGTTCTCTGTGAAGACAGAATCATAAAGAGGACTGTAGCACAGAAAATTTTTCAGTTTTTCCTGAATGATGATAGTATAGTTTAATTTTAATGTTTTTTCGTTTTTTTTTCCGTAGTGTTTCTAGTTGGGGAAAGGGGGAATCCAAACCTTTCTTTAGATTATTGCGAATGAGAATGAAAATCATTAACATTAATATAAAACAATAGTTTCAGTTGCTTTTAACATGTACATTTCAAGCATATTGATTCTATCTTTGACACGTAGTTTGGGTGAAGAGATTGTGTCCAAAACAAACAGGGCGTAGTTATTGCCTTTACAGTCCACAGTGAGGTACTAGAAGATGTTGCAAATTCCACTAAGATTGTTATGACCAACATCAAGTTCAGTTTCAGTTTCCGACCAAAAATGCTGAAAGTAGCATGACAGCAAATTTTTACCTGAACATTTGACTAGCATTATAGAATTCCATGTTTTGCATTTATTGCTTTGTTTTACTTTGACAATAACAAACTTATCGATTTCTTGCTTTCTTCCAGAGTGCCGATGAGGGTTCCACTATATCCTGTGTCGTGGAGCGTACAAGGGGAGCCCTAGACTATGTGTATATAAATTACATTATCTCACAGGTTGATTCCACTGGCATTAATTACTCTGTTACCGATTTTTCTAACAGCAGTGGCACTATCACATTCCTTCCTTGGCAGAGATCAGAGGTAAACCCTACCTTCCCATTAACTATTCATCCTGTCCTTTGCAAACCTGCTGGAAAACACCTTCTGAGGATGCTTGACTGGTTTCATAATAGAGAGAGTTTCCTTCACATGGTTTTGTTATATTTTGCAAGGCTTTTTGCATCCCTGACAATAAGTGATATGACAGGTGCTTATAGATCTGTGTGTATCTTGGTTCAGGGGTCACCATGTGAACATGTATGTTTGAATGCACAGAAAATATGAAATATGTTTACATATATGTATATATTCGATTTATGTATACGTACATGTTTACTTGAAGTGTAGATGGTCCTGGGCTGAAATAATGGATCCAGCTACTTTTGAAACTGGAAAATGTTCAGGTTTTGAAACTCAGATTTATCTCTACATCAATTAAATAGACAGCAATAAAGTTCACTGCTGTAATCAAGTGTTTTGGAACCACTGTTGGCCACGTTCTGTCCCTTTTGCTTAATCTGTTTCTATGAATTCAATCCTGACCCACAGTGCAGGGATTTCACATTTATTTGAAAAATTGTGGGACCACGGTATTGTAGAAAGTTAATGTGTGTTTTCTATTAGTGTTCGTAAAATAGCAAGAGTGAATTGTTAGTAGGAAATGCTGCCCTCAGTTTCGCTTTTATGACTCTGCTTAAGTCAGTATGGACTGACTGAAACCCACTGACACCTTTGAAAGGATCCCAGTGGTTCCATTAGAACTGTGGATCTGGTCCCAGTTAAACAATGCAGGTGATTAGTGCTTGGCAAAAGCTTGTGATGTCTGAAAACAGTTTGTTCATGTCACTGTTCATTCAGCTTTAATTCTCCATTGAATCATAGTACTGCGCTGCATATAAAGCAAAAATTTCCAAAGCTTTTCTAGTCTGGCAGCATGAATGAGGCCTGAGTTATTCAATCTAGTGGCAGAAATGGGCTGGTATACCCTCTCTCTCCCCTGCTATGTGGTCCAATTTATTGTCTATGTTTGGCAGAGTTAATGGGCATGGCCCTAAGAAACAGACTGGGAGCAGTTGCTCATCAGGGGAGATAGCCTGAGAGACTTTCCATTGATGTTTGTAAGCTACTCATTCCCACGCCGATAAATACAATAAATACTTAAACCTTTTCTTCTATATGTTTCTCTAATTGTATCACAATATATAGAAAGCTGGAGTTGTCTGAGGTGAATATGTTAGCCTGTGCAGAGCCGGTTATGTTAATGAATAGTATGATCTGCAATATCAAGTGTCAACTGGCTTAAAAAGCTTGCTTACTTACTCTGTAAATTGGATTGATCACTGTAGTGTCTCTTCAGGTGCAGAATTTCTTCAAGATTTTGAAATCTATCGGATATTTCATTTTCAATATACACAATTTAAACTATGCTTATGTTAAAGTAGATAATAATTGCTTGCTTGCTTATGTGTTTATGTAATTTGAAGCACTTAAAAAAGTATGCCTCCCATCTCTGATAGCTTGGTAGAGTTGTTTTTGGAATGCATATTCAAAACATAAAATTTCTCCTAGAAGTTAGGTTAAATTACGTGGAAAGCAAGAATGTTGTCTACATTATTTTCAAAACTACACAGCAGATACAGCTGACTGACTAATCAAAGAATTCGATGAGTTAAGCAGGGTCGTGAAACTCATAAGTGATATATGTTGCACAGTTTGATTTCTCCATGATTTGGTCCTTCTCTAGGTCTTAAATTTGCATGTTATTGATGATGACATTCCGGAGCTAAATGAATATTTCCGTGTGACATTAGTCTCTGCAGTGTCTGGAGATGGAAAACTAGGTTCAACTCCTACCAGTGGAGCGAGTATAGATCCAGAAAAGGAAACTACTGATATCAGCATCAAAGCCAGTGACCACCCATATGGTAACAGTGATGGAGATGATACTATCTTGTGCAGATAATTGTATAGTTCTAGCTCAACAGATAAAAACTTTGCTTAGCCTTGATAGCTGAGGAAGCAATGCCAAGTATTCTGCTTTATCTAGCTTAAGATCAATTCATAATTTTTTACAAGAGTGAAAGGTGAGTACTTATTTTTGAGAATACTACAAAAAGGCATCATGACTGCCCTGACCAAACAGGCAGTGATTCCCTTCTGAGAGCAGATAAACATTGCATGTAGTTGATCCTCTGCAAATTTTTCTCAGATCAGAATTCCTGATGAAGAGAGACATTTCTGCATGCTTGTTATACCAATAAGTGCCCAATACTATGAAATTGAGACTCTTTTGGGAAGAGCTTTATTTATTATTGTGCTGTGGCTTTCTCAGGACTGATATGGGTATCAGTGAGAGAGGAGAAGGTACACAGCACATCCCTGGAAATAGCATGGTTGGGTCCTAAGGGCATATCAATAATTGTTTCTTAATTTCAGAAATGTTAAATGAAAATACAATAAATAAGTTGGTTTCAATTTATTATCATAATTTAAATTTGGTGCAAGAAGCCAAATAGTACTTCTTTTTTGCCAGGTCTACTACAGTTCTCGGTGGGGCCACCTCCTCAGCCAGGTGATGAAATGATTCTGCCAGCCTCTGCTGTGCCCCATGTTACTATCAAAGAAGAAGTTGGACACATCAGATTACTGGTAGTTCGTGCACAAGGCCTTCTTGGAACAGTTCTGGTGGAATATAGAACAGTACCACTTACAGCTTCCAGTCCTAAAGATTATCAGGTATGGCCAATGCCAAAATGTGTATTTATTTTAGGATTTAATTATTTTAGGATTTAGGAGTTATTTGTCCTGGAGGTAGCCTTCAGTTTGAGTATTGTAGCCCAGCTGTGATTCTTTTCACAGAAACATGTTTATTTATATGGTGATGTGATAAACGAATGTGTAATACTCACTTTAAAAATACATATATCATTATGTGACTTCTACCTCCTTTCTTTGCAGCACGTTGTATTTCCTAGGAAAAGCCTCTGGTTTTGATTTTTTTTTTTTTTTTCCTTAAGAGAATTGTCAATTCAGCAAGAAGCAATATTTGCTATTGTTGCTGAGTATATCAAACTTTATATGAGCATACTGGTGCATGTACAATTTAAGATTATGTTTGTACATACTAGGATTTGTATATGTTCAACAAAATAACTTGTATGTATCTGTGTTGGCTTGTCTAACTTATATTTGTGCAGAAAAATGTAGATGAATGCAGATGCTCATAATTCTGTGAATTTAGACTCCTTTTTCTCATAACAAAGTTTGATCAGATGTTTTAAAAGCTTAAGTGAAGAAAAGTAGATGTTTTGACAAGGGCAAGCAAAATCAAGGTTCCATTTATTTTTTCATATGGATGACAACATTAGACTTGAACAAAAATATGAAGGCCTTTCATATTGCAGGCTGTTGTGGGCACGCTGGAATTTCATCCAGGAGAAAGATACAAGTACATTACTGTTAACATCACTGATAATTCTATTCCTGAATTAGAAAAAACTTTTAAAGTGGAGCTGTTGAACCCAGAGGGAGGAGGTAAGGCACATACATCAATCCATCAGTTGTATTTTCATGATCTCTGCTCATCCATTAAAATCTTACCTTTCTTAGGTGTATAATTTCCCTGTTATTTCAAAAGACAAACAAACACCTCCACATCCCCTAGACAGCTGTGATTTTTCTTAGGAAAGAGCTGTTCTTCGGATACTTTGTTAATCATTGCTGGAAACCACCAGATCCAAAATAAAGTGTGTTATTACTATGCATTAGGTCATTTAAAGACAATTGCCGCTTTTCACGTTGCATAATTTCACATTTGGTAATGAGAATTGAAATAATGTAAAAAATACATTAACTTCCATTTTTTTAAATTTATAAAATACTTAAGCCTAAACAGCCAAAGTGGGTTCTTCATCTGCCACTTGAGCGAAACCAGAGGAATTGTGATACAGTGGCTCATACTTATTCAGCTGGATTATAGCAGTAGGAGACTGTGGGTGTTGAGAGACCTAGGGAGTTTAGCTGAGCTGGAGAGGTAGATGGTAGCTTTGTGGAAGAACAAGAAAAACGCTCAATGGAAATCCTGGTGTGATAGTGAGCATCAGTGCTCCTGCCACATAAAACCACTCAGCCCTTACAGAATTTGTTCCCATTGGAGAAAATTTTTAAGGGAGATTGTAAAGCCAGTTGGATGAAAGAAGGTCATTAGACATGTTGGCAGCCATAAAGTGACTTTTTAACTGATGTTATTTTTTTTAAGCAATCCAGAAATGCAAGTATGATGCCTTCTGGGAAGTTGTATCATACTACCTTGAATGTCTATGGTGGAATGTGGCACTATGATGCAACATAGTGATTCTTTTGATAAAAAACTTCAGACCTTTCATGCATGTGGACCCTTTGGTTGAATAGTTGTTTTGTTAAATTAACTTTTCTCTTTAATTTTTTTTTTTTTTTTTTTGTCAAAAAACTTACAGCTAACTTTGGTAATTCACTAGGCAGATACCCTCTTAACACAAACCCTCATTTTGGCCTTTCTAACACCATTGCAAGCACAAAACTTAGGTTAAAGTCTCCATTAGTTGAGCTTTCTGCAGGTTTTTCCAAATTTCTGACACTTTTTCACTTTGAGAGAAAATATTAGAATGAGAAAGTTTGGGAGGGTTTAGCCTCTGGGTTTTTTTAAAATTCGTATTTCCAAGTTCTCCATGACAGACCTCATTTAGGAGTGAGAAAGGGGAAACACAAAGAGGGGATGCAAAGAGGGAAAGAAAGAAAAGAGCAATCAGAGGTGTATGTGTTTTCTTTCCTTCTGACCTCCCATTGCTATTTCCAATGTCATGAATTGCATAAGAGGTGATATACACAATACTTTTTCTGGCTTTTATCAGAAATCCTTTATACTTTCATATCCAAAATTGATGCCTTCCTAGATACTTCCCTCTCTTTTTGTGTTGTCCAGAAATGTTTAAATTACTTTCTGCTTTCTCTTTATTTATAAATGTATATATGTGTATATATCTGTATGTCTGTCATCTTAAAGTTGCTGAGCTCTTTAGAAATGATGGCAGTGGTAGTGGTGATGGGAACATGGATTTCTTCTTTCCAACTGTCCATCAACATGGTAAGCATTTTTGATTAATATTATTTTTTATTGCTAACTGTAATATCCCTTATAAATTACTATACAGACACGACTTGTCATAGTGTTACTTTACTTGCGGTTACAGGTGATTAATTTAGATTTATCATAAAGTTCTGTCAAAACATTCTTTTCCATTTTAATTTAGGCATAATTTCAATAGCAGTCAATGTCTAGTGTAACACAGAAAATAACAGCTTCTATAAAATCAAAACTATACTGTTGTAAAACAAAATATAGTCATTCCAGAAGTACAGTTTGCAAAATTAGTTTTGTTTGAAAATTGTCAAATTTTCTGGAGAGCAAAAAGCAAAGACACTTTTCAAATTGAGGGTAATTTAAAAATTACCTGATTGTATGCTTTGATATGTGTTTTATCTTATTTTGATTCTCTGCATGTCAAAAAAGCTCTTGAAAAGTAGCTGTGTTAGATTTTTTAAAGGAATGTTTTGATTGTTTTTCATTTCTTCTCTTTCAGTTTGTATTTATGTCATGACATACAGAAAACAAAAATAACTTAATACTGAGAAAATTTTAAAAAAATACTAGATGCAGAAATAACATAAAATCTGAGGGAAAATCCTAATCCTATAGGACTTCAAACTAAACCCTACAGACCTAAAGTATTATATGAGCAGCCATTATCCAAACTGAATAATTTATTCCCCCGTGACACCCTGATTTTTGATTTTATTTGTAAATGCAAAGGATTTAATTTTGAATCTGAGAGTAAGTCTCTGGTATAGCTGCTTTTTGGAGCTTCCTGGGTTTTTTTGAAGTGCAGTTTCCCTTTTCCTTCTTTCTAGAAATGGTTTTCTTAAGTGCCAGGCTCTCTCTCTCTCTGAGAAGCAAGTTATCTCACCCAAGACAATCTTTTTAGTAGCAGGATTTACTGGACTTGCTTTTTCATTCCAGCTTATGTTAGGATGAGACCTGCATTCATCTGGTCTATCTGCTTACACTGCAGTCTACCATATAACTCCCCATCACCCTAAATTCTGCTCCATTTTCATCCATTAAACCTATAATTGTATTTGTCCCCCCCTTAAAACATTCAAATTTATTATATTTTTTTTGTTGCATATTTCCGTAGAAGGGCTGCCAGGACTGCATAATTGAAAGTCAGTTCCTTATATGCATTTGAAAACAACAAAGACAAAACAGCACGGATACTCCAGTCGTGCTCTCCTTTGTATTTTTTGTAACGTATTTCTTTTGCTATTTTCTTTCATGTACGAAAAGATGCTAGAAAAAGTAACCCTTTTTGGAACTTGCACTTAACAGCTAGCTTGGGAATTGCATCCCACATCCTTGTGACTATTGAAGCTTCTGATGACGCTCATGGTGTGTTTGAGTTCAGTACTGAGTCACTCTCGGTAAACGGAACTGAGCCTGAAGATGGAGATAGCAATATTGTGCTGCAGGTTAGAAAGCTTTGAGTGTCCTGTTGCTGTGCAGTCCTCTTCTGTCTCTGTTTTTACCAGGCATTCTGCAATGTTTTTGCCATAAATCTATAGGGTTTGTAACAACTTTAACATGCACATCTGTTTTGCCATTTCATACTGAGTTTTCTATTGTGTATCATTCAGACTGAAGCTAAAATTATATAATAATAATACCCACAGGTTTAAAATTACTTGTTTACATTTGAGGTACTACTATCTTAAAATAACCATGTTGATACAACAAATACAGCAAACCTGAGATAATAAAGATTACACTGTTTTTTTAAAACACAAATTTAGTTTTAACCCATCATGTCAATGTTGTTGTTTAATTCCATCTCATACTTTTATGCTTTTCTTTCTCAGAGAACAAAAATATGCAGATCTTTATATTTTTCATTTAGGTTGTGAGAACGCATGGGACCTTATCTCAGGTGACACTGCATTGGATCATAGTTTGTGATCTTACCAAAGACCTCATCTCTACAGATGGGAATGTAACATTTGATGTTGGCCAAGCGACAGCAAATATTACGGTACAGGTTTCTCCTGATGAAGTTCCTGAATTGGATAAGGTGTTTTCAGTTTTGATCATCAACGTCTCCAGTGGTCGCCTTGGAAATCATACTAATGCAACATTAACTATTTTAGCTAATGATGATCCATATGGAGTCTTCATGTTTTCTGAGCAAAACAGACCAATAAAAGTTGAGGAAGAAGCAAAAAATATCTCCCTGACGATAATAAGGCGTGGTGGTCTCCTGGGTATAGTAATGGTGACATACAGAACTATCGGTGATGATGAAAAGTCACCCTTTCTTCCACCTGATGTTGTTAGAGCAACAGAGGGAAAAGATTACTTACCCATTACAGGTTACACGATCTTTGCAGCCAATCAAAGTGAGGCCATAATATATTTGCCTATTTTGGACGATGATGATCCTGAGAGGTCAGAATCTGTTTTCGTGGAGCTAAGCAGTATTGTTTTGATCGAGAAAGTACAGGATCGGCCAAGTAAGTACCTCATATACGTAAAACCTATAATTTAAATAAGAAGGCTAGTATTTATATTTAGTAGGATAAAATGCAAGAAGTTAAATGATAAACTTTCTACCTCTGGCAGACTCTGTATAGTTAAAAAATCTCTCAGTTACCTGCCTTGTATACTATTGGCATATTTTTCCTTTAGCACAGTATTTTGTTAGGGATGGATGATCATTTCTTTGTTCCTTTTACATTGCCTTGTCTTTCAGGCCAAATATGTTACAGTATTGGTTTTGTGCACTAATACCTGCTCTTCTAGTGTTGTTTCTGTAAAGTTCACTATTAGGAAATAACTAAGCTAGTTTTGCTCATTGAAAGCCAAAAAAGTGTTTTAAAAATGAAGTGGTGTAGAATTACACCTGCATGTGGCTTTTTTAGTGTAGAGAATGTTTGTTTCATCTCTCATACAGATAAATTCAGGTTGTTACAGCCTGATTTGTGCTTCAAAGATTCTTGGCATGTCTAACAGCTGCCCCTGCCCCAGATTAATCTCGATGTTAAGGGAAACTTCACATATAATTCTGCAGGGAGGTTGAAACATTATCTACATTTCATCATAGCAAGTGTAAAAATGAAATTCCTCTGAATGGCATTGATCTTACAGCTGGCCTTATGGACAAATAAACAAGTATTTTCACAGTGCCTCACCTCTTCAAAAGAATTATGGCTTCTATGCTCCACAGCAGGGTAGAATAATAAGTTATTAAAAATCGGGATTTTTCTGCCATAATATAATTCAAACACCAAAAGTATGTTGGTGCAGTTTGTAGTTATACTGCATCCAATTCTAAAAAAGATAATTTTGTAACATAGTGGTGACTAACCACTAAACTCACATGTATGCTTATGAACTCTATAGCCATAGACAATAAATGTCTCAGGCACCCCCTCACCGAGTTTTCTTTCTCTTTCAGTTGTAAATTCTCCTCGACTTGGATTAGTGGGTGAGACAATAGCTCATGTAATTATAAATGCCAATGATGATGCTTTTGGAACACTTCAGCTTTCAGCTTCAACTGTGCGAGTTGCTGAAAATTATGTTGGACCAATCATTAATGTGACCAGAACTGGGGGATTATTTGCAGATGTTTCTGTGAAATTTAAAGCTATGCCAATAACTGCAACAGCTGGTAAGAAATCAGAATAGCAGAAGTATCCCGTCTATGTTAAAGTGGAAAGAGCATACTGTATGCTTTGAGCAGTCAAAACAAAGTGTATATTGAATGCACTATTGTGTAACAAGTACCAAAACCAGTGAGATATTTACTGACTCAGTTTAACAAATAGGAATCCAATCCCTATGGGACAGATCATGCATCAGCTTTTAGAAAGCTTTGAGACATTATCACTGAGGAATCTAGCAAGAGAAATGATTGAAGGAATTGGGGTGTTTGTTTCCCTAGTACCCCACCACCTCTTCAAAAAAAGAAAATAAATAAAAATAAAAAAATACTACAGTAGTATATGTAGCTACTGTTTAGTCCCATGTACATATTTAAACCCACCACACATTGTTTAGGTGACCTTATTGGAGAGGAAGTTAGAGCTGGAGATTCATCTGTAAAACCAGTTTGTCAAAAAACAATCAAAACCCAAGAAAACTTGAACTTCTAAAAATGGGAGGTGAAATTCTCTAGTTGGTCCCTGCTATAGAGATGGTACATAAAGAAAGGAGCAAACTTATGAAGTGTGCAGGGTCAAAACCTCTAGACAGTTATAAATCAAACCCTCTGTATTTCAGTTGTGTCCAGAATTGAATAGGTGGGTAGCACATGCTCTGAGAACTGGTATTTTAGTTTCCTTTTTATGTAACAGACTTTTCCAAATAAGAGTGTGGCTAGATAGATGTCAGAGTATGCTTTCAATTAGTTTCTGAAGCAGAGCTGTTATCTAATGTATCACAGCTGGTCATCTAGACATTCTTAGAGACAAGTTTGCCTAAGTGAGGTCCACACACAAAATGTGCCCTTTACTAAAATTGACTTTGACAAAGGTGCTTCTGTTCACTTTTATCTCTTGGAAAGTCAGACAGCAATTAGAAATCAAAGACAGAAACATCTTGGTAGTGTGACCTTGTCAATGGAAGACAATAATGGACCTTTTGTAACTACCTCTTGGTCTAACAGTGGAAAATCTGTTTTGGCCAAGCTGAGTTTTATTTTAATCCATCCAGATGTCTAAAAGACAAGTGGAAATAAAAAAGACTGTGTTGTCTGGATCTGAAGATAAAGAAAAAACCCCATAAAAATATGGAGGAATGCATGTGTAAGCAAAAAGAGAAGATAAGTATTACTGATGATGTTGAATACACTGAACCATAATGCATTAATATTCTGCATTTTTTATTGTTTTGTTTTTCTTCATCTACAAATCTAGGCGAGGACTACAGTGTAGCCTCATCAGATGTTGTCTTACTAGAAGGAGAAACAAGTAAAGCTGTGCCAATTTATATAATTAATGATATCAATCCTGAACTTGAGGAGTCATTTTATGTTCAGCTGCTGAATCAAACAACAGGAGGAGCCTTGCTTGGATCTTTGACTAGGGCAATCATAACTATTGAGGCTTCTGATGACCCATTTGGATCCTTTGGTAAATGAGTCTTGTTTGCATATTTTCTCTCTTGTTAACATTTTTACTGCAGATTGTGGGTGAGCTGTTACTGGGCAACTGAATGAAAACTTTCAGAAGACAAAAAGGAAGCCTGCATGAAGACAGTAAAGGAAAAAATAAGAGAAACCAAATTAAAACAAGTAATTAAGGAGTAATGGTGCTTTATTCTAACAAAAAAGTATGATTTGGTCAGTTGATATAGCAAGATTTTGGAATCTCCCAATAGAGATAGATGGATTTACTTTTTAAAATTTTTATTGATTTTATGGGCTTCATTTCTGCAATAGGTTTAAGCCAAAATCTGCATTATATAACTTGATATCTTCTTTTCACTAGATAATCAGCCAAAGCAGATGTAAAAACCTGGGGAAATTGGAAAATATGAAGAGAAATTAAATTACATTCTCTTATTTTCTGTCAAGTACTTTAGTTTTTCTTCTGCCTGTTATTATCAATAAAATGAATTGTGTATACTTTCCAAAATTAGTTTCATTATCCAGGTTTTGAGAAGGGTTGTGGTGATTTCAAAAGTGTATCAACATTTTAGAAATCTTTTTTGCTTGTTGGGGTTTTTTTGATGTTTTTTTCCCTGCCTTTTCCTTTGACTTACACTTTTCTCCCTTCAGTAACCTACATCATTCCTTTCCTTCCATTTTGTCAGTAGAAGAAGGTAGAGGAAAGAAAGAAAAAATGTCAAAAATAAATAATTCTGGATGGGTAATTAATTAAATTAATTCTTAAAAACTGAAAGTTTAATATGAGGAAGACTTTTACTTGAAACAATTTTAGGTGGAATATGCTGATTTATTTCTTTAGTAAGTGACATGAAAGCTGCTAAAGAGTCTCCTTGCTGGAAATAATTGTGAAATTATACATAGTTCTAAGTCTTCTAAGAACTTAGAAACAGTTCTTGGTTTGTCTCAAACAATGGACATGTTGGAATAAACTTTTTGGATGAGAGCTTAATTTTCCTTTTAATTTCCTCTGCAGATGAAAATATTAATACTGAAAGTTTCCTTTTAAATTTAAACCTGATTAAAAGTGATTTGCTTGTGCAAGTACATGCAATCAAATGTAATAAAACTATGTACTTTGGGATCTGATACATTTACTTTCAGTTTCATTGTTAATGAAATACATCTCTCTGTGCTGTACTTCAGTTTTTCAGATTACCGAATTCACTGTGGAGGAGCCTGAATTTGGATCAGTAACTGTAAATCTGCCAATAATCCGCAATGCGGGGACACTTGGTAATGTTACTGTTCAGTGGGTTGCTACCATTAATGGACATCCTGCTGATGATGACTTGCAGGTCGCCTTGGGTAATATTACTTTTGCCCCTGGGGAAGCCATTCAAATGTTGCTGTTGGAAATCCTGGCTGACGATGTTCCAGAAATAGAAGAAGTAAGTAAAGCAGTTACATCTTTCTTGAATAGCATTAAGAGTTATAACTTGTTATAGAAATGTGTGCAAATTAAAACAAGGAATGTTCTGGCAGGAAGGTGCAAGAAGTTGGGATTTTACTTTGCTTGTGATTATTGTTAGAAATACCAAAAATTGTTTAGCTGCATTATTTCTTTTTTCTTTTTTTTTCTTTTTGAGATTGTCCATGTAGAATTAACTCAGGCCTCCAATGGTGGTGCTATTGGGTTAGATGGCGTGGCAAATATTATAATACCTGCCAATGATAATCCTTATGGCACAGTTTTCTTTCATCAATCCTTATATCGAATTCAGGAGCCACTAGAAAGAAATTTGCTTGCAAATATAACAGTCAGGCGAAGGTTTGTATGATGTTTGCTTTATTTATATCTTTTTTTTGTTGTTTGTCTTGGCTATAATTTCAAATGTCATGCTCCCCTTGTATAAGTATTTGCATCAATTTCTTGATCTGCCAGCTCAACGCATTTTTATTTCATATACATTGTTTTTGAACTAGATGTCTCCTTATTAGAAATGTACATAAAGTACTTTAATATACATTGTAATGTACAACTGATGTACACAGTGTACTCGAAGTTTCATTTTGTCTATTTAATGGTCAAATAATTTAAAGCTGCCCAACAGCCTGCTCCTGATTTGAACTGGAGGACAAAGTGGGTCAACCCTTGTGGGATGGAAAGAAATGAGAAAAGGAAAACAGGTTTTATGCATGTAATGTGATATCCTGAGGACACCTAGGAGGAAAGGTGACAGGGTTGGGTAGCACAGGCTTTTTCTCCCTTGCCATCCTTAACAAGACTAAGTTAATTCCTAGAAACAAATGTTTGCAAACATACATTCTTAACAGACTGCTACTCAAGCTGTAAATAATCAAACTTGCTAGCCACAAAAAAAATGTCAACTCAGTTATTTTGGTACTAGCTTCAAGGGAATCTGCTTTAATTAGCTATTTGGAACTTTTCAGCAATTCAGAAAGGGCCAGTCGATTTTGTTCACTTTTATTCTTAACCCAGAAACATACAGAATATTAGACATACTTCATCAACTAACATTACCTTTTTATTTTAATGTCTTTTAGTGGGGGAAGGTTTGGTCAGCTGCAGATATTTTACAGCACTTCTGAGGCTGACGTCGTAGCTCTTGCCATTGAGCAAGGTCAGGATATCCTGGCCTTTTATGAGTCTCCTCTTCAAGGAATTCCTGACCAACCATCCAAGACCAGAGTGAACGTCTCGGCAGCAAGTGACCCACTGTATGCCTGTGCAACTCAGTGCCTAAAAGAACAAGCGTGTTCAGCCTTTACATTTTCCAGTGCCTCTGAGACTCCTCTCTGCCTTTGGCTGACATCAGAGATCAGCCCATTAACTAACACTTCAGGATTCTGGTCCTACAAGAAAAACATCACCAGTGCATCTGCTCTTTTTAGCACACAAGCCATCGCTGGTAGTGATTATGAATCTGTTACAAGACAGTGGGCCATAATGCAGGAAGGGGAAGAGTTTGCAAATCTCACAGTTACCATACTCCCTGACAGTCTGCCAGAGTTGGATGAGAAATTCACTATATCTCTTTTAAAGGTTGAACTATTGAACATCTCAGCCAGCTTAAAAAATCAACCAACTATAGGACAGCCAAATACTTCCACAGTTATCATAATGATGAATGGAGATGCATTTGGAGTGTTTAAGATCTACAGCGTAAGTCCCAATGCGACAGAGCAAGGTCGGTATATTGAAGTAGAAGAACGTCCTCAGACCAACGTGCAGCTAATGGTACATAGGACAGAAGGCAGCCTGGGACAGGTGACAGTGGAATGGCGTGTGGTTGGTGGAACTGCTACCCCAAACTTGGATTTTGTAGGCGTTGGTGATGTTCTGGTGTTCGCTGAAGGTGAGGCAAGGTTTTGCACTAGCTTCTGTTTTATAAAACTAAAGAAAAGCATAAGGAACATGAGGAGCACTCAGTCCTCTGGACGTTTTGATAAGTGATGTCTTATTCTTAGATTAAACCTCCCTGAATGCTCAGGATACATATTCAAAAGAATATAGTTCATTAGCACGTAGCATTATGTTGCAGAACACACACAGTGGTAATAAAACACAAAAAGATGAAAAGCATAAATATCTAAGTATTTTTTATAGAAATCCTGCAGTGTGCATTATAAAGCTTACCTTTTTACCAAATAAATAAGGTAATAAACTAATAATGATGAAGATAGTTGTTACATCAAGGTTAATAAAAATGAGAATCAGACCTAACCAATCTTTTGTTAACCTTCAGTCAGTACAGTACTAATTTTTCATTATGTCTCTTTCTAGATTCTGAGATTGTATTGATTTCATAATGGAACATAACAGCATATTAAAAAAAATTGAAAATAGGATGAACAAATCAATGACAGACATTACTTAAGAACCACACATCATGACAGATATATTTTATCTGTTCAAAGTCTGAGTTGATTGAACAGTTATTTTGAAAGCAATATATGAGAGTCTAGTGTGCTAGCTAGCTTGCTAAATCATCTGAACGCAAAAGGAGCGTTGCCAGCAGT
Source organism: Strix uralensis (assembly GCF_047716275.1). NCBI lineage: Eukaryota > Metazoa > Chordata > Aves > Strigiformes > Strigidae > Strix > Strix uralensis. The sequence goes on along the minus strand of NC_134012.1, from coordinate 3,388,759 downwards.
GATTCTGAGGCTGAAATGCAATTACATTAGTGGTTATAAGTTTAGTAAAAATGGCTTTTTAAAATATTTTGAAAGAAAATGTATCAAGAAATATGTGTATCTTGTAAAATGATATTCTCATAATCCTAAAACACAGGTTATACACATGCACTGAGCCAACAGGATTGTGTTGTGATTTATAATGGATTATAGACACTGGTGATTGATTGCGTTTGCTGTTTACATGATCATTTGATAGTCCAGAAGATGAGTAGCTAACACAATGGCAGCCCATTTTAATGTATTCCCTGGCCCAGTGAGTAGTTTCAAATTGAGTAGACAGACTTGTGTATATAATTCATCAGAGAACTTATACACTTGGTAATTTTTTTACAAGAATATTCCCCTTTTCTAAGTTAAATTTGAAATTCAGAGAATTTAAAATGCAAATAAAGAATTCTAGACATTCAGAAATTATGCCTGAATTGTTAATTTCTACATTGCATGTTTAATAATTTGATAATTACATTGCCCTAACATCACCTTTCAATAGTAACTGAATAAAACTTCATAACGATATTCAGTAACTTCTAGACAGGTAAATAAATATATATGCTTCATGTCCTTTTTTTATATTTTGTAAGTATTTCCTACTGGAGGAGATGATTAAGTCTTTTTAAAAGGGCATATGCATGTGCACACATAAGTATCTGTATGTTCTTCTCCTTGTAGGGGAAACAAAAAAAATGGTCACGCTGACCATTTTAGATGATCCAGAGCCAGAGGATAATGAAAATATCATAATCAGCCTCGTCCACACTGAAGGCGGGAGTCGGATTCTGCCCAGTTTTGACACTGTCACAGTGGTTATTCTGGCAAGTGACAATGTGGCAGGAATTATTAGCTTCCAGACAGCCTCAAGATCTGTTATTGGGCGTGAAGGTGGGTTCTTTGTGCTGACCACACTCTGTTTAACATTAGATTTCATCCCCCTGATTCCTGTTGATAGTGACTCGCAGGGATTGTTTGTATCACTGTTCAGTGAACGGCAGCAGAGGGAAAATAGCCAAATACTTGGCATGTGTTTCTTTGAATTTTTAACTCTTGAAAGCATAGCACTTAAATGAAATCTGTGGAAAGGGTACACCATTTCCAAAGCCATTTTATGTATCATCATCTCTGCTTTCCTTTTTTCTGAAGATCATGTCTTGCTTCTATTGGTATTGAGTTTCAAAGCTCCTTTTAGCATTTCTGGTCTTATTCATTCACACCACATTCCAGAACTGTATATAATGCCCATCATACACATATTAGTAGTCACAAGCAAATCTCATCTATCAGTCACTTACAATTCACTTTAAATCTTCTAGAAAATATTCCCCCAGGAAGATTAGGATCACATCTTCCCTCTTCCTGGCTCAATAACCTGCTATTTTAAAATTTTCTGTTTATGCTTTTTTATGGTAGCTAATTTAAGAATGTAGCAATCCTGCTGTCATCACTCAGTCACGACGTTTGAGAAAGATCAATAATAATTTGATATGGACCAAAGGTTTCTACTGGTCCTTTAAAAGAGCATGTTGATCTAAGGTTTGATGCAGTTTTGCATAGGATAATATCAGTACCAATGGCAATTGCTTTTGGCAGCCTTTGCTGGAATCTCAGTGTACTGCAGTATCATATTTCTCCAGCATGTAAACTGATGGGCAGGGAGAGTTAACAAAACAGAAATTTGCTATCCAGGAATGTGTGCATTGCATTTTCTGTTTGAAGAAAAAAAGCCTTTCTCAGACAAACGTGTTCTGCTTTTTCCAGAAATGAAAGGACACCATAACCTTTTGGTTTTTATCTAGATATGGTTTCTGTTAATGATGTGCTGGTGTGTGCCCGGGTTTTGTTCTTTATTCCTCCCCATTAACAGTTCTGATCCACCTGCCAAGCCATCTGCAATCTGACAGGCTAAGAGCTGTTAATGAGCACAAAGAATTAATACAAACTGCCTCATTCCCAAAGGTTATGATGGCCCTGAATGCTTTCCACTGGTTAAATATTATTCATAGCATGCTTAGCAAATGCTGGCCATTTGGAGCTGAAATACTCTAGTTTGGAAATTACTTGATTCCAATTCCTCCAGCTTGTGCAAAGCAGTGCATTGTCTTAGAGAATGAAAAAACAACCAAACTAATTCCCTTTGATAAAAAAACAAAGAATGAGCTAAGGCCTAAGATTATTTCAGTGTTTGTATTTCATTTTCAGTATCAAGTTTTTTGTTCTGAAAATAAAATTTGTCAGACATAAATCTGAACATGATTATCTTTTATATTTACTGTATTATTGATCAATTTCTGTCAAGAAAATCTGTATTATTTTCAAGTTGTGCATATTATTTATCACCTTGCTGAGGGAAAGGGTAGCATTTTAGTACAGGCAGAGGCATGCAACAGTCGTGTGGCTATGACTGTATTAGAGGAAAATTCACTGCAGTAGCTCGAAATAAGGAAGAAGAGGAAGATGGCTGAGGCCTCCTTCTTCTCCCTGACAAATAGAAATCTAAAGATATGGATAACATGGTTGAATACTTAAAAACTTAAAATAGTGAAATTAGCCTAATAACACTTTCAATCTTCAGAAATCAATTAGTACTTATATTAGTATTTTTTTCTGGGGAGGGATACCAAAGATTTTGTTAAAGCTGACCAAGAAGCCTGGGTCAGTAATTCACTACTTGGAGTCTGTAATTATTATGAATCGTACTCCAGGTTTCTTCTTAGTGTTTGAATTAGAGTGTAAGAGGGTTCTGCATCATAAAGAATTTTGTCCCGGTCTTCAGTGAGAATTCATTGTATTACATAATGTTGTATTGAAATAAGCTTTATCTAAATTATGTGTTTTGCAATGGTACTAAAGTAACCATTTTTTTGTTAAATATTTATTTGTTTGTAATGTATGTGCAAAATTCTCAAATAGGATAGGATGGATTTCAGCACAGTGTTAAACAATATGATAAATTAGCTGCAGGAGAACCTGTAAACTGTCAGTCTGTCCTCAAATATCTGACTGTAGCAGCAGAATCCTTGTGATGTCAATAAATTTTAAATTCTTTTAATCTCTTAGAAGCAACATGGAACAACTTAAGTCAAAGATATGAACATTGGTACATCTGCTAGGCTTAACTGAAGTTTGAAATGCTGAGGCTGAATAACACATACTAATTCTATTTATTTGAAAACAAGTGTATACAAATCTTGTATTACTTCAGAATTTTATATTTTAATTAATGATATTAAGGTCTCTTGAAATTTGTTGTTCATATCTCTCCAATTGGTAGACAATATACATGCATTTCTCTAATATTTCCTTACCAAAAAGAGAACATGTCTAGAATACTCAAATTGTTCCTGGCAGTTTTAGCAATACAATGCTGTCCCACAATATAATATACTAGAATAGCCATCCTAACTTGATGCTCTTTAAATTACATAATCAGAGTGACTGGCTGGGCTGCTCATTTCCTTATGCCATGGAGTAAGAAGTGACATAACACGTCTTCTCTTTCACTTTCGTAGATGTATCTCAATGTTTCTCAATAGGGTTGCTTCTGAGTGTATACATAACACAAATCAGAAGATGGAATTATCCCCAGATTTCACAACAGTGAAAAAAAATCAATTCAGTTTATAGCAGTACTAAGAAAGACTTTTTCACTCAGTTGGGCATGGAACTAAGTTTGTCAGATTTCTGTTTCTGAATCAGTAAAATACATTTTGACAAAACTTGTTTAATTTTCTTCATTCTTGAGTAAGCAATCTCATGTATTATTTTCAAGCAAGTCAGCATTATAGATTTCTGCATATTTAGTGTGTTTGAAAGACAATGCAACACTGTACATACCTGCAAAATCAAATTCCATGCACTTGAAAAACACTGCTGACGTATGGATGCAATACACTTACATATTATAGATAAACAGCTGTCCTCTAATGTGAATGTATTGCACAATATTACTGATTTTACCTGCTGATCTATTTCATACTGATATGTTAATTTCGCATCCCATATTTAAAATATTATTATATAAACTACATAAATTTTATTAATTTATATAAATAGTTAATATTATATAAATTTTCTTAATTTTACAAAGATTTCTAAGGAGTTTATGCTTTCTAATTAAAGTGCCCACGGGGTTAAATGTTATAAATGTGAAAAATACCATGATTGCTTCTTATAGATGCACGTTGTCAGTTGATACTGATTATCCCAGAAATTATAAGAAATGGTTAAAAAATTAAATTATAAACTATTAAATAAGAATGTTTTCGTTTTAAATATTTTTAAAATTATAAATTATTAAATATCAACATTTTCTGGATGTTTTCTTTCCTAACACTGATGACATTTCTAAGTTCAAACTCACATAAATGCAACCTATGGGTGATTACAAGCATTTTTCTGCATGAACTATGTAAAGTCGCAAGACACTGCAAATGTTAGGAGAAAGTACATTACTTTCCAGTTAGCTGGAAAACTGTGTTATAGCTGGTACATGCAGCATTTACTATTTTCTGTAGTTCACAGACAGGTATTGCTCTTCTGTTTGTGCATGTTTTGATGGGCATTTGCTTTCTAAGTTTTTGATCTGTACCAGGCTCACTCATATTTTGATTGTTCTTTTCAAGAGTGAACTAAACCCAGAAAAACCCAGGAGGAAAGAGTTTAGGTTTGGGTTTTTTATTTCAGGGTTACAAGCAAATGTGTTATATAACTGCTGTGAAGCTCACTATTAAAAAAATGTCTTTCAGAAAAATTATTTTAAGTGTGGTGCATATTTTTGGCTTCTCATTTTTATAATTGACATGTAGGAGGGGAAACCCCAAAATATTACATGTTATCCTTTGTTCCTAGGAGAACAACTGCAATTCCATGTTGTAAGAACTGCTCCAGGACTGGGGAATGTTACTGTTGAATGGAAGATAGTTGGGCATAACGTAAAACAAAATTTTGAAAACTATTCTGGAATACTCTTTTTTCCTGAGGTAAGTCCATAAACAAAGCTAAAGGCTATGGAAGAATATTGTAGTAAGAACTGAGAGGGGAAAATTAGTGTGCTTTTATAGCAGTCTTTGTTTCTTGATATTATTTACTTGCTCCTTTACTCTTGGAGTTCTAAACTGGAGACAGTTTATAGTTTTTGATACTTTAACTTTACATTTCTTAAAGATGTTGTTCAAAATGCATATGATACAGTGGTATCACTTGTATTTTATATAATAATGACTAATCAGTTTATCAATAAAATAAATAGGGGACACTGAACGCAACATTGTATGTTCACTTGCTGGATGACCATATTCCTGAAGAAAAAGAAGAATACCAGATCATCCTATACAACATCAAAACAGAAGGTAAGGGCAGAACTAAAGCCTGCTATATCTTAAAACTACCGTTTAGTGGTGTAATATTTTCATATGTATTAAACCATTTTGGAAGTATGGGACTAAGCATTATGCAACTGGTGTAAACTGTACAAAGTTCATTCATGTTTTCTTGAAACAGGCTTGGTCTTTATGTGTGCATATGTGTGTGTGTACATATATATATATGTATATAAACAAACCCCACAGTGTCTTTGCAGTTTTCCTTAATCGGTGTTAAACCTTATTTAACTCTATCTGTTTAATTCAGTAGTTATTTGCTTCCCTTTAACTGAATGCAAACTTGAACTTACTAATGTTACAGTTGCCATGAAATAAGCAGATATTTTTATCTTTTAAAGCAAACTTGTCATGCCGCAAGCTGACTTTCTGATCTGTCTCTAAATTCCAGGAGGTCAGAATATTTTATTCTTGCCATTCAAATGATGAAAAAAGAAGCATGAAATTACATCCCTCTGAAAGACCTGTGTTAAACTGAAATTAACGTCTAAACACCAAACTAACTTGACATGCGTTGTGTTGCTGCTAGGTGCCTTACCAACTTGCCACAATCATTTGTTGACTCTTGTAATCCATCAGGATAAGAATAAATTAATACACCAACAATTATTTATCAAGACAAAACTTGGAAAAGGGAGTAATTTCATAATGGAATGATTGAGAAGTTGAATATAATTTTAACTTTTGGAGTTAATTCCTGGGAAAACTTTCACTTTCCTTTTAAATAGAAGTTTAGGGAAGTTGGTATTTGGCACTGGCCCATTAAGTTTTCTCATTTCTTAATACATTTTTGTGTCTCTGTACTTAGTACGTATACAGTTTCTGTTGTGATTGTATGTTCCTGTATTTGTTGTTGAATGTAAATATGTATACACTCCACACCATCCATAAACTTCAGTGAGCACACCATGTGTTAGATTTATTTGCACTGTTACTGTCATTTGGATGTAATAGTAGCAGTAATATAAAAATAAATTAGTTGATAACACTTGATTCACTGTAGTCCATTTATTCTTTTGCAGGAGTCTCTTCTTCAGGTGCTGCTGTTTTGGATAGTCAAGGATATGAAGCTGTTCTGACAGTAGAAGCTAGTGATGAACCACATGGAGTCTTGAATTTTGCTTCCCCATCCAGGGTAGTTTTAATTCCAGAGGAAAACAAAACGGTTCAGCTTTTTATTAGCAGAGAATTTGGATCTCTAGGTTTGTATAACAACTCCAAGAGAAAGGAAGTTCTTTTTCGTAATTTTTAGGCAAATGAAAGCCATGACAGGGAGGCTGGAAAGTTTGAAAGATATTGGATACAGTTTTTATTTTCAGAATTTCTAGGCTTCTTACTGCAGGCTTAGAAACTAAGTATTAGTTAAAACTGGAGCCATAGCCCTCATTTCCACAGCAAGGAGTCTGGGAGCTGTGACGTAGCTAGTAGGCTATTAGGGTTACTACCTTTATGTCTAATGAATCTGTCTCAAAGGGTTAGTCCTCCAGAAGAAATAAAAAACATATGAGAAAATGAGCTTTTACGGAATGATCATTCCCACATATTTCCCCTCTAAACTTCCAGAAGTTGGAAGTTTAGGAATGTCCCATGGAAAAAAGTTGCATTCAAACCACTGAATTCGGTTTACGTTTCCTCTGAGGATTTCTTATTCCTTTTAAAATCAATTTGTCTATCAACATCCATAAAATTAAGTGCTACTTAATTCCAGAATTCATTAATGTGCTGTGTGCACAAATATTTTCTTGTGTTTGTTGCCTGAGAATTTCAACTTACATTGTGAGATAACATGCGTAATCATTTCCTATTTACTTTTTTAGACTATATTTAGACCTCAGTGGTAATCCCTCTTAGTTTCTTTTGTTGTATCTGTTTTGAAGTGAAGTGACCGTTTACAATGAATATTCAATATCTGGACACACCACAGATTTGTAGAGGCATTTTAATGACATTTATGTTTTCCCATTTCTTTTTTAATATCAATCGGTATCTAATTTACTTTTGGAGCACTACTCAGGAAACTAATGCTTTAAGATAATCCATAATAAATGTAGGATCTCTTACTTAAAGTCCATCATTATTTATTAAAGCTAAGATTCTTTTATACTCTATATTTTATTTCATACAGACTAGCTTTGAATTTCCTCTGTCATTTTATCTCCAGGGTGACTCTCTTTAAAATTGCAACTGGATTTACCCTGGCAGATTAGTGAGACATGGCTTTATTATAAAAAAATTATGTCTAACTTTTTCCCTTGGTAAAATTTATCAATGTGTCCCCTAATTTTTATTCTTTATTGAAGTCTATGTTAGTCTTCCTGGGAAGGAAACTAGATTTATTAAACTGTATTTCCCAGAACTGCCTTTAGAGCCTTTCTTAGATATCAGTCATTCCTGAAACATTCTACTTCCCTTGGCACCAAACCTGATATTAATAATAGATTAGATATCCCAGGTAGTACTTCAGCAATGTAACATTTACAGTCCACGGCACCTCAAATATCTGAATACATTTTGTCCTAATGCTTTTTGAGTCCTGTGATGCTGGACAAATCATCAAAGGCTGGACTGAAAGCACAGTAAAAAACAGTAACAAAGCTCCATTGGCTCCAGATTTTACACTTTTTTACAATGTTTTACAATTAGGCTTTTCATTTTGTGGATGAGCTTTTGATCTCTTTTCTTTGTCTATTCCAGTGAGCGTTACACAAGAATTGAAAAAGCTTGGTTTTTTTTTTTTTTTTTTTTTGTCACAAATTGAACAGGTGCTATCAATGTTACGTATGCCACAGTTCCAGGATTGCTCACCTTAAGCAATCAGACAGAAGGGGCCCTGGCTGAACCAGGAGCTGATTTTATAGCTGTTTCTGGCACACTGACTTTGGAAGAAGGAGAAACATCAGCTGCCATAAATGTTACTATTCTAGAGGTAAACTCTAAACCCTTTCATTCTATACTGATCTATATCACATCAAAAGAGGAATATTTTGGAATGTAAAGCTTGAAACCTGCATATTATTTGAAGCTATATATTTCATTGTCATTTAGAAAGACAGTTTTTATCTTAATGTTAAATTCACAGAAGGACAAATAACAAGACAAAGAAGCTCTACCTATGCATAAATGAAATTTAGTTGTCTCATTAAGACTTTACTATCTGATATTTAGGACAGTGTAATTAATTGCTTACTACAGGTTCTTACTTTCTCAGTGGTTGGGGTTTATGCCTTTAAAGCTGGGCAGAAATGTATTCACAAAAATAGTTTAGTGTCACCGTGGAGTCTTCTTCATGAAATATAATGTCTTACTTCATAATTCATTCAAGGTAATCAATTTTACACCCAGTAAAATTATTTCAAGAAAATGGAAAAATAAATCAATTCTAGTCTTGCTATAATATTAGAGACTTTTAGTGTGTTGCTTTTTAGTGACTTCTGTGACAGTTTCTTAAAGGAAAAAGGAAAGGGGATGTACTGAATTTGTGTTTTGCAGGATGACGTACCAGAGGTGCAAGAATTCTTCTTGGTTAATTTAACTGCAGTGGAACTCATCATGAACCATTCAACTTCATTCCCGCCTAGGCTGGGTAAAACAACTTATACAGAATTATCTTTGGGTTTTCTTTTACATGAATTGCATGCAGATTATATTACTCATTATTCCACTTTCTTGCCAACTATGCCAGTATAAAACAGGGTATTCTGAAAGAAACATTGTAGAATATCAAACATTTTCACTATTACACTTGCTTCTTACTTTTTTAAGCTCTGTAAAAATGATAAGGCAATTTTCATAGAGGATTTAGTAATTAACAGTTGGAGAGCACAATTATCTGAAAAGTTTTATTGGCAGTGTGTTAATCTGATTTTCATTTCCAAGTACATAATGGAATTTTTGTCTAAAAAATTACTCTATGTGATTACTTTGTTCACTCTTTCAAAAGTCTCTTTTTATTACTCTTTATCAGATTTACTTTTAGGAGTCATATCCTATGATTTTTCTACTCTTCCAGTGAAACTCATTTATCATTTGCTTAGTTAGCTCTTCATTCTGCTTCTGAATTCAGTAGCATAGCTGCCATTGGCTTTAAAGACAGTTGGATTATCCTGTGGTACCGGAGACTATTTATACTGCTTGTTTCTAACATCTTCTGATACTGCTTATTTCTAACATCTACTTTGACTCTTTTCCCTTTTCTTTGCATGCCTGTAGAAGTGACAGAGTTAATTCGTTACAGATTGAAAGGTAACTTGCAAGACTCATTGCTGATTCGTAGAGCCTGAGCTGTGATTAGTCAAGTCTAAAATCCAAACCATAAAAAGAGTAACATTTAAGTACAAAGGATTTTTCTGTACTAAACTGTGCTGAGTGTTGTATAGTGTCACCTTCTGTCATAAGGGGTTGTCAGTCTCTTTGAATCCTGACCGTTCAACCCTGCTGTGATATCTGCGTTGGGTTAAATGCCCTTAGGATGAACAAATGATAGTTTTAACCCATGAGGCGAAAACTTATCGTCATTGTATAATGTCACTACAAATTCTGTTATCAGACTATTTTCTAATCTTGTTTTCCCCCTTGATATGTTTTGATTTGTTATGATTGACACTTTAACTCCTCGTTGGTGTAGTGCATTTGTTTAGGATTAGATCTCTAGCAATTCCATACCCTATACAAGATATTTGAAGTATTTCTAGGAAGTGTCTTATATCAAAAGAGAGGGTGTTCTGCACATGATACAGGCACGTGCAGTCAATCCTGCACATCTGGAATATATTGCACGTGCTGTTCATGTCCTGGCCAATGGTATGCAGTATGTGGAGTAAGTCTGGTATGTCTGTGATGTAGAGCTGAACACACTGAACTGAAGTGACCTTTATTTCTGATCGGAGGTTTCACTGATAAGGAGCAGAATCAGCAGGGGTAAAGATGATGCTGTTGTTTTCTCCATGCTCCTCTTGCTCCCATCTTCTAAAAAAGGTGGAAGAAAGAGCCTGACTCAAAAGTGCAAGGAACTAAAAAAAGGGAAAATGATCAACAGCTGAGAATAACGAAGGAAAAAGGAATAAACTTAATCGATACAAGAAAAATCTAAACTGGGGAAGGAGGACAGGGGGCATCAGGGCAGGGAAAGATGCCAGACATGAAATAAGAGGTCTGATGCTGAAAGAAAAGTTTTACAGACCCTGGGTGAACTGATCTGACTGACACAAAGGGAAAATGCAGTTTAGGAGTGCAGCCGAACAGCCTGTAATCACTTAGCACTCCCTCTGGATTTCTAAACCTCAAGAACATTTCTGTTGTTTGTGTAGAGGTTTTGCAGCTACTGATGATTTTCATCACTACCTCATAGTGATCGGGTTGGATTCATGGCAATGACCTTTTACTTTTACTCAGTTTGATCTGAATTGATAGAAGTCTTTCCAATGGATCTAAATATATCATGTTTACTACAGACTCAGTGAAGTCAGTTTGGTTGTAGAAATTGTCATTATTTTCTTCAATTATTTTCTTCAATTCTTTTTAAGTCTTATTAAAAGTAAGTTGATGTAAATTAAGATAGTCATGCAGTGCTGTTGTCTGAACAAATTAAGGCACTATTTCCTCAGAAGAATCAAGTTCTGACTGCCAGGTTCTGGTCTCTGAAATTAGTGGACATTTCTGGCATTAATCTATTCAATGTTTTCACAGTACAATTCATACAATAATCTGTCAGAGTTATTGTGAAGATGCATCTTTATAAAGCAACAGAATATTATAGTACTACATATAATAAAGTACTAATAAAGAGCCTACAAAGAAATTAATAATTCTGTATTTGTAGCAGAATCTGGGGTGTGTGCAAGTAAGGTTTATGATCTGGCACTGAAACATGAATAGAAGATGAAATATTGGATCGTTTATTCTTTCTTACTTATTTTCCCTCCCATATTCAGAATGGCACAGTCTGCAAAATGTTGAATGTCGTCATAATAAACACACACAGTGAAGATAAATTAAGATTCCATGGCAAATCTTGCTTTTGGTATTTCCTAGTTTTTCTGTGCTATGTTTTGCTTTCTAAATTTTCTTTAGTATTTTTTTGTTTGCATTAATAAATGTAACAGTGCTAATTCAAGGCACAGTGTTGCAGTTCACATAGCAAGGTAGTAAGGACAGATTTTTCTTTGAGCCTTTCCAATTATCTTGCCCACTACCATTTTCTCGTCCACATTTTGGAAACAGAAAATGCTGTATTTCTGGTACAAAATTAGTAGATATTTAAGAAATGCTTCTATTATTCTCAAAAATTGTGAAGATGGACTCTTTTGTTCTCTCATTTTTGTCCTTCTGTTTTCTATTTTAGATGTGGAAGGTTTAGCTTCTCAAATCATTATTGATGCTAATGATGGAGTAAGTGGAGTCATAGAATGGGAAAGTACCAAGTAAGTCTTGTCTCCTTGAAGAACTCACTGTGTCAGTTAGTGATTGGGGTTGCCCAAGTATTTTAATTTTCAGTTAACAGTACAATTCCTATTAGAAATAGGGCCAGATCTTTGAGATGGCAAAGCATCCTTCAATTCAGTAGAACTGGAAAGTATAAGATAATTCCGACACTGAAAAGCAACATTTACAGTATGTTTATTCAGAAATCTTTGGCTACCATGTATTTACTTTCACTGCTGTCCTTTTATATTGTGAACTTGCATCACTTCCCCAGCTTCCATCCAGTTTTCCAGGCCCCTGCATCCATGGAAGCATCCACTGGCACCTCCCACATCTTTTTCTCTGACTAATTTCCAGGAGCTAGGAAGAAGGCATCCATGACCATAGGCAGGCTTAATCTGCCACTAGCAGGAAAAAAGCACAACCTCCTATAGCTTAATTCCGTTTAGATAAGAAACAAAGGTAAAGAGGTTGTATTAGGCAATTGTAATGATGTTGGTACTGTAATGATGCCTTGTTCTTATAAAGCAGAGGGAATGATTTGAAGTGAAAATATAACAGCTATGTACCATCTAAGTCAAAAGAGCACTGAGAATTTTTGTTGCTTTTTGTTTTAGTTTTGAAGTTAACGAATCTCAGGGGAACCTGACAATAATGGCATACCGAAACAGAGGATCATATGGCAATGTGTCTGTATTTTTTTATGCCCAAAATTTGGAGGCACAGCTGGGTTTGGATTTTAATGTGACCTCAAGGGTAAGAGCAAATTCTAAATCCAGTCCTTTTCATTCCTTCAGCTTCCTCAACAGAATGCCACCTGTGTATTCTGCAGAATGATCAGTAATGAAGCTAGATTTTTCAACTTGTTTCAGTTGCTTTGGTTATCTGAATAGAGTGAGATAAAATTAGTCATCTTCTTTTTGTTTCTTTCTTGATACTGAAGTATTTTTAAATATAAGACAGTTGTAAAATTTCAAATCTCTCAAATACAATTTTGCATAGACAAGAGCATATAAGATTTCATATAAGGTTTCATATTTTTTACAACAGAACTTTCAAAGTAAATTGCTCTTGCTCATCCTCATTCTGCAACGTGCTAAACTTTTTTACTTCTGTTTCAATCGATTTATAAGGGACATAGAGATCATAGCTCTTCTTCCCTCCTCTTCCTTCCTATTTAAGACAGTTCTGTTTAACTTAGTTGAAAAATTCTGTGTGTATGAACAGCTGTTAAGTATTCAGTGCTTTCTGTGTTTCAATGCTAGACTCTTTTTTTTGCTGATGGAGAAAGGAATAAATCCGTCGTTGTTATGATTTTTGATGATGATATTCCTGAAGGTGATGAGAAATTCCAGTTAATTCTAACAAATCCCTCTCTGGGACTGGAATTAGGGGAGAATACAACAGGTAAAACTTAAGTTTTGATGTTCTCATTCTTTGGAACTGTGTGGCAGTCATTTTAATGTCATTCTTCTGAATAATCATATTTCTGAAAACACCATTTCCCTGCTATGGTAGATGTTTATACTCCTTTGGAAGGTTCTTAAACATCCCTATGAAATCTATGCAATTAACAAGATAATATGTAAAATAAGGAATCAAAACTTGAAAAAGTGAGCTTTTTAATAAGAGGGTCTAGGTACTTTCTGTCTAGTAATCTTCCTAGATAAAGTAAAATACTTACATCTTCAAGTAATATCATGGACATAAAAGCATTATATATACACTAAAGGCAGAATGGATTTGTGTTTATATGTATTTTATTTGTATATATGTACAATTATATTTTACTGTGTTAATTAAAGAATATTTCCATTATTTATTTCTCAAAAGCCACAATTACTATACTTGCCAATGATGATGGCCATGGAGTTTTGTCTTTCAATAACAGCGATCACTTCTTCCTAAGAGAGCAAACAGCTCTCCATTTGATGGAAAGTGTTGCAGTATTAAATATTATTAGAGAACCTCCTCAGGGGATATTTGGCACCGTGACTGTTCAGTATCTTGTAAGTGAAATTAATTCTTCAGAGGCATCAGTGGATTTGACCCCTTCTCAAGGATATATTGTGCTGGAAGAGGGAGTCAGATTCAAGGTAATATGATAGTTATTACCAAAGAAGTGAAGAAAGCTTTTTTGAAATTGTTGGAAAGATTTCAGAACTGTCTGTGTTTTTTCTTGTATTTATTTATTTCTTACGTTTTCCTTTATTCTCAGAACAAATTGAGTTGTGGGAGTGCATAAAAATTAAATGTGCTTTTCTGTAAATATTTCTCTCTTTGTAATAGTTGAGGTAAATTGAAAACAATATAGTGGTTATATAATGTTTATGTAAGCATGGGGACATTTCTTTATATGTATTCATCATGTAGCTGAAACACAGACTTCGAAATGAAGTGATAATTTGCAAGCTTGAATAGTTAAGGTTGAACTAAAATTCCCACTCTGTAATGAGATGCTTCAGCTGGTCTGAACTGAACAGAGTGTGCTGCAACAAATGCAGAAAGTGAACAGCTCTCCGAGGCTTAGGAATAGAAAATGACTTATTCTTCTGGGAGTATTAAGCTCACTCTGTACTGTCCCCACAAGAACATCAGTTAGAAAATGATCTAGCTTAAGTTTGTGAAAACCTGACCCTTCTGAAGTTTAATGGAAGTGTGGTTATTTTTTATTTTTATTTTAGTTTTTACTTTTTATTTTATTTTGTCAGTGAAGCTAGGCTCAGTAACAGGTTGCCATATTATGGCTAGTGGGGTAGAATCTGAAACAAACCTTTCTGGAAACACTGGTTTTCAATTTCTGAACCTGATGTGCATTTGGAACTACAGTGATGGCTAGTGTAGCAGATCTGCAGGAAGTCAAAGACTTCTTAAAACAGTGTCTGAATCTGGTTTATTGCAGAAGTAAACAGGGATCTAAAAGGTTGTAAGCTCCAGTTTACTTCCAGATCCATCATTACTTTTTTTTCTATAGCAAAGCTATGTGCACCTCTGTAACTTTTGTCAGTTTGGGCAGTTGGAAGTATGACAATGAGCCCCAAATGATAGTGAAAACACCTACCTCTTTCTAGATAATTCTCTGCTAATTTGAAACCACCTTGAGAGGGTCCTATTCTCATCCATAGTGGTGCAGTAGAGGGAAGGAAGCATCAAGAAGAGAGAGAGTATTTCAAAATATCCCTCTATTCTTGCCTTTTTTCCTTCTTTCATCCCAGCACCAGTAGTGGAATTACCCTGTTGCCTGGAGCTAGTTTAGCTGCCAGCCAAAGTAAATTAAAACCAACTTGACTGAGCTGAGGGGATCAGGTAGCTGTACGGGGACTATGAATTACCAAGGAATAAGTAGAGAACGAAAGCATGAAAAAAGATTACAGAGTATTAAATTTCAGAGGGTCTTAGGATGATAGGAGAAAAAAGGAGAGGGGGGGAAAAAAAAAAAAAAGATATGCTCTTCTTAATATTGCACCAATGAAGGTCACCAGACGGTTGACTTTAGAACCTCAGCCTGAACTCTCCTTGCCTCACTTCTGCCTCTCCAGTTTCAAGCACTGCTGTTCTCCTTCTGTGCTATCCAAAGGTGTACAGTGAAAGAATGGAAACAGGGTTATGTCATCATTAGCTGCCAAGTCTCAACAACCTTCTGTGCTTGTTTTCTTGTCAGACACTGCATATTACTGCAATACTGGATGAAGAACCAGAAATGGACGAGCACTTCATTGTCACCCTGTTCAATCCAACTGGAGGAGCCAGACTAGGCACAAGAGTGCAAACTATGATTACAGTATTACAGAACCAGGCGCCACTAGGGCTCTTCAGCATCTATCCAGTTACAAATAGGTACTAAACACTGATTCAGTTAAAAGGAGCTTTTTCATATTCAGTACAGATGGTGTCTCTCTACAGTTTTGTTTTTGATGAATCCCTTTAAAGATATTCAATCCAATTGTAAAACATTTGTAATTTTGAAAAGTACACTATCTGTCAAATATTATTACTGCTATTAAAAAAAACAGAAAAACACTTAAAATGGACTAGTCATCATTAGACATGTCAATCTCTCTATGGATTTTTTCATAAAACAGTACTTCATCAGTCCCTTAACATTCCACTAATAGTAACCCATGTGAAGAGCTCCAAACCTCAAATCAAGGCCCAAGGAGTCATACAGTTAATAATTTATTTTTGTTTTTAAGCTTGTGTAAAATACACTTTCACTCAGGGCTGTTTTTCAGAAGCAAACGAACCATATGGAATGACATTTTCAAAAATCATTCAGCTTAAGTCATACAGCTGGTGTGTTAAATCTCAGGCTGGTTCAAGATTTTTTTTATTTTCCTATGATTTTGCTAAGGTCTTGTGGTAAGAAGCATTGGACAGCCTTAATGTAGCTATCAGTCTGTCAGACAGAAAAACCAGTTCTTCATATTTTCTTTTTATTTCTGTTGTATATTCTGCGCTGGAATTTTACTGTAAGAATCTTATTCTTTTCCTATAAAAATAATACATTTTATCTTTATTTTCACAATTCTCACATTTAGGACAAATTTCCTCATAGTTGAAGAAGCCAACACAACGGTTTATTTGAAAGTTTCACGGAGTAATGGGCTCAACGTGTCTGTGAGTGTTGAGTGGGAGACATTGTCGGATACTGCGTTTGGCATCAGTACGTTCACTTTATAGAGAGTGTCCACTGCTTTTGTCAGAGTGGAGATAGCAAGAGACTAGCCAAAGATACAGGAGATGTAACTTTGGAATATAAATTCATGTATTCAGACTTCATCACATTAATTAATATTTTTCTAAGCATGTCACGACTCATTAGGTCAAAGAGCTCAGCTGCTTAAGAGTCACCTTGTCATCAGCCACTTCTGCCAGAGTTTCAATAATCTGTCTTGCTCTCCTTGCTGCTAATATGAACATTATTGTCACTAGACTTTTTTTTTTTTTTTTTACTAGAATATGGTCTTTACTACTTCTAAGTTTGGATTTTTCTAACACAGTATAAGAGACACACTTTACCTGAATCTGACATAGCCTTAGTCTGAAAAAATGCCACCACGTTTTCTATCCTATCCCCCAGTGTGCCAAATGAGATGAATTTGTGGGAGTCTCAGGCTGTAATTTCATGAGCACTTTAAACTGGTCCAAGTTAGCACTGCCACTGAAGGAAGATATCCTTCCATCTCTGCCTGCTTGTTCCCATTTCCATGCTAAACGATTTGTGTTCCAATACTGGTCACTACCAGCTGCCTGCTAATCCAGACTGAAACTAACAAGGCAAAAATGGAAATGCCTGGTTTTGAACAGGGGTGAATATCCTGTCTGGCTCAGCAGCTCCTCTGATCTATGTGTGGGATTGGGGGTTTAGCTGTTGGAGTTTAGTTCTGACAGCACAGTGCTTTTTTCTGTAAGCCAGTCAAACAGCTTAGGCAGTCTAAGCATCTTTGTGCCAGGACTGCTTGTTGTGGTGAGGGGGAGAAGGAGGACAAACTCATACATTTTTTAGGTTTTTTGTCACTTTTTTTGCTACTTGCTATCTGGCTAATTTTCTCACTAGCTAAATTCCAAACTGAATCATTCTGAGTCAGACTCAAATTGCCTATGCATCTTCCATATGCAATTGTAATATATGAAGAATACATTTATTGCTTAACTCTCATTACATCCTCAGTTCTGTAACATTTCCATGCATTTACATACACTTATACCAACTATTTAGAGACAACTTCAACATTTCTGATACTATGCCTGGTTATGGCAAGTAAATCATGCAAATGGCATTGAAAAAGGCCTCAAGAATAAATAATACTTTCTTTTACTATGTTGCAGGGGGTAGTATTGGTGTCCTGTCTGTCTTGCAAAGTTTTGTGGAAGAGTCAGCGTCTAGCTGGTGTTTCTTTACATCAGGAGAAATCCTGTATGGTGTTCTGCTGCGTACGCCTCCAGCTACATTTTCTACTGTCTACCAGTGGAAAGGAGTTTTTGTTCCCGTCGAGGTAAATGTTTGCTTGCAAACACTAAGCATGCTACTTAACAAAGAATTTAAGTCTCAGTTTTACTTTTTTATTCCTCTCTCAGAATTTCAGTATGTGGAATCCTAAGAGCTGTGTGTCTTTCCAAATTTATACCTCTCCCTACCTTGTAATTACTCATGGAGGAGCCACACAGGGAGCTTCCAACAACAGTGTGTATGCATTCATGCCTGAACGCAGACTGTTGAAGGTAAATCTGTTTTACTTACAAAATCATAAAATAATGGTATTGGAAAGGACGTTGGGAGGCTCTCCAGTCCAGCAATGTTTTAGGAAAAGAGCACTCTGTGCTTGGCTAGTTTGGGGCCCTAACACCCTGCATGACTTTAGTGATATAAGTTTTTACAGCTGGTTGTTACTGCTGTGTTTTTATATTTATATTTTGGGGGTGGGGGAAAATGACCTGGCAAGTGAGGAAAGAAATTGTGGAGCAATCAAGTCATAGAACATTTTCTGAACAAATGTATGATTAGTTATATTAATTTTCTAAATTAACTCCACATATATAGACGTATTTTTAAAATTGTAGAATTACATATATATAATTTTATATTTTTTATATATAGTTTTATATGCAATTTTACAGTTTTTAAAAATATGTGTGTATATCTATAAAAACTTTGAAGTGACTTCCAAACACAATTGTTGTAATATTTCCCTCACAGATACAGACTCTTTCTATTCTGGATACCAGACATGTGAAACACTTTGCTGTGGATGAAGAAGACTATTTGATTTTTGTGAGTTACACAACCAGTTCCAGTTCCATCCAGGTAAGAATACACTTCTCTTCCCTGGCTTTGATGTGGGTAGTTTGATTAGTTTTGAGTTTGAAATATGAATATAAAAATACCTAGGTATATATTTCTGAAATATTACTTATGTTTCTCTTATGGATTTATAAGACTTAAAATTCTAGAACTGTTTAAATGTAGCAACACTCTCTACAATTACATATAATTTACATTTGATTTGGTTTTATTGCTAGTGTTATTTCTGGTTTGAAATCTAGCATGTAAAACAACTATAAGAACAGAAATAACTTCTGACCATAAACCTATTCATCCGAAGAACAGGCACAGCTGCTTGCAGTAAGGTAGTTACTTACCAGTGTGCCTCTACCTTAATGTAGGGTCCACCTTAGAAATAAGGAATTTGGTTCACTAAAAGTCTTCCCAGTTTTTCATCATAACAATTTATCTTCTCTTGGTACTAATTATGAATGTATAATGAAAAAGATTTTTCATATTTCCACAGGTTTACCACTGGAATAAAGATATGTTTGTGCTGCACCATCAACTTCCACTTTTCGGAGCTCTGAATGTAGCCTTGTTTCCTAGAGGAGGTGTTATGTACCTATTAGTTTCTTTGTCAAACACCAGCCAGAACGTGCTCTTGTACCAGTGGCTGAATAATGAGTTTAGGAATCTTCATCAATTACCAGAAAAAGAAATAAAACTCATGGAGGCCTGGATTTCTGGATCCGATATATATTTAATTATTGCAAAAGGTATTTAGAAGACAGACACTGAGTTTGCTAAGTATATGCTGGCTTGTTTGGTAGCAAAGGCATTTGTGGTAAAGGAGCTTAGATAGGGATTAAAGTACAACTGGGGAGTGACAATTCACTGATAAGCATTTTATCAAAGCAATCCCTGTTTTGTCCCTCAGAAAATAAAAGTATTGTGTTTTTTCTCAAATACTTACGAAACTAATGAAATATTTTCCCAAGAGCGATAGGAAATAACTCTATTCATCTAGCTGTTGATTGCACCCTTTCTAAGCTTTTCTGAGCTTTGTGATTTGCAAAGATCATTGGTCAGCAAAGTACATGTGTTTTTTATTGCAAGTATGACATTTTAGGCATTGTTTTATGACTATGTCTATTGAAAAGTTGCAGTCCATAGGTTTGTTTGCAATTGGCTGTTGAATACTGGCAATCTTAGCATTCTTATATGTGAATGTGTGCAGAAAAGCCCTTGATGAATCATCCCATGAAGGTTAGTCATACTGTGGAGTTATGCACGAAGTAAAAAGGAAAATATGATAGTTGGTCTCACTTCGTAATTAAAGCTGCCAAATTCTGGCTTTTGAATGGCCACTGAGTGTGCAGTTTCACAGGCAGCAAAATAATGTAAGTTTTGTCATTTTGCTCCTTTGTAGAATCTGGAAATTCTTCTGAAATTTTCATCTGGGAGACAGGGCAGTCTACCTTTAGACACTTTCAGACTCTTCCAGTCTGCGCTGTAAGAAACATCCATGTTTTCATGCCTCCTTCAGGTTTAGGTAAGACAATATTTCTTCAAATCCTAGTTTATAACACTGGCATGGCAGAAATATATGTGCTCTTTTTTGGTGTTATTTATCAGACTTTAAAAGTTGCTGTAATCATTGGACTACCGAGGACATTTGTGACATTAGAAGGAGAACTTTTAACTATATCATGGAATATTTCTTTTTTCTCCTCCTTGCTCAATGTAGTTCACATCTTCCTGTCTGGTGAGGACACAACATCACTGTATGCTTGGAACCCAGAAGGGAACCAGTTCTCTGTGGTGCTGGAAGCCCCATATGCGGATCATATCACTTCAGCTACTGCAAGGTCTCTGAACTCCAGCAAGAGCTTGATTGCTCTGTCCGTAGAGTCCAACTCCCAGATTTATGAGCTGACCACTATCTCCAACCAGTCAGATTTTATACCTAGGTAGGTTTTATTGTTTTATATAATTTTCTCCCAGCTCTTTTATTTCTTTTTCTGTGATACTGTTTTTGTGACAGTGGAGACCGTTATATTCTTCTGTGTGTGGTGTGCTTATTAACACTAAAGAGAATTTTTCACAGGTAGGTTTAAGATGACCTGAAGTCAAACAGCCTCACAACATGCCTAAAACGTGGCAAGAAAGGACTTGCAGTTATGACTTGATTTTTTTAAAGCTTTTATTCAGGAAAAATTAAATTACTATCATGATTAATTTCAGTTACTCTATGATCTATTGTAATTTAAAAAAAGCCAAAACTACCTAACACAAATCCCACAACCTTTAAACCTCAGTTCCTTCCTCAGGAATATAAACAATAATTCCAGCTCCAAAAATGCTCATTAAATTTATAGCAGTCCTTTCAAAGTTCATTAATCGGCTATCCTCAGTTTATAATTATTTGATGTGTGTGTTTTTATGCTAGTTCAGGTGAATTGATATTTGAGCCTGGGGACATGGAAGCTGTGATAGCAGTCAATATCCTGGATGACATCATCCCAGAGGAGGAAGAATGCTTCAAAGTGTGGTTGAAAAACCCTAAGGGAGGTGCAGAGATTGGTGTTCATGGTTTTGTTAACATAATTATTCCTTCCAATGACAATGCCTACGGAGTCATTGCATTTGCTCAGGTAAAACTTCTCAGGTAAATCATTAAAATACATATATGTAGTTTCTGAATAATAGAACACAAACACACTAAAACTGTAAGTTGGAGCATGTGACAGAATTGTTTTTCTAAAGTCTTGTAACAACCTGAGTTAGAAGCTTTTTAACATCCATTTGGCATTACTATGTGATTATACAGAACACAAGGTGATGGAAAATCAGTTCCACGGTCTGTCCCTATTGTGAGATTTCTATAATCCACTTACATTTAGATTAACACATAAGTTTATCAGTTTGGTTTTGCAACAACCTAAAAATTCAATTTTCAGATGACGTATATGATATCATCATAGAGTTGCTACTGGTTGGTTAATCAAGGGAATTAAGTAAACAAATCTGAAGGTCTTTTGCCCCTGAAAAAGATACAAATCAGGTTATGTCAGAAGATGAGCTAGTCTGCCAGAACAAAAAAACTCATTTGGAAAAAATGTCAGACTGAAGGTATTATTTGGAGTGGTTAATTCTTGAATCAACACTGTAGAAGTTACCTAGACAGGGCTATAGTAGATGCATACTGAAGATACAAAATACAGGAGTCATTACTGAAATGGAACATTGCATCTGGACTTGTGTGAGGTGGGTGAATAACAGTAAAGTAACAGCAGTAAAAATACTTCTCTTTTGAAGCTCCACTTGTTATCTGTTTCATACAATTTGGACATAAAATATTGTGCTAAAAAAAAACCGACAAAAAAACCTAAACAAAAAACACAGGGTTTTTTGCCTTAGGATAAAGAGGCTTGACATTTTAAATTCTTACATCCATGAAACCTGGGAGTATTGAGTACATGTGAAAATTAGGGCATATAAATTTAGTCAATGAACACCTATTTAGCTGCTTAATAGTAGATTAACTTGTAGATGCCCAATGTCACTGGCCCCCATTGAATACCCAGATCCCTAAAGAAACTTTTCTTTATAAGAAAATAATGTTACGATTCTGCCACTTTATGTTTTCCAGAGCTCTTTATTGAAGCAAGTTGAAGAAATGCAACAAGACAGCTTAATCACCTTGAATATTGAACGTTTAATAGGAACATATGGACGAGTTACAGTAGAGTGGATTGCTAATGGGAGCATAAGTGATGTATTTCCAGCTTCAGGAATGGTACGTAAAAACATCACTGATATTAAGGAAGCACTCAGACAATAGGTGCAGATGTACTGAGGGAGAAGGCTGGTATATCTTAGATTGCCCCTTCTGTTAATTCCTGCTTCCTGGTCCTTTTCTGTGGTTCTGGCAGTCTGCACTTCTGGCGGGCATATAATACTGCAGCAACACTCTTGCTCTTCTAGAACCAGATATTGCAGTGCTGTGCAGGCATTAGAAATGCGTATCTGTAGTATCCTGTTCCCATCTTCCTTTCTTCCTGCTGTGAGATCCAGCTACTGTGTCAAATCATTTGCATAGGTGGGTACCAGGGAGAGTTTGCTCTTTGTCCTGACATTGTCACAGAATCACAGAATCACAGAATCACCTAGGTTGGAAAGGACCTTGAAGATCATCTAGTCCAACCATTAACCTAGCACTGATAGTTTCCAGCTACACCATATGCCTCAGCGCTATGTCAACTCTACTCTTAATCACCTCCAGGGATAGGGACTCCACCACCTCCCTGGGCAGCCCATTCCAACGCCTATCAACCCGTTCTGTAAAGAAATATTTCCTAATATCTAGTCTAAACCTTCCCTGGCACAACTTGAGGCCATTCCCTCTTGTCTTATCGCTCATTACTTGGTTAAAGAAACTCATCCCCAGCTCTCTGCACCCTCCTTTCAGGTAGTTGTAGAGGGCAATGAGTTCTCCCCTCAGCCTTCTCTTCTCCAAAGCTTCAGTGGCCCTGGAGGATAGCACAAGTCCCTGTTGGATCTGTTTCTGAAACTGTTTAGATTTTCAGCCAAGTTAAAATCCAGCGTTTCCTGCTAGCCAAAGTTCTTGGTATGCCTTACAACTGACAGGCACCAGGTTCTTGAAGTCAAGGGCCTCCATCTGGTGGCCGTCTGTAGAAGACACAAAGCCCTGTGGGCTTTGAGGCTGTAGAGCTGTAGCACAGGCCACAGCTGAAGGCCAAAAGGCTGTAGAAATGAGCTTTACACCTGGAAATAATGGGTCTGAAGTAAGGTAAAAAAATTAGAGAAAAATCAACAGAGGGGAATTCAAGGATGCCAAAACAATCATACTAAAATTATTAAAGTACTCCTTGAGCATTCCAGATGGATGCTACATGATTTCCCTGCATATGTTTGCAGGAAGGAAGGGACACAAAGGTAAAATAAAGGTATGATGTAGTTCACCAGAAAATTCTGTTTATCCTTCAGTGTAGGTGTAACCTGAGTGTTCATAGACACATCTTCCTTGTGAGAGAGACCTAATGAAGTGGTCAGCCCTTTGAATTTAAAAATAAGAGTATAGATAGACAAAGCATTTCTCAATCATTTTATGTGGGAAAAAAAATCAACAAAACTGTTGACTAGACATTTATTCAATTAGCAGTGATTTTGATACATATTATATGGTGATCGTTATTTCGACATATTTGTATGTGGTGTACTGACCTTGGCTGGTTGCCAAACCCCCACCCAGTTGCTCTCTTACTGCCCCTCTTCAGCAGGACAGGGGAGAAATAAGGTGGAAAAGCTTGAGATACAGATAGTTTAATAAGAAAAGCAAAAGCCATTCATGGAAGCAAAGCAAAATGTGGAATTTATCCAGTACTTCCCATCAGCAGACAGATGTCCAGCCACTTCCTGGGAAGCAGATCCTCAGTATATGTAGCAGTTGCTTTGGAAGACAAATGCCATAACCATAAATGGTCACCTGTGTGTGTGTCCTCCCTGCCTCCTCACCCTCACCTTTTATTGCTGAGCGTGACGTTATTTGGTATGGAATAGCCCTTTGGTGAGTTTGGATCAGCTCTCCTGGCTGTGCCCCCTCCCAACCTCTTGCCCAGCCCCAGCCTATGACACTGTGAGAGCACTGTTCAGCTACAGCCAAAAAGTTGCTGTGTTACCAACACTGTTTCAGCCACAAATGCAAAGCACATCACTATACGAGATGCTGTGGGGAAAGTTAGCTCCAGCCCAGCCAGAGCCAGTAATTTGCAGAAGAAAGGATGCTGATGACCATATGTCAGCTGTTTACTGATTCTTCCTCTTTTTGTAATCTTTGAAAGGGTCTTAAACTTAAGTGTATTATTCAAGAAACCTCAGGGAAGAGAGGTAATTTTGAATAATATAACATATAATATTATAATAGAATATAGTATAACACAAACCAATAAATTGAACATGATCCAGCTATGTGTGCATACTGGTTTGAGGCAGGGTATTGCCAGCAGGTTGAGGGAGGTGATTCCTCCCCTGTACTCAGCACTGGTGAGACACATCGGGGGTGCTGGGTCTAGTTCTGTGCTCCCCAGTAAGAGAGACGTGGGCATACTGGAGTGAGTCCACCAAAGGGCCATAAAGATGATGAAGGGATTGGAGCATCTGACACATGGGAGGAGGCTCAGGAAGGATCTTACAACTGTGTAGAAATACGTGATATCAAGAGTAAAGAAGGTGAAGCCAGATACTTCTTGGCTGTGTCCTGTGTCTGCAATGGGCACAATACAGGAAATTCCCTTTAAACATGAGGAAAAATCTTTACTGTAATGGTGGTGAAACGCTGGATCATGTTACCCAGAGAGATTGTAAAGTTACTGTCCTTGGAGATATTCAAAACCTGGCTGGACATGGCCCTGAGCAGCCTGCTGTGGTTGAACCTGTTCTTAACAGGGGCGGTTGGAGTAGGTGATCTCCAGAGGTCCCTTCCAACCTCAACCATTGTGTGATTCTGTGATAATCAAGATATATGATCACTTTGAAACAGCTGAGCTGTTTTGCCTGAAGTTGGAGTGTAGTTGTCAGAGAAAGGTCTTAGGTTGAATGCCTGTTTATAAAGCAGATAGCTATAGGTAGCTTGATTATATCAAACTCATTTTCATGGAATCATAAAATAATTTTCAACGGGGAATTTGGTCTCTCTGATTACTGTGCTTCTGATTGAGAAATTATTTCTTGTTTTGTGACCTTTTCTTCAAATTATTTTACCACACTGCATTTTTCTCAAAGTGTTTCTTTGTTACCTGTCTCTCTGGGTCTCTTTTTTTTTTTTTTTCTTACACTTCTTTTATATATAAATATGGCCCGGGGAACAAAGAGGAGGAACTGGAGCTCTTTGCCCAGTCAGGAATTTATGATATCATAGTGATAACTGAAACATGGTGGGACAACTCACATGACTGAAGGATCGTGGTGGATGGCTATAGGCAGTTTCATAAAGACAGTCAGGGAAGAAGAGGTGGAGGAGTCATGTTCTATGTTAAGGAGAACCTTGAAGGTGTAGAAGTCAACTGGAGCAATTGTGGAAACCCTATTGAATGCCTCTGGGTCAAGAGGGGTCGTACCCAAGGGGGATCTTACAGTAAATGCTGACCTCCAAACCAAGACTGTATGGCCAACGAAGCAATATTTGGGTCACTTAAGCAAGCTTCAGGTCAACAGAACCTGGTTCTTATGGCTGACTTCAACTACCCAGTCACTTGTTGGAAGAACAATACAGCAGCTCACATGTCATCCATCAAGTTCCTGGAATGCATAGAGGGCAGCTTCTTCATACAAATGTTAGATGTGCCAACCAGGAATGAGGCACTGCTGGACTTTCTACTCACAAACCAGCAAGATCTGCCTTGTAATATCTCGGTTAGTGATGACCTTGGCTGCAGTGATCATGATATTGTGGAGTTTGGGATCCTGCTGAGCACACTGAAGGTTAGTACCAAGATAAAGGTTTTAGATTTTAGAAGAGCAAATTTCAGCTCACTCAGAGCTTAGCTGAGAAGATTTCTTGGGGAAGTTTCCATGGAGGATAAAGGAGCTAGTGAGTGCTGGGATGTTTTCAAGAACACTCTCCTGGAAGCACAAAAATTGTGCATCCTCTTCAAAGGTAGGTGAAGTAGGCGGTGCAAGAGACGCCCTTGACTTAGCTGTGAGCTTCTGAGTCTGCTCAAAACCAAGAGAGAAGCATACCAGAGATGGAAAAGTGGACAAATACCCATTGAGAACTACAAGGGCATTGCCAGGGTGTGCTGCAGAGATGCAGTTAGAAAAGCAAAAGCTCAGCTTGCGTTGAAATTGGCAGGGATGTCAAAAACTGTAAGAAGGGGTTCTTCAGGTAGGTGATCGCACTGAAACAGAAGGAAAATACTGGCCCACTGTTAAACAGGAGAGGTTAATTAGTCACCAACAACACTGAAAAGGCTCTCAACACCTTCTTCACCTCTCTCTTTACCAGCACTGCTGGGCCACAGGCCTTAGGAACAAAATCCCAGGTCGATGCAAACACAGATGCACTATGAGTGAAGGAGGAGTTGGTATGTGAACTCCTACAGGAGCTTGACCCCTACAAATCGATGGGCCCTGACGTTATCCACCCGAGGGTGTTGAGAGAGCTGGCTGACATCATTGTGAGGCCATTCTCCATAATGTCGTGGAGATTGGGGGACGTCCTAGAAGACTGGAAAAAGGCTAATGTCACACCCACCTGTAAGAAGGGCTTAAAGGAGGATCCAGGAAATTATAGGTCCATCAGTCTTACTTCAGTCCCTGGGAAAGCTATGGAGCAAACTCCTGGGGGTTATCCCAAGTCAAATGAAGCATGTGATTGGGAAAAGCCAGCATGGATTCATCAAGAGCAAATCGTGCTTGACAAACCTGATCACCTTCTATGACAAAGTGACCTGCTTGGTTGATGTGGGACAAGTGCTGGACACTGTCTACCTGGATTTCTCCAAGGCCTTCCCCTTGGAAGGTGGAAGAATCAGTTCCCCACAGCCTCCTCCTAGAGAAGCTGATGTGTTATGGTCTAGACAAGTGATCTGTGCAGTGTGTGTGTGTGTGGGAACTGGCTGACAGGCTGCGCCCAGAGGGTGGTGGGAAATGGCTCCTTTTCAAACTGACAACCTGTCACAAGTGGGGTCCCCCAGGGATCAATACTGCGCCCAACACTGTTTAATATCTCTATAAGTGACGTGGATGATGGGACCAAGTGTACCCTGATGAAGTTTGCTGGGATACCAAACTGAGTGGGGAAGTGGGCACTGGGGAAGGGAGAGTCACCCTGCAGGAAGACCTGGACAGGCTGGAAGAGTGGGCTGACAAGGACCTTATGAAGTTCAAGGAGGACAAGTGTAAGGTGTTGCACCTGGGAAAACATCATCCAGGAGTGCAGCACAGGCTGGGACCTACCCAGCTGGGGAGCAGCTCTGTGGAAAGGGACCTGGGGGTCCTGGTGGACAACAAGCTCAACATGAGTGACCAGTGTGCTGCTGTGGCCAACAGGATGCTGGGCTGCTTCAACAAGGGCATCACCAGCAGAGATAAAGAAGTCATTATCCCCCTCTACTCAGCGCTTGTCAGGCCACACCTGGAATACTGTGTTCAGTTTTGGTCCCCGCTATACCAAAAAGATGTGGCCAGGCTGGAGAGGGTGCAGAGAAGGGCCATAAAGATGATCAAGGGACTGGGCAGCCTGTCCTGTGAGGAAAGGCTGAGAGAACTGGGTTTGTTCAGCCTGGAGGAGAGAAGGCTTAAGGGAGACCTTGTCACCATGTTCCAGTACTTAAAGGGTGGCTACAAAGGAGATGGAGACTCTCTTCTTACAAGGAGTCACATGGAGAAGACAAGGGGTAATGGGTGTGGGTTACTCCTAGGGAGATTCTGGTTGGACACGAGGAAAATTTTTCACAATGAGAACAATCAGCCACTGGAGTAATCTCCCCAGGGAAGTGGTGGGTTCCCCAACACTGGACACTTTTAAGATTCAGCTGCACAGGGTGCTGGGCCATCTTGTCTAGACTGTGCTTGTGCCAAGAAAGGTTGGACCAGATGATTCTTGAGGTCCGTTCCAACCTGGAATTCTGTGATTCTATTTTATACATATATATATATGTATTTTTACATATATGTATGTGTATATATATGTATATAAGTGTGCATATTTTTTTTAATTCATAGAGTTTTACAGAATAAAACAGTTGCTATAACACTTTTTTTATGATGTTTTTCCCTCCCTCTTAAAACTTTAGATTACGTTTTCAGAAGGTCAGGCCCTGTCCACCATCACCCTGACAATTCTCGCAGACAGTGTTGCAGAGCTTTCAGAGACCGTGGAAATCACACTCACCCGTGTTACCACTGTGGGTGTCCAGGATACCACAAAAGGAGCTGTCATCGATCCCAAAAGGGCCAGAGCTGTACTTACCATTTTACCCAGTGACTCTCCACACGGTGTGATTGGGTGGCATACAGAATCTCTCTTTGTTAAAGTCACAGAGCCAGAAGGTAACTGTGTTTCTTGATTCTTAGGGAAAAATATGTGTTTTTTCAAAGTCAGCATTGTTGAAGCTAGAACATTGGTTATATATGTATAAAATATATATTTGTTTTATTTATATATCAGCATTTTCCTATTAAAAATTTGTAGCAGAAATATCCTTTAAAATATGTAGCTATGCTACTTCATTACATACATTTTATGCTGTATTTCACATTGCATATATCAACATTATCCAGTCATTTTTGTTTAAGGGGTAAGTTATTAAAATCTTGGCATCTTGTGTTGCAAATCACTAATCATAAAATACTTCTATTTAGATAAAAAGCTGAACTGGCCCATTTAATGGGGTTAATATCTTGTTTAAAACAATTTACAGAGAAAGGCTTTCCTCATGAATTGGGTCAAAAAGGGAAGCTTTTTGTTCTGTGGGACAGGGGAAGGAAGGAAGCAGAGCAAGAGTGAATTCCATTTCAAGAAAACTGAATCGGGGTTTTTCTGCTTGCCAGCTGCGTGTTTGATTGGGTTATATCAGTTTTCCTTCCAGGCATCAAGTGGAATTGTAAAGGATCTGCCAGGCGGCTGTCCAGAGGAGCCTGCCGTGGCCCAGGGAGCCAGGCAGCTGATTGCTCTGGCACTCTCCGCAGCCCGGTGGTTTTCCAGCAGCTGCCTGATGGGCTATTCATACTTCAAAAGCCCATTGAAATTTCCTGGCAATTTAATACTCTGTCCATATTAACAAATAAAATTTATGAAAAATACGTTTTCCATCAGAATATTATTGCAGATAAAACCTCCTCGCCAGTTCTATTTTAAAGTGAATTAGTGTTGCCCCTTTTTTAGGACCTGAAAGTATTGTGAAGGGGTTCTGTTGGTTCCTTATATACACATACATGCATATTATAAACGTTTATCCTTTGAAGTTAGGATTCAAGGCACGTTCTTAGGTTTCATTTGTTGCAGAGTTTCTTTTCCAATCCTTAAATGTTATATTTTTAATGAAACATATACATGTGCTAACTGTGAAGTAGTATCTAGTTAATATAGGTAACGGAAACTAGTCTGAAGGACAAAGCCTATTGCTTTTTGTCTGCTTCTATTTCCACACTCATAAACTCAGCACTTTCAGCCAAACGTTGTGTTTGCTGGTTTACTGGAAAAAAATTAAAAATCTGCTTTCCTAAAAGGGACCTGAGCCTGACTGATACAAGTGTGTCTCATTTTCTTCAACACTTGAGTGAAGGAAATGTAAAATTTACAGCCAGAGCAACTGCCTCCAATGCTGCTTTCTGTATTAGAATCAGTAGTGATCTCCTAGGCATGTAGAGGCCAGGCAAAATAGTGAGATGTGAGTTTTGAATAAAAACTGAATAAAAATGGCAATGTTGAGGTAACGGTTTGTGTAGCGAGCATTTAAAATTGTAAATATTCCATATTTTATTCTTCCTCTAGATCCAGTTTTAAAATGCTTTCCAGATGCACACACTGTGTGTTGTGTGTCTTCACACCACTTGTATGTGCTCATTTGCCTGAGTCATTGAATTATCCAAGTATTGTTGGGTTGCTAAGCAGAACTGAAGTGGGCTCTAACAAGCAGCTCCAGTACAATTAGGTGAGCTGAAAATCAAGCAGGGCGAGGGTTAAAACAATCATGTCTTGATTTTTTTTTTCCCCCTCCTTGTTATAGGGCAAGTCAATTCAACTATTACTTTACAAATTGTTCGAGAACAAGGGTTTGTTGGAGAGATTGCAGTTCAGCTGAGCACTGCACCTAACTTTGAACTCCCCCTCTCCAACCAAGCAACAGAGAATGAGGATTATATACTGGAAAAGAAGACAATCATTATGGCAGAGGACACAACAATAACTTCTGTTGTAGTCACTATTTTACCTGTGAGTATTCTAACAACTTTAGCTAATAATGTTTTTTAAGGAAAGGGGAAATGGTGCCGTTTCTATACCAGAAGTAGGATTTAGCATTCTAGAAATGTCTAAAGTGTGATTCTTGCCTCATCAGATGGTTGTATATTAGTAAGAATTGCACCCATCTCTTTCAAAAGAATTTGAGTACTCATCACTGAGAATGAATCAAATTTGTTTTGTTGTAGTCCCAAAATTAACATATTGTAATGACAAAGGAAAAAATTATAAATGTCTTAGGTGCTTTCTGGTTTTTCAACTTGTTGCAGGTTTTTACAGAGGATTTATGTTACTTTACATGCCTCTTAACAGATTTGTTCTGCAGTCCAGTTTTTCGCAAAAAATATGTATATTCTTTAAATACATTCATAATGGAGGTATTGCTTTTCAAGTTCTGGCTTAGTTTCTGAAATCTAGCCACATTTCTTATAGACAGGAGAAACAAGTGACAGCCAGCAATACTTTCCACCGTTCTTATAGATCTGGAATCTGACTGCCAACTTCAGTTTCTAAAGCTCAGCAAAGGTAGTCTTTTTCACCTTTCGTATGGTGTGAAGCAAGAGATTGGTTATATGGTCCCAAGTGCTGAGAATTTTTGAATAGTAAGCAACCTACAAGTAGTCATCTTTCTGCATGTATTGTAAGTTACTGTGTTTTATTAAAAAAGTTACATTTAAAATATTTTTGCAGGACAATGTTCCAGAATTACAGGAAGGATTTATAATAAATATTACTGATGTGCAACTGGTCGATTCTCCCACTGGAGGTCACCCAAGCGTGAAGAGGCTTGGGTTAGAAATAGCTGAAATAACAATTGAAGAAAACGATGATGCCAGAGGTGTATTTAGTTTCAACGTTACAAAGGTAAGTAGGTCTGAATGAAAAATATTTAAAGTAGCATTCCAGCAGGAAGGTCTGTGTTTTCAGACCAGTTTTGATAGTGTTCCAACAGGCTTTATGACACTAAATTGTTCTGGTTAAAAAGGCCAGATACCAGACAAACAATTCCTTCTTAAAAGGTTCTTCACAATGAATATATGAAACTTATTAGGGAGCTGGAAGTGCTAAAACTGGTGTCATAGAATATTCTGAAAGGAACCTCAGGAGGTCATCTAATCCAGACTTTTGCTCAGAGCAAGGTCAATACTAAATTCAGACCAATTTACAAGTGATTATGTATTTCTTACTTTATTTTTACCTGCAAGGCAAAATGCAAAAAAAAAAAAAAAAAATGACACTCAGCAGTTTCTTGTTGAATTTACAGGGTATAACTGGAGCTGTTACTGCTTATGAGGTACCACCACCACAGAATGTACTGAAACTACCAGTTGTTCGACAGGCTGGGAGGTTTGGGTCAGCAACTCTGTATTGGGAAGCCATTCATTTAACTGCTAGCTTTGAAGACTTCACACCATCATTTGGAAACCTTACGTTTGCAGATGGGCAGGTATGCACTTGCTGAAAGTTTAGCTATCTCCAGGTTACCAGCTTAAGAGTTTCTCCTGTTTTCTTCCTGCAGAATTAGCATCTTTTCATTGAAAACATTATATTTATGGCCTCATGTATGTGAATGATGCTCCTGACTTCAGTTCTTTAATGTGGAAAAGCAGAATGTTCATAAGCATTGACCAAATAGGGTTGTATGCCTTTGGTACCTCCACAAGTGAAGACATAAGTTCTAATAAAGCCTCTTACGCTGAAAATTTGCAACATAACCTGTCTTCTCTATACATTCTCAGAATAAGCCTGTATGTTTTCTTAGCTGTGTTCTACATATGGTTTTAAATTTCATGCTGCCCCTGACGATACTTAGTGTACACAAGGGGTTTGATTTCAAGTGAACAGAACTGGTCTTTGGCAAATAGAATGATATACTTTGTGAGCAGAATTTTGGCTTAAGTACAATACAGTCTTCCTGCACTTTCTACTGAGTACCAAAGCAGAGCAGTCTGCTGGTTTTAAAAGACACGATTTATGTTAATGGACTTAAAAAGCACTCTTGAAGTTTTGTTATCTTATTATAAATATACAAATACAATAAGGAATAATCACAACTGAACAATGTGTGTTTATCTATTATTAGATAAAATTTACCTTTTTAAATTTCAGATTTTTTCAAGCAATCCACAAAATATTATAAATGAAAATTTGTTGTTCTTGCTTTTTTTTAACAATTTCTGCAGGCTACAGGAGAAATAGAAATTACAATCATAGATGACAGTGAAGTTGAATTCCTTGAGATATTCAAGATTGCCCTGGTGAGGGTAACAGGTGGTGGAAGACTTGGGGATGACACCCTGGTAACTGTCGCTATTCCACCAAACGATTCCCCTGTTGGAGTATTTGGGTTTGAAGAAAAGAATGTGAGTTTGATTTGGATTGCACTCTTTTCTGCTAAAGCTGTATAGCAGGCTTGTGTCACTGACAGATAGCCGATTTTGGTAAGCCTTCACTGCATTGGAAGACATGACTTCATTGAAAGGCATATTAGTGCTTGTCTTCATCTAGCTCTGTAGGATGGTAACAACAATGAAAATGCTGCTGCAGAGATGTAGATTTCTGCATGACTGAATCAATTTAATTCAGTATAGTAACAATTCATGACATCTCAGTTAGGATTTTTGGTAGTCTTTTGAATATTAAAATTGTTTTATAATGATCCGTATTACTGAAAGTTTGGAAAGAAATTATGAAACGTATCTCATTTTAGTTCTTGTCAGTGAATGATTCTTCTGCTCTCCATTTTGCTGGTGCCGTGCTTGCTTGTGACTCATTGTCTGTAATTGTTTTGAATCATAGGGCATACAGAAATAACATGAGTGACTAATTCAACACGATCCTTACGTCTATTATCTCCCTGTTGGTTTTCGCTCATCCTTATTTTACATTGTCATTGATAATGTTTGTTGTTGTTTATCTCAAGTCAGTGTCGATGCCTTTTGCTACAGCCGTTCCTACTTCCTCCTTCTCTTTCTTCATCAGGTAACAGTGAAGGAACCTCAGGCACCTGATGACTCTGCTGCAGTTGTGTTGCTCACTGTAAGCCGAAGTCAAGGAGGACGAGGAGCAGTTACAGTGTTATGGATTCTTGAGGAAGCAGCCAGATATGATCTGACCCCTCTGAATGGCACCCTTCATTTCAATGAGGTATTTCTGATATTGCAATAAATTATTTACTATTAGATTTATAAATACTTTCTTCTTCTTATGTGTGTGTTTGCATGGTTGTTGTTCCATGTTTATAGAAGTAGGGGGTTACTAAGTATTGTAACACTAGGAAAAGGCCAGTTTGAACTGGCCGGGTTAGCACTATGCAGTGTTTTTTCAGACAGAAAAGAAAAGCTGTCATGCTCTTTTTAAGGCAGCATAATGTAATCATCAGGAAGATAGGCTCTTCAAATCTGTATTTTTTTTTACAATTAAGGAAGAAGAACAAAAATGTACTGAATGTCAAGAATGATTACAGAAACATTTATTCCATTGCAGTATCAGACAACTGAAAGAGAAAATCAGTATTGAGAGGCTGAGAATTAATGCTCAAAATCTGCAGATTTAAAAAAATAAATAATAAAACACCCTAGTGACTTTCAAACTGGACAGTGTTATTTGATTTGTATTTCATGGCAGGTTAAAACTCTGAAGGAGGAGCCGAGATATTGGCTATTGTCAAGCTATTGTTGTTATCTTCATATTGGCCTTTTACGGTCTACTCAAAATATTTAATGAAAAAAAGTGTTTTAATATAAAGCACAATCTATTCTGTCTGTACAAGGCTATTTTGCATTAGATAAATAGGTGTACCAGTTGTTTCTTTTAATCAGCTGGAAAATAGCCTTTTTGGTAAGATCACCAGTATTTGGCAGTTTTGCTACCATTTTGCTGTCCTTTCTCTACTGATAGGCCTGGACATTTTTTTTTTCTTCCCGAAGTTCTTATATATGCATACATGTAAGAATACAAGTATGTATATATGGTGTACTAATGGTTATACAGTGTGTACCTACTTTTTTCCTATATTCTCATTTTAAGCATTTGCTACTGCCCACTGACAAAAATGTGGATCAGACAGGAATTTTCTATGACCTAATATATCTAATCTTAATAATGTTAATCCTTAGAATGTGTGTATTCTATTGACTATGCACTTTCAGATGGAAAAGATTTTTTATAGAAAGTTTCCTCTAAGTTGAAAACTTTTGTGTGAATTCAATTTAAAAGCAATTCCAACTGTTATTCAGTTGAAAATAGCCATGGTATTTTTGAGGTGGCACACAATGTTTGAGAGGCAATTTTTACTACATTTCAGCCAAATCAGAATTGTCATATTTTAAAAATATTACAGAATATATCAAGCATATGCATGCTTAACTCTTGATTTGTTAAAGAAAAAGACCTTTTTTTATAATATCATACTTTATTTAGTTTTGTTTAATGTGTGTGTATATATATCTCTTCTGGTCGTTATGTGATGCAGACTGAATCCCAGAAGTTGATTGTCTTGCATGCGGTACAAGATGGACTACTGGAGGGGAATGAAACATTTACCATTCAGCTAGTCTCTACTGGTGATGCAGAGATATCCCCTGTAAATGGTAAAGAAATTAGTTCATTACAGTCTGTTTTGAGATATTTCTTATGAAAATTCTAGTAAGTCTGTTCATATTTTTTTTATTCTGTAGTGGTTATAGATTTTGTATGCAGCTAGTTGGTAGCAGTTTGGACTGTCAGTCTTTTTCCCTAAGTTGTTTTGTTGTCTGAAGAAATAAGAGAATTTTAGATCATAATTTTTCATTCAAAATTAATTGGTGTAGACTTTTGTGTTCTGTTAACATTGGTCGTAAAGAATTCTTTAACAAAAAGAAACAAAAACCAAAACCTGGTTCAGACTTTTAAGAACTGTAGAATAATTTCCTTTCTAAGGGACCATCCAGGGCTGTCATGTAGTTGAAAACCCCTGCTCAGGGAACAGGAGACTTCACAATTAGATTAGGTTGCTGAGTGCCCTGTCCACTCAAATTCTCAATATCTCCAAGGATGGGGATTCTGTGGGCTCTCTGGGAAGCCAGTGCTTGACCACTTGTTTCACAAAATTTACAAAAATTAGCTCATTAGTTAGTTTTCATTTACTATGAGAGCTTTGTTCTCTTCATAGGTGTGGCAACCATCATTATTGTGGGTGATGAAGGAGCTTCTGGGGTGGTTGGGATAGCCCCTTCATCCAGGCATGTTCTGATTGGAGAACCTTCAGGAAATTATAACGGAACTGCTCTGATTAGGTGGGTACATCACTCATTTTTCCAAAGGATGGTCAACAGCTCAGTTTCAAAAGTTATGAGACTCCACTTTTGGCAAGAATTTCTTGAGTGCTGCATTTCATTATCACTTCTGAAATGAGAATTATTTTTAAAATTAGATGCTTGCTTTTAAAGAAGGGCAGAATATACGATGTGTGTATGTGTCTTTTCGGTATTACTGGAGAGCTCCAAATATTCCTCTCAGTCTTCAGATTATTTGCAACATTGATGCATTAAAGGAAAGAAGATTCTAATGAAAGGAAGGGGGAAGGGAATCAATGACCTTTGAAGATGCTTTGTGCTTTTTAGGATTCCGTTGAGGATTGGTGCCTGACTATTTTTCAGTGTATTGCTATGATGGCTAGCATAACTAAAGTGGCAACTGGGTTTTTAGTTGGAACAAGATGCAATTATTTCACTGCATTCAGTCAATTGAAAACAGGATGAAGAAATTAAGATGTTACCTTCTAAGAGTACTGGAAAAAGGATTACGACAATTTCCCTTGGCGAACCAGCAAATATAAGCAACAGAACAGCTTCTCAGGCTGCCCTGATTTCTTGGTAGAAATACAGATCAAGATGCCTCCCAACACAGGGAAATAAAACAGAACATCAGAAATGTTATTAC
This sequence comes from Strix uralensis, assembly GCF_047716275.1. Lineage (NCBI taxonomy): Eukaryota > Metazoa > Chordata > Aves > Strigiformes > Strigidae > Strix > Strix uralensis. The sequence goes on along the minus strand of NC_134012.1, from coordinate 3,352,251 downwards.
TCTGAAGAGGGAATTGGAAAGATCGCAATAATGACTTAAAACATTAAAACTCAAGCTTCACAGTGCTGATAACATTTATTTCATGCACAACAATATGATATACTCTCTGTCTCTGGATTGGTTATCAAATATTAAAGGTAGAAAATGTTTGTGTTCTTACTTGCAGCCTGACACGTGGCCCAGGGATTTTTGGTGAGATCACAATATATTGGAATATAACACCTCCTCATCATACAGAATTTATTGAGACATCGGGGACCTTGACAATGCGAGATAGACAGTCTGCAGCAGTTGTTCTAATACAGGTATATAAGACGTTTCACACCAGTAATTATTTCAAGTTCTTCCTTTTATGTAGCTAGTATCTTGGTTAGAAATTAGTTATACCTCTCTCCCTGGAAATGGTTTAAATCCTTTTAGCTTTCATTGGTTCTTCTCCCTAGGCTGTAGATGACAACCGTCCAGAGGAGAAGCGTTACTACCAGTTTCAACTAACTGGAATCAGTAATGGAGGACTCATAAATGAGTCTAGCAACACAGCAAATATTACCATGGCTGCCAGTGATTTTCCATACGGAGAGTTTACATTTTCACGGGAACTATTGCAAACAACAGAAGAAGAAAAATGGGTATTAGATTAAAATTCCTTCTTATGTAAAATATTGATGATATCAATATTGTTGCTAGATCTATGCTTAACTTTAGGAAAAAAAAAATCAAAGATTTATTCTACATTTATTGTAGCACAGTCTCCAGAATGGCTGTCTGAGGCTTCTGAAGTTTTTTAATACCCTAATTATCTGCTAAGTTATGTGTACTCTATACTTTCTAAAGCAAATTGTTGTTACCTGACAGAACCATTGAAAAGATGCCTTTAGAACATGCTCCTAGAGGCAACTGTAACAGAAAAACAAAGCCATTTTTTAAAGAAGATGTCCTCTTTCCCTCAGGTTAACATCACTGTTGTGCGTTCCAGGGGATCCTATGGCAAAGTGCGTCTTTGCTTTCAGATAGTAAATGGGACTGCAGAGGAGGGAATTGATTTCACTCCCACAGTAAGGGAACTGTTGTTTGAAGAACATGAGGAGAGTAAAATGATTTTGGTTGAAATTCATGATGATGACTTTCCTGAAGGTCCTGAAGACTTTGCAGTGATGATTACAGAAGTGGAACTCCAAGGAAGGTAAGGATAAAATTCCTAGTTGATTGATTACAAGCAGAAGAACAAACTATATTTGGAAACTCATCTACCTGCTTAAAGTCACCACTGATTTCAGCTCTTTTACTGTAAAATTTCATAAGACAGCTCAACTATAACAGTAATTATAATAGCAATTGGATGTATGGGGAACCCAATTCTTTTGGCATTAGTATAAAGATTTTGCAAGTTGTCATGTTGCATGAATTTCAAATAAGAAGATAAAATGAGAAAGAAAAAAGGAAAGACACACATTTTTGTGAATATCCTTCTATTTTTTGCATATGTAATACTTTGAAAAAGTGTGACCAAAAAGTTGTCAGTGATAACTGTCAGAAAATAAAAGTATTTGTGGTAATTGCAAATTGTCACACCTGCATCTTAATACATTCACAAGAATTTTTTATGTAATTTTCTTTTTTATGTTCTTGCAAGTGGATTTGATTTTACCGTAAGAGAAAATGGTCTACAGATGGATCAACCTCCAATAATAGGAAATATCTCCACAGTACGAGTTACTATAGCAAAAAGTGATAACGCAGAAGGCATTATAGAATTTGATCCACAGTATATCTTTCTACAGGGTAAGTTTACCTTAAGTTTTCACTGTGGTTTAGAAGATAAATCTGTAGCTATGGCATAAATTTTGAAATAAAATAACTTTTTCTCAATTATTCTTGCAGTGGAAGAGGATGCTGGATTAATCATGATTCCTGTTGTGAGAAGACGTGGAACTTATGGCTATGTTACAGCTGATTTTCTTTCTCGAAGTATTTCTGCACTTCCCAATGGTGTTGACTATGTCGTCCATAATAATTCTGTCATTTTTTATCATGGACAGAACCAGACTTTTATTTATATTTCTATTATAGATGATGAAGAAAGGTAATTAATTTTTCAGATATTTATTCCTTATTTACTTCTCAGAAATTCTTTTTTAGCATGTGTAGTATGCCTGTGTGTAGAGTTGGAATTGAAAAACAAATTTCTTCAGTGGTGAAAAATCACCTAAATTTAAAGGGGGGGAAAAAAAGAGGTTATTGTTAGAGTTTCATAGTTCCTGTTAAATTTTATGCAGATACATTTTTTTAAAGTCAATAAGCAGAAATTTTGGGTGTTAATAGAATAATAAAATATTTTATCTTTTTTTTAAAATTTTACTTGAATAGAAAATAGAACATTATTTCAGATATCACCATCATTGCATCATTCTACACAAATGGGAGGAATCTTCTGCTGTAGGCTTACAGAGAGGGCTTCTGTATGACTCTAAACAGATCCAGTTGGAAGCGTGATTGCATTACTAAGTACAGTTTTAATTATTTTGTTTCTTGGATATCTCAGAATCTCTTTTTCTTTTTTCCATGCAGTGAATTTGAAGAGCAATTTGAAATCCAGCTGACAGGAGCCACTGGTGGAGCAGTCCTTGGGCTCCACCTAGTGAGCCAGGTCACTATTGCTAAAAGTGACTCTCCTGAGGGCATCGTCCGATTTCTCAACCAAAGCCGAATTATTCTTCCCAATCCTGATACACTCACGGCAGTGTCCCTGGTGCTGGAAAGGACTGGAAGATTGTTAGGGGAGACACAGGTGGGCCCTGGCTGTCAAAGACTGAATGCTTTCCAGTCACTAGGTCAAAAACCTCCTGCATTTTCCTTCAAGAGCTTGTGTTTGATTTCTAACAGGATAGTGTTGGCTTTTCATTAAGCATGAATTGCATTTAGTTGCAGTATAACAGCAAATGTTGGTAACCTTTTAATCTTCTCTTCTCCTGCTTACTTTCTTTTATTATGGTCTGCTGTACTTTGTTTTGAACTAGCTCCTAATCCCTTCAAAAGTATGGTTAATTTCATACATCACCACTAATTTAATTTAATTCCGTTGAATTACTTCCTAAAGATGGTCGAAACTTTTTCAATAAATTGTTAACTAAGAGTTTTCTAGGTTTTTTTCTTTACTCTATACAGACCACTGACAAAGTAAAGGTATGAATATGAACCAAGGTAGGCCTTTCACAGTCTTGGAACCGGAAGATTGTCAGTAAAGGCCATCAGCTCCTCCTCTCCCCATATAAAAATTGCCTTGGCCTTCTTTGACTTTTTCTAGGAGTCATTGAAAAAACTGGAAAACAATTAAAATGTCCAAAATAATAATTGTAAAATGCTGAATATGAGCTCAAAAGCAACTAATCTGTGGGAAATTTTGAAAATATTCTAGCTTTTAATCAGGCTGAAGAAGCATGGATCATCATTGGAGCGATTAAAAAAATTTATTGCAGACTCTTGAGAAAATATTTGTCATCTTGCGTCTTGATGTTACACTTCACAGGGAATGGTTTTGATCATGAATACTCATTTGGGGAGCTTTGCAAAAGAAATCATAAAAGGGAGAGAAATAGAAACTGGCCTGTGTGTTTCCTGTTATGTGCTAAGGAAATCTCAGTTTCTTTTCTGTTACTAATATGTAGAGTTTCATAAACTGGCATTGTGGCTAACTAACACTTCAAAATTTTCACTTATAATTTGTCATGTCTATTTTTCCAAAGGATTGTATATTTTCACACATAGAATTAATTATTAATATTTTGTATTCTGTATTAACAGCAAAGATTTAAACATAGCTAGTTACAAGAATTTTTATGTCACTTGTGGTACGCTGTCATTTTTTCCACCTGGGAGGCTATTATAATATATCACCACTCTAAATCTGAAACTGATATTTTCCACAGATTAATTGGGACATCTTGGGACCCAATTCAGAAGAGGTTTTATCTCCCCTGAATAGTGACATTGCTGATCCTGTGAATGGATCATTTTATTTTGGAGAAGGAGAAGGAGGTCTGAGAGCTATTAATCTACAAATCTATCCTCATGAAGAAGTTGAAGTTCAGGAGATCTTCATTATTAGACTGAGCCTTGTGAAAGGTGAAACAGAAATAGATCCTAAGGCAAACAGCGTTGCACTAATAGTAAGTCATTACTGCTTCTCTTTCTTGAGATCTCTGTTGATATTGGTATTTATCCTGCAAGGATTTTAAAAATTAATAATTATTTCATAGTTTGTCATTTGGCTTTTTTGTCCCTTGTACTACTTAGGTACATTGTTACGGCTTCACTTCTTAAAAAAGAAGGCAAAGAATCTGTCAGTAAAGATTGGTCTATAACCCCTGGCCTGGCCCTTTTATTTGCAGGTTTCTGTGGTTCTCTTTGGAGAGAGCATGGACTGGGTCCTCATTTCTAAATGTTAGTTTGTTATTCATCCCTTCTTAACCTCTTCTGCTCCAGCTATCGTATATAAAAGAAAGGAGAGAATCTGACTATTCCAGAGCAAGAGAAATGCAGAAATTTGCAGGGCAAGGCAGAGGGAGTTGTCAAAGACAAATTATTGCTCTAGGAATACTGCAACTAAGGAAATATTTATAAGGCTGTTATAAGAAGTGCTCAAAAAAATAAATCTTTCCTAGAAATTGGATTATTTTTTTTTTTTCCTGGTCTGTAGTGTTGATGGAATTAGCTCCTATTTCCACAGAGTCCTCAGTTTCTCCTTCAGGGCGCCACGTTTATTCCTCGGACTGGACTGTTTCACCCTGCATGCCAATAAATTGGCTTCTCAGTAGGCACTGATGTCACCGTGAATTCTTGTTGCAGCTAGCGATTCACACAGATGGATGTGGGGGAGCTCTAGCCCCGAGGGCTGAGTTTGCAAACTGGTAATGTTAGAAGAGTTTCTGTACACTAGCCCAAGGTGCCTGAGCATTTCCTGCTTTCACATCAAAATATTCAGATACGGCATTTGAAATAAAACTCTATCCTTTTCTGTGAACAGGTGGACTGAAAATTGAAAAGGAGACACTCATATTTTCTCTGCTGTCTTTTAGTATCATTTTGACTCCTGTTCAGTTTAGATCCTGCTTAAACTTCTTTATCACTGTAGGATTTTGTGACAAAAGAGCAAGTCACCCATAGATTTCGTATTTCACATGTGCATTCGCGTGTTTGTCTGTGTGCGCATGGGCTTGATATCACTCCCTTCTCATAACTTGGTGACCCTGTCTGCTGTTATATTTTTTTTTATTCTCTCAGTCTCTAACTACTAATGTACTCTTGAATCTACTTAAGAGGAGAAAACTCAGTAGGAAGAACTAATAGATACGAGCCCTGCAGCATCTAGCAATGAAAATCTCAGTGTTTTGAACAAGAATGCAACTCACTCTACATTTCTGATTTTTGTTTGTTTACTTTTTTACAGATACAGAAGTTTGGTGATCCCAATGGAATTGTACAGTTTGCTCCTGAATCATTAACTGAGAATAACTATACAGAACCCTCAGCAGTGGAAGGGCCGCAAAGTATTACACTGTTTGTCAGACGAGTTCAAGGCACTCTGGGAAACATAACGGTATTCTCACTCTTTTCCTAATAAACAGAATGATCTGAAATCATCCTCAGAATGAATGTATGGAGGAATATCTTATTCTGTGCCTTTCAATTGCTTGTTTTTCAAATTCATTTTTGAAATGTTGCCTTTTAGACTGAATTTAGCAAGGGCTCAGCCCTCGTGCTTGTGGTTTGGAGAGTCAGATTCCGTCTTCCCTGGTCAGGGTAAAAAAAAAAAGAGAAAGAATACTGCAGTGATTCTTTCACTTTCTCTCTCCCTCTCACCATGTACTTTTGATGGGAGGACAGAAGAGACCATACTTTCATAGTGAGCTTTCTTTGAGATGATCACAGTTTACTTTTTTTCAGATATATTTAAAGGTAAGAATCAGACTTTTCTGAACCATCACTCACATTGATTTTACCTAAAGTTGTTTAGAAGTCAGAATTTTAACAGGTCCTTGTTTTAAAAACAAGGGGTTTTTTAAAAATCAATCAATAAAAGCTTCTGCTGTGGTTAATGAGATCTCTTCACCCCTTTCTGATGTGAAGAATCTTAGAAACGGGAAAAGCATTCAAGGATATCTTGGTGTAAAAATAGAAATAATTTCAAAAAATTGCTCAGAGATTCCATATAGTTTTACGTAAATCTTCCAAATATATACAAAGGAAATCTTTACATTCACAGTACTGTTAGAGGAACACACTTTTGTTAGGGGTGTGTGCTTCTTTCTATACATACCTAAACCAATTTTTATTTTACCCATTTAAAACCAATCTGTTTCATATCCTACCTACACTGAATCCTGAGTATGGAAGTTTCTGACTCTGTGGGTAATTTTGCTTTCGTTCTGTGCATTTTCTAAACTCATTTCAGGTTTACTGGGAAATACATAGTGAATCTGACATCACAGGTGACTTTCTTATGACAGAGGGATCTGTTGTCATTGCTGACCAGCAGAGTACGGCTGAGATAACCATCTACCTGTTACCTGATGATGTTCCAGAACTGGATGAAAGCTATGTGGTGCAGCTGATTTCAGTAGAAGGTGGAGCAGATTTAGATGAAGAGAAAAGAATTTCAAAGATCAACGTGTTTGCAAACGATGATCCTTATGGAGTGTTTGCCCTATACTCTGATCAGCAGTCAGTATTCATAGAGAGAAACCTGGATCGGTATGTTCAGATTAATGTAACTCGGCATGCTGGGGCATTTGGAGAAGTGATTGTGGAGTACCATATCATGTCTCATCATGAAGAAATGCTAATTGAACCTGAGAATGAGGTGGGATACCTCACCATAAAAGATGGTGCCAGCTTTGGAGTGAAAAGAGTGCCAATAAGCAACCAGGTCCGTATTATCCTTTTAGCTCCTATGATATCTATTGTTTCCATTTGTGTTCATCACAATACGAATAAGATACTAAGCTCTCAATAGTATCCACTGCAAAGGAGCAGAAAAGAGAGTTTTAGTTTTATGGATTTCCTATGTATTGAATAGAACTGGGTTCAAATATCACATTTCCAGATAATAATTGCAAAATCACTGCTACGCATGTATTCAGATATTCAGTGTTTCCTTCCATCACTGCTTTGCATTACTATCAGTTCAATATTTTATTATTACATGTATGCAAATATTTTCTCAAGTTTCTCTTTTGGATTGTAAATAGTGTTCTGTCATTCCTGACTCATGAAGCAGCAGATAAATTGACTCGCAGTTCTTTGTGTTCCCTGGTTGTTTGTTATTATTATTACAGTCTTACATCCACACTTACATCCTTTTACATCCATCTTACATCTTTTTAATCCTAAGGATCAAAATCAAGTTGTGTTAGATACAATTTATTAGAATGGCAATAGTTGCTCTACGAACTCACATTCCAACAAACTGCTGGTAAATCACATTCAAAATACTGATATTTTAGCTGTATTTCTTTTGAGAAATATAATCTGCAAAACACTGGTCTTGAAAACACTGCTTTTTGTGTGGAAGTAGAACAAAATCTGCAGACTGTCCTGCTACTTAATTATTTGAACTGGTGGATATAATGTTTTTAGTGGAATTAAATTTCTACCTTTTAAATTAAATTCTCTCTCTCAAAGGCATTTATTTTACCGGGCTTGAATTTTACTCTGGAACTGATTAATGTAAGCCTGGTTACGGGAAGTGCCAAGGATGTGCCTAAAATATTAGGAAAAGCAAAGTCAGCTGTTCTGCTTATTCCTGAGGAAGCTGCCAATTCACAGGTCAGTAGAGTGGCTCCTACCACGGAAGGAAGGTAGTCTTTATTACAAAAGATAGCTGCTGTAAGGATTCAATTGACTCCTTAAGTTTTCATCATTGCAACCAATTTAATGACTGACAAGACTTTTCCAGTTATTACTTGCACTGTATATTATATTTTCTGTGGTACAAATTCTTATAGATATCTGTTAATAGAGTTTGAAAATGTTTCTTCATCTGTAAAATGTAAATAGTCCAAATATTATGGTTAATTTATACTTTTGTATACATGAAATGGAAGTTCTGACATTTAAAGGAGAATAACTATTTCTGGACAGTGTTATTCCTTTAAGTATAGCAGCCCCAAAGTAGATAGCAGCATGTATGTGGTATTATATGCAAAAAGAGATGAAGGTCATGCTGGGTTTTAATGCAATTGACAGTGTATTTGGCTAATCACTGAGTGAGAAATTTTCCGTTTTTCTACTTCGTATGAGAGTGAGAAAAGAGAATTTGACTGTTCTGATATGGTATATGTGCTACAGTTCCCTTTTTGTATGTCAGGCAGAAAATAGCATGCTGAGGTTTCTACCCCTTAAATTTTATTGAAGTTTTTATTTAATGATTTTAATTGGTCTGTCTTTTAATTTGTAATTGAACTTAATTCAAAGGGTCTTTCTGTAACCATTGTTTACTACCATATATCCATTTATCATTGCTTTTACAATGTGCAAGTTATCCTTTCAGTCCCATTTGCTGCTCAAAGAAAAAGAAAAGTAGACCATACTAGCAAGAATAATTCTGTGAACAATTTCATGTGACGGCAGCTTACTTTTCACTGGATACACAATTAATAATTTATTTTAAATCTCTGTGTATATATATAAAACTACAGCTATTGCCGGTGAACGTTAAGGGCAGGTTGGTTTGTTTTTCTTTTAAAGAGACACAGAATTCTGTATTCAGTGTTTTCAGTACTGAAATGTCAGTCATACTGGTTCCTTTTCCCGGAGATCTAATTCTCAGAAATCTAAGATTTAGAAGTATTGTTAAAGAGTTGTGAAGGAAGTATGTATATATATACAGACATGCATATATATGTACAAACATACATCTATATGCATGCATAATCATTGTAAAATGCCTGGTTTACAAAACATAGTCTGCTTTCACATATGTTGTTGCCCATTTTTATTCGATTTTCTATAACAAAATCTACTATATTTCCACAGGTTGGCTTTGAATCTGTGATTTTACGACTTACAGACATCGTAGCAGGGACAGGCCAAGCTGTCATAACCAGAAGAGGAGTTTATGGCTCTGTAACAGTTAGCTGGATTTCAGGATACCCACCAGACCTAATCACGGACTTTGCTCAACCAGGCAATATTACTCCTCCATTTGGTAAGTACTTTTCTGAGGAAACAGCTATGAAAATTGCCTAAGTGATGATACCACCTTTTAGTCATTTGTACCTCTAAATGCTCCCTGTGTTAATGAAGAGTCATTAGAATGAAATTGTATGGTCTAATTTTTATCTGTAAGGGTTATGTTTACTTGATGAGCAAAAAAAGAACTAAGCTTCACAGATACGTGTCTGGGAGGCAGGCACAATGCTATGCCCCTGAAGCACAGCTTTATATAGGAAAGACCCTTATTGTGCATGTTGCTTCTTCCTAAATGGAGTGGAATTGTGGTTAAAGTCCTTATCTCAGCAGGTTCCCAGGTAAAAAGAGGATTCCTGTTTAGTGATTTTGACTCGTGCTCTCTCTCACACTCTTTTCCTTCAGGTAATGTTGTATTTTCCTCTGGTGAGCAAAGTAAAGTAATTTCATTTCAAGCCACTCCAAGCCTAAATAAACATGAGTCATTTGCCATCACTTTAGCAGCAGTGCACAGCAATGTGTCTGGTGGGGCTCGCCTGAGGTAAGGATATTACTTATACTTTTGAGTCTCACAGTTGCCGTAAGAATTGTGACCTGTGTGCAGGTATAAACCGTATTCAAATCCCTATTAAATTATAGGTAGCTAGCAAGCTGTAGTGCCTTTTTGATAAATATGTGTGCCTTGTCTCAGGTGGAAACAAGTGTCAGCGCTGCAGATCTGACCTTATCAGAACTGAGGCTTTTCTCCAATTCCAGTCTATTTCATATTACTGGGCTCCAAGATGCCTAGAGTGTGTCTAGAATGATGGAGACAGTTAAGAGAATGAAGAACCCAGATCAACAGTTGTAGCCAGGAAGCTGAAGGATGAAAGCAACTCTAACAGTTTTCATTAGTGTCCCTAAATATACATATTTAGAAGATCTTAGATAACATGGTTTAAAAATAAGTAAAATGAAACAAGAAATGCTCTGAAAATTCCTAATTTATACAAAAAGCCCTTTTTATTCTTAAAACCAGAAACATTACGTTGAATGTAGTTTTCCATCTCAGTTAAATTGTTATCTATTCTTCAAACTATTTTCATTCTTTCTTACTTATTGATAGCTAAAAGTGGTCTAAAAAGAATGGACATAGAGTAACACTGCATATGGAGAAAGGTATTGGCTTCACCATATAACAATTACACTGGCAGATCTGAAGGAAGTAAGGAATGAACTGGATGCCTAAACTCCTGAGACTGACCCCTTCTCCTAGGCTTGTCTGTCCTGTGTGAGTCAAATACCTTGAGTCTACGAGAATGACCTTTTTCCTAGAAAACTTAAGACTACATGCCAGAGGAGGTAAAGCTGACAATTACTTTGAAGAGGTTTTAGCTCCCTTAGTGGTGGAAAGGGTCTAGTTTGTTTAACCAAAATTACTCACTGTAATTGTAGTGCCATTTGTTAGCCACTAGCACTGAATAATGGGTCAGTTCTAGAGATAAGACCCAAGGTTTAGCAAAGAGTCTTAGACTCTATGCTTATTTTCTAATAAGAAGCGGATACATTTAATATGAACACAGTAGAGCTTAAACTGATATTGATAATAGGGCTCAGATCTGGAATAAATTTCGATGAACAATGTTGTGAGGAGGCAGTTAGTATTTCAAAGCCCCACTGTAAATTTTAAAATATCTTCCTTTCCTTCTCTGGCTTCCTGGCTAAAACTGTAGATCTGCTAGCATCTGTCTACTCCACAGTTTTCACTTGGTACAGGATGTTTGTTCAATGGTTAAAACTGATATTACTTGGGGTGGCAATATTGTAATATATCTCCTTGCATTGTGTCTACAATAGAAAGACATCATACTTTCTTTTACCTCTCCATTTTCTCAGGAAGACCTTATTTTATTTATCCTTTACTCCATATCCTGTGCTGACTCAGGATGCATTAACCCTGTGGAGACCTGTTCAATCCAATCATTGCAAAAACCTTTTTCAGAGAACCTCTTTACATCTTGCTTTGTATGGTTGCTTCTTCCCTCTACTGTTACACGTTTTTTAAATCCACTTTCTTCCATCCATCCATCATTGGTTGTTCACTGGAAATTATTCTGCTTGGGTGTTTTACCTTTCATACTTCATATTTCCTCTCTCAACTTTGATATCTTTTCTGTTTCAGATCAGGATTTACAATAGCTGAAATTGAGCCAATGGGGATATTTCAGTTTGCTTTTCACTCAAGATCTGTTTCAGTCGAAGAAGATGTTCAGGCAGTCACACTGCATGTCCAAAGATTGTTTGGTTTTCAAAGTAATCTCACTAAATTGACATATCAGACTGTTCCAGGAAGTGCCAAACCACTAGAGGACTTTATACCCATCTACAATGGAGAGCTTATGTTTTTACATTTTCAGACAAATGCTGTGATAGAAATATCAATAGTTGATGACACTGTGTCTGAAATGGAGGAATTTTTTTTTGTAAATTTGACTGCTGTGGAAATTTTGGATGTTCAACCTGTGAATCCTGCCTGGAGCCCACGTTTGAATCCAGCTTTCAGTGTTGCAACAGTTAATATCCTGGATAATGATATTCATCATGGAATACTAAGTTTGGGGCCAGAGTTTATTTATGTTGAAGAAGATGCAAACAACAGTACCCCCAACACAGCGATACTTCATATCAGAAGGACCAAGGGTTTCACTGGTGATATTGAAGTAACCGTTAAAACCTTTGGGGGTGTGAGTGCACAGAGTGGAGTAGATTCATATCCTTTTGGAAATGTTTATGGAAAATTGGACTTCACATGGGCAATGGAAGGAGAAGATTTTGAGGAACAGTCAGTCTCTCTGACTTTGCTGGATGGAGAAAGAGAAAGCACAGTGTCCATAAAAATTTTTGATGATGATGAGCCTGAAGGACAGGAATTGTTTTATGTTTACCTCTCAAATCCTGAACATGGAGCTCAGATTGTGGAAGGAAAGGATGAATATGGATTTGCTGCTTTTGCAACAGTAATTATTGCAGGTAATATTTCTTCCCCCAGAAAATTAGTAAATACATCAGAATTAAATAACAGTAAATAACTTTATGTTCTCATAGCAATTTTCATGTAAATATTGGAATTCTATTTGGTAATAAGCAGGGTATTCTATTCCCAAATCTTGAGTTTTCCACATCAGAGGAAGCACCTAATGCACCAAGCCTGCCATGCATCCCTTAACAACGTAGCTCAAAGTACATTTATATATGCTGCTTATCTGTGTTCTTGTCCTGCTTTGCTTCATGAAGCTTAAAAGGCTAAGCTTGAGTGTTTTTCTTGCAGATGTGGTAGAATTGCAGGCTTTTTTGTTTTTCTTTGCTATTTTGTCACTTTTATATTGTGTGGCATTTGTGCAAAGTATACAAAACAGCTTCTGTTTTTGTTCTTTGATACTATGCAGTTCATATCTGCAGGGTGGTCATCCTCTGCCTCTGCAGATGGAGGATAGGAATGGTCTTACACAGACATGAGGGAAGAATTTTTCTTTCAGTCTCTGCATGCTACTGTGAGAAAATGATGTCAGAGCTCCCGTTTCCCTTAGGTTTCAGATATCTGTCAGACTTATCAATTGAATATAAACCAAGTTTAACAGCAATATAGGTAAGTTTTAGAAATAAGTGGGAATTGGAACAGTTTAGGCTAATCAACAAAATTATATGTAAGGTCCAACATATATTGTAAGTTTTGTGTATTGAGATAATCTTAACAAAACAAGGTAGATATTGAGGACCAGGATTAAACTGTTGGATGAGTGTATGCAGCAACCAAAATTACGTGTGTAAGAGCAGATCATATAAAACCCACGTTCCCTTCATGTGCAACATCTCTAGAATTCACCAGGCAGGTAACTGAAGAAATATGTGCATAGGTTGGAATTTGAACTTGTACTGAATCCCACAGAAGTGTATTAACGTGCTCTAGAGTTACACCCTGAGTACAATGAGTATGGAAAGTAACATCAGGAGACAATTTACACTGAGGAGAAAGGTCAAAGCATGTATCTGCATTTAACTGTATAGGAAGATACCACAGGTTAAATATTTGTGCATACGCAAACACGCAGTTTCTGTTAATCTTCAGTATATATATTGACACTTAATAAGCACTGGGTCGGAAGTAGATTGCCTTTTCAATTGCAGAGTAAAGCCATCACTACCTGTAAGGGGAAATCCTTTAGAAGCAAAATTTAATGGGACACTGTAAAGACATTAGTTTCCCCTCATTAACCCTGTTTTCTTTTCCTCCACTGCTGTTTTGCTGAAGTTATTTACATTCCCGTGAGAACAAAGCAGTATTTTGCAGCTCCCTAGTTCCACACACTGATTAAAGATGCAGGAGAAAAGCTGATGTAACAATTTGGGAAAATGAATGGGTTCAACAACATTATTATTGGGATGAATAAGAAAGCTAAAGTTGTGTCCTTGGAGGTCCATCTTTATCCCATAACCTGCTGTGGCAATGCTGTCCATCTAGGGACACACTGAGGCCCATTTCTGTTTAGAAAGAATATGTTTTAAGGGTGATGGTAAACATAAAGTAATATAGCTGAAGTGATATCACATAAGGGCATTACAAGCAAGGCTTTTGACACTGTTCTAGACTACTGTAACACCTAGTCTCTTGAAGACAAGGGACACAGAATTCAGCCAGTTTGCTGAATGCTGCTGAAAATACAAGCTTCTGTGCGTAGATGGTGCCAGGACTCTCATGAGGAATTCACTTTCAAAAATACTTATTCTACTGGTTAAAATAAAATTTAGAAATGCCAGCATTTGAAGTTCTAGTGAAGTATGGAGTGTAAATTAGGAATAGAAATATTAAAATAAATTTTCTTGGGGTGTGCCTAAGTGGCAATTTGCGGCATGCTTTTGATACCTAGTCTTTATTTTTTTAGCAGTTATCCATACTAAAATTATGATTTAGTCCCAGCTTAACTTTCTTGCTAATTACTTTCATGGACTGTTTCCTATATAGGAAGTGATCTCCAGAATGGCATTTTGGGATTCATTCCAGAAGTACAAAGCGGTCTTGTACTTGATGAAGACTCAGAAAACAGAGAGGTGCTGCTGATTGTCGCGAGGCAACCAAACAGGTGCAGGCAACAGCTGATTCAAGTGCTCTTCCCACACGCTGTAATGTGCTGTGTTGAATCACAGAAGCTGCTGTTAGTGGAAGAGGTTATCATAGATCTTTATAATAAATCTTTGCCTTTCAGCTCCTTTAATAACTTCCCAGAATTTGGCAAACGGGCTTTTAAGTTGTGAATGTGATTAGGTCTGTCACTGTACTGTGATAAAGCAGAAACGGAAAAAAACATGTATTTTCCAACTTATACCGTAAGGCAGCAAGTGTGAAAGTTTTGCTTAAGGTAAAGTACTGCTAAAAGACTGCTAAAGGTGTAACTCAAATTCTCATCTCCCTGTATGATATAAGTAGGTATGCATACTAAAATGAGCAATTAATAAGTTACCAAAGTGTCAGTACTATGCTTATGTCTTCACTCACACAGATACTGCGTTTTTTCTAATTAACACATATATCTGTGGCACATTTATGTGTACTTTAAACAAATATGCTGAATTATTATAAGTTCCTTAAACTTATAGGAAAGAAAAATTCTGCCTGACTTTCCAGGCAAATGATTCCTATAGTATTAAGGAAGGTACTTGGCCACATCCAGGTCTTCCAAGCACCAGTTTCTTTTATTCAGCTAATACCATGTTTTCTGAAATAAATATTGAGAAGAATCTGGGTGCCTGTAATTGCTTTATTTTCTTCCTGTATTATTTTTTGGTAATCTAAACTGATTTCAGAGGAAGGAATTTAAATAAAAAGAGAGAATTTTTAATCTTAAAGTAGTTTGTTCCCTAGTGATATGTTTTGAATAATAACATAAAAATAATGTTACGTCTGTGGTTTATGTTTTCTAAAACAATAGTGCTCTCCTTCAGTACATGTATACTCTTGGTTTTCTTGTAGGGCTTTTGAAGATGTGAAGATCTTTTGGCGTGTGACCTTTAATAAAACAGCTGTTGTCCTTCTGAAGGATGGCATGAACTTGGAGAATGAGCTTGTATCAGTGCTGGGAGCCACTACCTGCATGGCAGGTCAAACAGTCTGCAACATCTCCATTGAAATAAAACCTGATAACGTAAGGAATTATTGCTCATTCGTGTACAGCTCTATAACATTGAATTGCAGTCTATCAAGATGAAAAACCCTCTCTGATTCAGAGGAACTGAAGTCCAGTCTGAATGTGGTAACTTAACATCTGCTCGGTTCCTCTGCAAATACATGTTTATTTAGAGGCTTGCACGACCTCCATTGTGACCAATAAAAATTTGTAAAGGAGATTAGTATTTAGTTTGAAGAGTAAATTGCAAATCTCAGATTTTTATAGAACAATAAGAGAAAAAGAACAGAGTTATTTCAGAGAGATTCATATTCATATACTGGACTCTTATCCTTCACACAGTGAATTTTTCATCTATCAAAGCACTTCTTAGGGTAGTTTATGGAAACTGTATGCTGTGAGTAGTAACATCTCACTTAACAAAAAACTTTTATTGCAACTTGTGCATAATTTTACGTGCCTAAATCTAGCACAATGATCTGTGAAAACTCAACTCAGTGATAAAGCAGCATAAGAATCTCTGAGTGTCTAAAAATCTGTCACTGTGCACATCCAGCTTGTGAGTAGCGAAATTCAATTTAGCAGCCGTCATCCACTAAAGCCATTTGGCATTTGTCAGTTGGGTCTGCCTAAGAGCCCTGAGAGGCCCAGCTGGCACTCAAAAATGCAGATGTCATTGAATTAACACAAAGCACAGCATTCAGTCATTTTTATTGACAAGAGAAGGAAAAAAATATTTTTGTGTGAACACCTAGTGGTTAGAGCGGTCCCTTAAGAAATGAGGGATTAATGTTTGCCATTCTTTCAGAGTGGAGAGTTTGAAACTTTCCAAGAAATTATCCTAACAGCCAGGCTAGTGACAATGCTGAGGTCTGGGGTATGAAAAAGGACAAGATGAGGTTTCTACGTTTTTTCTGACTACATTTTAGAAAATAATGCAAGATGTAGGAAGTGTGGAAACAGTGATTTCCCACTAGGGAATAGGGTGCATTCTCTTAGTTCAGTAAGAGGGCCATTTTCCTTCTTCATCTTCAGATGTTATTTTTACATTACAGAGCCAACGAATAAAATATATACATGAGTGGGTCACAGGCTGCCTTGCTGAGTAAACTGGGATTTTGAACCTGTTTAGTCCAAAGGAGTGATATCATTATTTAATGACCGCAGTGCAGCAGCTGCAGAGACACGCAGTTGTGCCACATGAAGCACAAGCGTGTGCCACTTTAACAGGTGCTAATGGAAAGCTAAAGTTCCCTATGGCATTCCCATAAATTTGTGCCTGTCATCAATTAGTCAAGATCGTTCCATTTAAGGAATTACTTAACAAGTCAATTAAAAATACATGCTATTTAACCCTGAAAATATTTCCTAATTCTTCTTCTAGTTCGTCTTCCATAAGATAGCTTATAAATTAGTAACAAATACATTACAAAATGATGAAGTAATAAATATATTCAATAAATATTTTACATTTTTTATGGCATATGGTATGACATATTCCAGCTTTTGAAAGTTTTTATTTAGTCAGCTGTACTGACTTTGTTAGCCAAGAGCTGAATCCTGCGTTCCTCAAATTAAAGTAGGATTTCCAAAAATCCAGAGCTGAAACAAAAAGCTATGTGTGCTAACAAAAACCTTGTCTCCAATGATAATTTTTTTGGGATGCTATTGTCTTGTAAAGAACTATTTTTTACAATCTTGCTGCTTCAGGAGTGCATGTAATAGGTACAAATAACATATTTTCAATAATTTCTGGAATCTTAGTAATCAGATGTCTATTTCTAAACATGTTATGTTTGCATTGTAGGTACAAAATCAAAGATGAGGCAGAATGCCATACTGTAATTTAATATTGCTACCTTATTTTCAAAAACAAGCATTAAGAATGCAGAATTGACTAGGCTAATTCTTTGACATATGAACACTAAAATTCAATAGCCTGTATTTCCAGACTGACAGATTTGTCTAGATCTTAAACCTCACAAAAGTCTATCAGATAGTATCTCTAAGCTTTGGGATTTTCAATAAATTCAGTTAAGTCTTCAAGTCTGCTGAGGTATGGTGGTAAAACATGCATAAACATGTTAGTGTTGAAACACTAAGGCTGTATATAAAGTATTTTTCAGAACTTTACCTGAGTTCAGTACTCGAATATGGTCAAGTTAATTAATTGCAGTTTCAAAACTATATACTTAGACTTCTGTGCAGTTTTTCCACAGGTGAGTAGGAGTGTACATGCCTTTTTGTAAGGCAAAAGAAAATGAAAGAGCAAATTCTTCACAAGACGTACATCTCTGTAAATCCATCATCTGAAATATGGAGCTCTTGGAGAATCTACTGTCATGTATTATGGCAAATTTGCAGCCACAATACATGTAGTATATAAATAGATACTTTATTGCAATAAGTTCCAAGTGAAAACCCAAGATTTCGTTATTGTACATGACAGAGTAGAGCCTGTCACAATATTATTTTTGGGATATATTTCATTGTACTTATTGCACATTTTAGGAAGCATGCTTGTGGTAAATGTTAGCACAATTAATCCATTGCACATACAAAATAATACATACATTTTTTAAAGCTGAAGGTAATAGTAGGACTTATAATGATATGAAAATCATCTCTTATTTACAGGTACCTGAATTCGAAACGTATTTTTTTGTTGAGCTGTATGCTGTAAGCGCAGGAGCTGCATTGAACAACAGTGCCAGATTTGCTTTTATAACAGTCCTTGAAAGTGATGCTCCTCATGGTTTAGTATATTTTGCGGTGGGATCTCGTTTTGCTGTGGCTCATAAGAAGACAACTTTAATCAGTCTGCAAGTGCTTAGAGATTCTAGTACATCAGTAACCACAACAGTTAGCTACAGCATGCAAGTAAGTCTTTTATTATTATTTTTATGATCTAACTTATTTTTTATTATTAATTTTATCCTTAAATCATTGTTCATTCTCTAAGTGTGACTGTAATTAGCATTTTTACAGGAAACAGTCAAATGTTTACTGGACCTATGTGGTCTAGCTTCTTTGGTTTTCCATTAGTAAAAATAGTAAAAACTTAGTAAAAATTAGTAAAAAGACCTTGTTCTCACTGCATTGTCAAGAGTGATTTTGTTCATGGTACCTTCCAGTACTATGGTCAGTCAGGCATTAAATAAATTACTTTCTTTGTTCTAAGGTTCTTATGAGGCTCCAATTTTTGAGGCTTCTTTCTCAGAAATTAAGTTTTTATCATAATGGGTATGACTACAAGATTCAGATACCAACACACTTGCTGTGTTAGGTCACAAATTTATTAATACACAGACCACACTTAGGAAAAGAGGGAGAACTGTCATCAAATTTTATTTCACGTTCCTGAAGTACTAAACTTGAAAATTGTTCTTCTAATCAAAAGTCTCATGTGCTAAAGTAAATTTTATCATCCTCATTCATTTTTGTTCTGTTTACAGCTGTTACACCAGACTCTTCTAATGAAGAGTGTTGACCCTTTTATCTCTAAATGAGTACTTCATTATTGTTGACAGATGATGAAGATTCCCCTTTAGTAGAAATAACACAGCTGCAAAAACATGATTCCTTCCACTTCCTTATAGTTGTGAATCCAACATCAGGGCACAGGCTGCAAGAGGGATTCCTCCAAGTTTGCCATCACTTTGGAATAGTGCTTGGCTTGATCTACATTGAATATGTGGGATTTTATGCCTAAAAACATTATTTAGGGGAGGGTTGTTACAACAAAGCATTGTGTGACCAGTGTACTCCCTCTTTATAATAAAAGGTTTTGCATTCTGTTGTTATATTGCATGCTTCTCTATCTTAACTGCACAGGTTTACATGGTGTTTCCATGCATTTATTATACAGTAGCTGGCCAGTGTTTTAGTTAGATTGTGTGGTAACAAATTTTCACATTCTTTCCAGCCAAGAGTGCATTATAATTTAGCTGTGAAGTAGAGAAGAAATTGCTACTGTCCAGCATATATTTAGGCCAAAATATAGGAGACAGTTCCTTATCCTTTTTCATATAACAGCCCTTCTTTGGACATTTTTAGGTATTGAGGATGCATGGCCAAGTACCAAAGTATTGGTACTGTACTTTGGTACCTGTAAAATAAGAGGTCTCGGCAGACAGGAAGCATGAGATGCTAACTGGAAACAGATGTTTATCTCACTTCTACAAAGGCTTCTTAAACATTGTTCTAGTTGCTAGTGCTTTTATGACCACTTATTTCCCTGTTTCCTAATTCTCAGCTGGAAGAGATAAACAAAAGGAAACTTCTCACTGGAATTTGCACAGATGATGTGGTCATGTTCTAGAGCAATTTTCAACGGATACACACTGCACTGTTTTACCATGTTCTCCTGTGAACTCAAAAAAATTCAGATTTATTCCATGAGTAAACTCTTCTAATTAAAGCTAAATATTTTTGAAAGGGGTCTAGTATTTCACAAATAAACATCCTTGTTTTTTACAGAAGACCTTTACTTAGTAGTCAGTATACAATCTGTACTTATTAAACGAATAGATACTATTTAGAAGTCATACATTTGAATAATAGCCCAGAATGTTAGTTTCCACTTAAGGAAAGTTTATTACATTACCAGATATAATATCAAGGTTATGACAACTGACAAAAAGTGCAAGAATGTGAAGAGTGAAACAGTATCTGCAAACCTCATGGAAGGTAAAAATAGTGCTACCTCACAGGGAAATGAGGCCATATAGCATTCCTAGATAAGTTCATCTGTCTGCTTGGCATGTGTATTCTATAGTGTTTGCTTTGCCTTTGGACCTAAATGGATTGTTATTCTTTTAAGTATTTATACTGGGACTGAAAATATCATGAATTGATATAAGTTTGGGCACAGATTTCCAAAACCTTTGCTTTACTTTTGTTTAGTTTTTATGTATCTGTAATGCCTGAACTGAGGGACTTCACACTGCAGACATAAACTTACATCAACCCCTCTGGAATTCACCTTACAGATGTGCTAACATTTCTGTAATATCTATTCACCCAGAAAAGCTTTATGATTTTTGTTCTGGAAAAGAGGGATCCTGTTAACTATTGACAATATATAATTCTTCCCCTAGGTTGTCACTGACTATAAGTGACAGATTACTATTTCAGGGAGATATTTCATTTAATGTAATTGTTATATCATTCTTAACTGCATTTTGAAAGAGGACTTCTTTTTTTTCACATTTGAATTTTATCCATTTGAAATATGTGTGTTTTGAACTGGTTTTGAACAATTGCATCTATCATAATGTTACCTAAAACTCTTTTGGTTTGTTTTAAGGAGCTACAAAAACCTGAACCTATTGGTCGGACCTTCATATCTCCAGCTGTGGCAGGACAAGATTTTGCCAGATCTGAAGGTTTATTGACTTTTGAACCTGGACAGAGAAATACGTTTCTGGATGTGACCCTGACTCCAAAGACAGGATCTTTAAACCCATTTCCTAAACGTTTCCAGGTTGTAATTTCTAATCCCACAGGCGGTGCCAGGGTAGATGATGTGTATGGTATTGCTAATGTCACCATTGTCTCAGATTTGGACTCCTTGCCAGTTTGGGGGCTAATCGATCAACTGCATCAGCCTCTTGATGACACCATTTTACACAGAGTCCTCCAGAATCTAAATGTCAAAGTGGCTACAGAAACTACAGAAGAGCAGCTTACTGCTGTGATGCATATAATAGATAAGGTAAACCTTTCCTGCTTTTTCTTGAGTGACCAGTGAGTTTTTAATAAGCGTATAATAACACGTAGGCTTGTGATAAGATCAAGGTTGGCATCCACAGCAATGACTCAGGGGCACAGAGTGCACAGGTAAAAACAGAAATTGTGAAGTCCCACAATCAGGGAAGAGGTTTGTCCGCCACTAGTTAGGCTGGTGGCAGGAAATCAAAAATCAAATAGGTTGAAAATAGCAACCAGTATTAATTTTGCATATGTACCTATACCTCCAGATTTTCTGCTGTGCAAAATTTTCCCATTGGTGCCATACTTTCATAGAGCTTATTATGGTTTCCTGATTCTCAGGCCACATCTTTGTTGCTTTTAGCCCCGGAACAAGGTAGTGAGGCCAAATTTTGCTCGTATCTTCACACTGACGGCAGTCACCAGACAAGCAAATCCTGCCAGGGCCAGCTGGAGCCTGCTGTGCTCTTATCCAGGCATGCAGCTTGTCTTTTTTCCTGCAGTAGCTTTAGGAATCGGGTTGGCAGGGTAGCTGAGCACTTCAATATTGCACTAAATTCTCTGAAAACTCTGGGACTAGTTTTATGACTTTCTGTCTCTTCTGGACTTGTAGAATAATGTGCAGGAGCTGGAAAATGTTTAAATAGACACAAAACAGTATAACAATACTCACGGACAACAGTTCATTTCTGATTGTTGCCACTTTGACACAGAAAGCAGAGAAAATTATGTAAAAATTTCTCAGGTCAACAATCTCTGATTTGTGAAAGAATGAAAAATGCCACATGGTTTCTTTAATAGTCAAATCACTATTAGTAAGCATATCTTTATGTAGTTTTGACACAGACTGCCTCTCACAGCTTGGCAGCGGTGATCAGAAGGTGGAAAAAATATTCTGAACTTTCAGAAGGAACATTGGGATAAATACTTAATTCTTACTAATTTATTTTATATATTACCTTATACTAAATACTTAATACTTACTAAACTGTTCACATGAGCAAATGTTAGAAGCACACTTCTGTTTATAAAACGTTTGATTTCTTCTCCTCTCATTAGGTTACAGATGTGGGTGAAAAGCAGTTACTCACTGATAAAAGTAGAAGTCTTTTCTATGAGATACTCTGTGCTCTGGCTAGCCCGAAACGCGAGGACACACGAGGATATAGCCTGCTGGCTGAGGTGACCGAGAAGTTTGCTTTTTCCCTGTTAACTGGAATAATGTGTGGATCACCAGGAGAAAGGTTAGTAAACTTGAATTCATAGTATGTTTTGGAAATACTTGACAACTTAACAATATAAAAAAATTTAAATTACTTTTTTAGAAAAGGGATTTGTCTGTCATCTAATATGTTAACGATATGAAAATGTGCTGCCCTCTGTCACAGTCTCACAAAGCACTATATTGGCACTGTATGGTGTCACAAATAACTGGTACACTGATACGGGGTAGCTGTGGGAGTAAGAGTCAGGAGATCTGGGATGTATTAATTCACCTTTAGCTCAAATATTGCCTGGAAAAATACTAATTAATCTTACTAAGAAAATAATATGTAATTGTATGATGAAGAGCTATGTTCTAAGACTTAGATGGGAGTAAGTCACCCAGAATTTCTACTGGAATTTTGTAATTTCTGTGCGGTTGGTTTTGCTCACTTAAACATCATTTAATTTTTTTTTAAAACTACTTGTAAGTTTTACCTGTAGTTTCAAATTACTAGTTTTGTCTGCAATACCTTGTGGTCAGGCTAATGGGCAGGGGAAATAGATGACTGCAGAAATAGATGACACTCTTTTATGAGACAGATGGTTTTAAACAGTGGGTTTCTCCTGCTGTGAATCTGTTAAACAACTGGTAGTTGAACTTAGAAAAGAAACACCTTTTTTCTTCCCTCCAAGAATCAGCATAATTTAGATTTCTATCTCCATTTCTTTTGGAGATGTAATATTTTTTTGCCATTTCCTAAGTTGTAGAGGGTATGAGGCCCATCTCAGCCAAAAGACAGTAAATGGTATAAATATCAACACTGTCCTGAACAGTGTCCAGAACTTGGAAGTTCAAATTCTTTACTCCAAGTTTTTTTGCATCATCTGTTGGAAAAAAGAGGAAAAGCACGATCAACCATTTTAATGCCTCTGCTTCTTGTAGACTTGTCTCTATATCAAGTTGTAAAGATGAGAATTATGATAACCTAGTTTACGATGTAGGGGTTTTGGTTGCAGATCATAGTGAGCAAAACCCAGAGGGGCAATGGAGAACCTGGAATGCAGAATAAATCAGCCCCTCTTTTTTTTTTTCACAGAAACTGAAACTGTCTTTCAGTTAAACATCATAAAGGCTAAAAATAATGGAGGAATAAAGTATTAATTACAAATACATTTTAGAGTTATTCTGTGAAGAACAGTGAAGCTCAGTTCCACTTATCAGTCCTATTGCTTTTCCATTTCAACAGAGGTAAAAATATCCTTGACAGCTGCCCGTACATTGCAATAATGGCTCACAACTGGTTTCCTCAGCAAATCAATGGACACAGATTTGATGGAAAAGATGGGGATTCTATTCAAGCACCTGAACACTTACTAGAGGTCTCTGTTGTATTATCACCTCCTCAAGAAGAGAACTGTGAATCTGTACAGTTCACAGAATACAGCAGTCAGCAGTGGTTCCTTACTGGAGATAAGGAACTTGCCCTGAAGAACAAGGTTTGAAGATAATGCAATTTATTTTTTAAAGAAATTAGTTTAATTTAGATATTGCTTAAAACATCTTAAATGTAGTTAAAATAATTTGAATATTTTTGTGTGTGTCTGATTAAAATGAGCACTGACTGTTGAATTTTAATACATAAATTTGTATTACTTATTTGTAAATTTGTATTTATGTTGAATGCGTTGTTTCAGGTTTTTTCTATGAGTTTGAAGGGTCGGAGTTCGCAGCCTTTGAAAGATAACAATGAAGTAATTTATCGGATTTATGCTACAGGAAGTCGGATTGTTCCCCAAAAGTCTCTGTGTCTCCTCTGGAATCAAGCTGCTGAAAGGTTTTTATTTTGTTGATCTGTTTAGTTTTCCAGTTTCTACCATGAACCTGTGTATTTGCCCAAGATGTGATAACTCTGATTAGATCATTTGCAAGTATGAAATTGATCAATTTCCTATCTGTCTTTTTTCCTAATTTTTTCTGGCCTTTGTGCCAGCACATAAAGCTTCCCATATAATAAAATGCATAGTTATTGTAGCTCAGACATTTCTCAGACTTCTACTTTTGACTTTTTTCACCAAAAAACCATTTAGATTATGTAATGATGTGTTAGGCAATGCTGACAGGCCATAAATCCCAGAATTGCATCACTTCAGTAATGACTTTTCACTCTTTACAATTGTTATCAGACAACGCTTCAAGTCCATTCTTACAAAAGTAAAGAGTTAAACCTGCATCTCTGGTATTGTTTCAGGTCACTGGCTCAGAAAGTTCCTAATTTGCTAACATCCACTCTTTTCTTTGGGTCTGTGAAGTGAACCAAAAAAACCTGTTAAGGGGCAGACTAAGGTTTTATCTAGACCAGTATCCTGTCTCTAGTAGTGGCTAAACATAAACACCCAGGGAAGAGTAAGATCAGGACAAGCAGAAATAGTAATTTCCCTAATACTATACTCTCCAGTGACTCTATGAGCCAAATGTGATTTTGTGTATTTTGTACACCAAATGAGTTGTCTACCACAAACTTGTTTAGTCTTTCCTTGCACCATCCAGAATTTCTGCACATCTTTTGACAATGATCTCTATAGGGCTATTACTTTTTGACAGAAAAGCCACCTCCTGTTTTGATTTTTTAAAATATTCCTGCTACTAGCTTAAGTTGATGTCTCCCAGTTTTTAGAAAAAATAGTGAACTGCTGATCATTTTCCATTCTTGTTGCTACTCATACCACTGCAAACCATGGAATAAAGTTTTCTGTGTATGGTCTTCAATGCCACATTATTTGATTAGCCTGTGTCTTTCCTGTTCACACAGTATAAATTAATTCAGAGAGAATTATGTTCTGTATCCTGGTGACATCTAGTTGGTTTACATATGATTTCATTAGACTGACTGGATTATATCAGTCTGTCACTGATATAAACTATTTCCCCTCAGAAGGGAGTTGCAGCAGAATTTACCTGTATGCTCTCCTTTTATCTACACACTATTACAGATCAGATGTGATTTCCACTAGAAATGGCTTAGGATGTCACCTGTAGTATCCTTTTTGAAAATCAGTTCAGCAATAAAAGAAAAGAAAACATGAATTTTAGTTTCAAAACAACAAATAGCAGTAAAAAATGAAACGTTCTCCATAATGGTGTAAAGTATCTTTCAAGTTAAGTTACAAACTGTTTGAAAAGTTGGACAGACCCGTAAATCTTGCAGAAGTTTTAAAAGCATGGGCACAAAAATTCTCTAGTGAAAAAAAATGTACATTATCATATATTTACATTTTTTTAATCATAAAAGTAAAAAAAAAGCTATAAACAATATTTTAATTTCATGTAAATGTGCTATTCTGAGAACTGCACCTGAAAGATTACACAAAACACCTCCACAATTGTTTAGAAAACTTGGTATTTCGGAGATAAGACAACAATTTTCAAGCCTGTTTACCAGGCAAATTACACAAGTCCATTTCCAACTTTGTGAATCTTTTGTTTTGCAGCTGGCTGTCTGATAGCGGGTTCTGCAGAGTGGTGGATGACACATCAGACTATGTGGAATGCTCTTGTTCTCATATGTCCATTTATGCAGTTTATGCCCAAACAGATAACTTGTCTTCATACAATGAGGCTTTTTTCTCTTCTGGATTCATCTGCATTTCAGGTCAGTTGATTTAAGACAGTTTTCTCATTAATAACAGCTGATGACCAGTAAGACTGATTGTTTTTTAGAGATTTTTAGTAATTGATGACAGTCTTTTTATTTGGAGGGGTACTGGGGGAATGTTAACTAACTTCATGGTTTTAAAGTTGCCATCTGGTCCTATATTTGCACACTGACAAATTTTACCACTGAAAAAAAAGTCCAGCAAAGAAATATGTTTCCTTATGATGTTTTATTGAACCATACAAGAGAGAAGTATGTCATTCATTTGGGGGAAGAAACTTAAAAATCCTAAAATCACCTGTGATTCTAGCAGCAGTACAGCTGTCATCTTTGTCAAATCTTTCAGACACTTTTCTACCGAGCCTGAAAGCTCTTTGATGATTTCAGTTGGCAGTTTACACTCAGAAGTGATAACCTGAGGGAGATAGATTCCACATCACGTCTGTAGAGCTCCATTGCACTCTGCTGCCTAACTGCCATCTAACATCTTGGGAGAAGCCTGAGAGTTTAAACTCATGAGGATCGTGACTCACTTCATTGACAGTGGCGATAGCGTTTGCGGAAGTCCCAAAGTGTCAGTCAGGAAGCAGGAGATCTGAGTTTTAAACTCCGCTTGGCTTCCAAAGGAGATGGAAATTACACCTTTCACATTGCAGTCAGTTCACTATTATGTTGCAGGCAATCACGGGTGAAAGTAAATTTTCCTTCTTCTGTTGATAGGCAGTGTGCAAGCAGGAACCTAAGAGTAATGGGGTCACTAAGAAAACATGTTAGAGGGATTCTTAGTCTACTCTTAAGGCACTTAAATGGGAATCTGTGTCTGCTCCTTGTGAGGTTTATGACTTCTGTACTAGATCACTGTATGAGTAACAGAAACTGTGCAAGAAGCTAAATCCCCTACTTATCCCCTCCCAGCAAACTGCCCTAACAGACTAAAGCTCGGGTTCTTAATTGTTTTAAAACCTCAGCCATGAAAAAGAAACCAAGGAAAGAGAAGAAACCCCTCTAGATATCACTTACTTCACACAAATTGATTGTTTTATTTAACAATATGAAAGAAATTTTTAGCAGATAAAAATAAACAGATTATAAAAGTTAAGCTTCTAACTTAGATTGTGTTAGTGAAAGTAAAAAAACCTAAACTATAATAAATTGTAATTACTGGTTTACAGGAAAAAAAAGTAAATTGATGAGACAAATATACCACAGAATGCAAAATGCTATATAAACTGAAGAAAAAAACAATACAAAGTAAGCCCGTATGCTGTAGAAACTAAAGCTAAGAGAAATATTTTGCTGAACTGGAAGCAATAAAGACCTACAGATCCTTGTTCAGCACTAGTCTTTTCCTGTAGTTGTGTGTCATAAGACTGTATTTTAAAAATTAGAAGAGTTTAGCCTGGTTAAGGGTTTGCCTTGGATATAATTGCAGTGCCTTTCAGCTTCTTTGGCTGGTTGAAGGTGTTTCTTTATGTGATTATATAATTCAGCGATTAACAAATTGCTCTAGATTTAAGAGCTACAAGAATATTATTTATTACTCTAACATCTCCACCTAGGTGTGAAGAATTTATAAAAAAAAGAAAAATAGCACAGTAGAGTGAAATTAGAATATTTTTTCAAAGTTTTCTTATGTAGATGTATAAATTTCAGTAGCTATTTTTTGAAAGCTTTAGAAACAGTTTTTTCTGCAATGATTTATTTCATTCATCTCTTACAAATGCTTGTACTTGAGCAACTAGGCTGTCTCAAGAAAGGATAAAAGATTTGCCTTAAGTATCCAAATTCCTGCCCTTCCTGGGGTGTGGGAGTGCACAAACAATTAATTAACTCTACATGAGCTTCTGTAGTGTTTTTCTTAGTGGCTCAGCTTTCCCAGGGTTGTTATTCTGAGAGCTACTTACTGGTAGGTAAGGGCCCCTTCACCGTTTCTGTTCTGTTCATGTTCACAGTGAATTAGTGAAATGAAAGGTGGTGTTATTCTTTCTGAGTACTGCTATAATAGATTTCTATGCTGAACACAGATGAAACGGGAGACTGGCGTTTAAGAAGGCCATAGCTGGCTCCTAAAGGAGTTCTACTTAGCTGGAGGGAATTTTTTATTTATTTGTTTCTAAAAGGATTTTTGTATGTAGCAATATGAACACTGAAGAGTTGCCTTTGCTTTGACTATTATGACAATCGTCCATATCATGAACAAATTAAAAAAAAAATAATTTGCAAAAATGACTTGTTTACATCATGCAATTATTTTAGCTCCCAAGTCTATGAAAAAGTTAAATAGATGTCAGTACTTCAGTAATAAATTCATGAGTGATCCCAGTGTGAACCAAAATGAACGTATTCTCTTGAAAAACTTGGGTTTTTTCTGTTTTTTTTTTAATGATCTGCACCTTTCAAGAGATCCAGCACTGTTGTTCTTATCTAGCATAGTTTATCAGCCTAAGCTTTAAATTCCCCTCCTTTTATTTTTTTTTTTTTTTTTTCTTGTTTCTGTGTAGGTTTCACTTTGGCTATTATCTCCCACCTTTTCTGCACCAGGTGTGCAATGTTTGCAGCTAAACTTCTCACTCACATGATGGTTGCTTGTTTGGGTACCCAGGTAAGAAAAAAGGCTGAAGTCTCTAAGTGTAAAATTATATACACCTTTGCTTTCCTTTTTCTCACTTTCATGGTCATGTCTGAACAGACCTCCTTTTCTTTTGTACAGGGTAAACATTTTTGGAAAATGTAAAATTTCAACATATGATACTTATAATTAATCCAATATTCATACTCTATGTTGCGAATTCAATTGAAATTATATATATTCTGAAAATACTTAGAGAAAACTTATGTATGATATAGCCACATGAGAAGATAGTCTTGTATGTGGAATAAAGTTTTGATGATATAATTGAGACAAAAAAATTCCCTCATTAACATCAATATTTATTAAATAGATTAATGTCAGTAATCATAAATTCTGTGGGAAAGATTTATTTTGAGTAGTAGATGATGAAAGCTCTTTTGCACTTTTTACGAAGGAATAGTTATGAAGAACTTAAATAATAAAAGAGAATTAAAAAAGCTGAAAGTCTTCCTAGTTCTCTCATACTGGTTCAAATAGTAGGTAATAGAATGTCAGCAAACTGAAAGAGCATATAAAAGGAGAATATGTCCCTCTGTCCTATAAAATGTAACTTCCTCAGCTTTGGTACACCTGGTGAAATGGAAATGGTATGGGAATGGAAATGGTATGAATAACCTCAAGTATCTTAAAATTACTTTGTGGAAAGATTCTTCAGGAAGGAGATTTTATGTATATTTTTAATGCTATAAAGATAATGTAAATACAAATTTAAATATATGCTGAAGGCAGGGATGCTGAGAGATTTTAAGCACATTAGCAGGCAGGTACTTAGAGGAATGTGTCATATCAGGGAAATACTCCAGAAAATTGAAACAGCCCTGCGTTACCTGTAAAACTGTAGCAACTGGCATGTCTGTCAGACAAACTTTTGTGTGCTGCCATGGTTAGTATACATTTCTATTCATGTTACCTAATTATATAGTTCCTTGTTGTACTATGGAGTGAGTTGATAATGTTCATCACACAACTGGATTTGAAATAGAAGGAGCAGGAAAGGTCCTCACAGCACATCTAGAGATCCCTAGATACCAGCAGGTTTCTTGTACCTTAGGCTGTAAAAGTATTTTGCCATCTCGGTTCTTGATTTTTGAAGCGTATACTTAATGTTTTTTAATAGTTCTATATAATTATACGGAAAGCTGCTTTGTTCCAGGGACCTGTAACGTGCATGGTTACTAGTGTACAAACATGCAGACTTATTTTGGACACATAGCTCATAACACAGGTAAGGACTTGCATATGGTAATTTGTCAAGATTATACAAAACAAGTCTAGTGAGGGCTTTGCAGCCCATTTTACAGTCCAATGATATATTTTGGAAAAGCTTCTTCTACTTTTCCTTTGCAGTGAATGTTGAATTGTCTGTGTTCCCAGAATTGTTTGATATTTTGCATATAATGGAACCATCCCCATCCAAGTTGCATTCTTTCTGTCTCCAATACTTTTCCATTTCTTTGGCAATATGTTCCATTTCCAGTACAGAGAATCTTGTTTCTTTTTACAGTGAGTTTATTTCTCACAGAAGTTCTTGGGTTTTTTTTTTGTTTGTTTGTTTGTTTTTGTTTTGTTTTTTTTTTTTTTTCTATAAGGACTCCTTAGCAGGTCTTTGGAAACTCCATTAACTCCCTGGACAACCTGTGCCAGTTCTTAGTCACCCTCACAGCAATAAAGGTGTTTCCTGGTGTTCAGAGGGGACCTCCTGTGTTTCCATCTGTGCCCATTGCCTTTGCTCTGTCACTGAGCACCACTGAAAAGAGCCTGGCTCTGTCCTCTATGCATCTTCCTTACAGTTATTTATATATTTTGATAAAATCCCCCTGACCCTTCTGTTTTCCAGGCTGACCAGTCCCATCTCTCTCAGCTTTTCCTCACAGGAGAGATGCTCCATCCCTTACTTATCTTGGTGGCCCTTCATTGAACTCTCTCCAGTATGTCCCTGTCTCTCTTGCACTGGGGAGCCCAGAACTGGACATGGGACTCCAGGTGTGGCCTCACCGGTGCTGAGCAGAGAGGAAGGATCACCTTCCTCATCCTGCTGGCAATGCTTTGCCTAGTGCAGCCCAGGGTACCATCAGCCTTTGCAGCAAGGGCACATTGCTGGTTCATGTTTAATTTGGTAGTCACAAGTACATGCAGGGCCTCTTCTGCCAAGATGTTTTTCAGCTGGGTGGCCTCTAGCATATATTGGTGCATTCATTCAAGCAAAGTTAAGTTTTGCTGTTTTAAGACATTACATAGTTAAAATCATAGAATCATTTACGTTGGAAAAGACCCTTAAGATCACAGAGTCCAACCATTAACCTAACACTGCCAAGCCCACCACCAAACCATGTCCCTAAGCACCACATCTACACGTCTTTTAAATACCTGCAGGGATGGTCACTCAACATTTCTCTTAAGTCTGTTGCATGCATTTAGAGCTGTTGACTAATTTTGGTTGGAAGCCACTCTGCAAACTTTCTGGTTTAGACCCCTGCTCAAAGCAAGCCCAGCTTAGGTCAGTTGCTCAGGATGCTGTCCAGTTGAATTCTGAGCATCTTCAGCAGTGGAGATCCCACAGGCTGTCTGGGCAACCTGGTCCAATGTTTGACTACCCATTGTGAAATTGTCTCGCAATATCTAGTTTAAATTTAATCTGTTGCAACTTGTATCCGTTGTATCTCATGCTGTCAGTATGTGTCTTCAAGAAGAGTTTGGTTCCCTCATTTCAAGACATTTCTATGAGGTAATTTATAAAAACAGTGATAAGATTTTTCCCCCCTCCCACAATCTTAAGACTGAAGAGCCCCAGGACTTCTGTATATTTTGTGGTCTGAATATCTTGGTGGACCTTGACTGAACTTGCTCCAGTGTGTCAGTCTCCTTCCTGTGGTGAAGATCCCAACTGTATCCAGATGTGGTCACACAAGTGCTGGAATAGAAGGGAAGAATCACTTCCCTTTACCTTTTGCTTAGCAATACGAGGCTGCTTTGCAACAAGGCATACTGCTGACTCATGGTCAATCTGCCATCCACCAGAACCCCAGGTCTTCTTCTGCAGGCCCGCTCCCTTGCTGTTTGGCCCCTGCCTGTGCTGTTACATGGCATTACCCTGTCACCAGCTGTAAGACTTTGCATTTGCCTTTGTTGAGCTTTGTCAGAAGTCAGACCATTTTTCCAGTCTGTTGAGTTTCCTTTAAACAATGGCATTACGAATCACCTGCACCCAGATTTTTGGGTCCTCCTCAGACTTCCAGTGCAGCCCTCTGTCCCATCATCTACACCCAGATGCTTTAAATAGTATCAGCCACTGTATCCCAACTCCTGAGGAGCACCACTGGTAATCAGGCTCCAGCTGGACTTCATACTGTTGATCACAACCTTTTGAGCCTCACGGTGCAGGCAATTTTCCACTCACTTTATAATCCATTTAACCAAAGCATGTCTCAGCATTTTAATGGTAATACTGCAAATACCACAGAAACCATGTCAAAGGCCTTGCTAAAGTTAAGGAAAACAACATTTGCTGCACTTGCCTTGGCTGGTCATCTCCTTATGGAAGGAGATTGGGTTAGTCAGGCATGATTTTCCCATCATAAATATACGATGGTTGTTCCCAGCCAC
The DNA here is from genome assembly GCF_047716275.1 of Strix uralensis. Classification (NCBI taxonomy): domain Eukaryota; kingdom Metazoa; phylum Chordata; class Aves; order Strigiformes; family Strigidae; genus Strix; species Strix uralensis. Next base: position 3,320,101 of record NC_134012.1, on the reverse strand, counting down.
CCTCCTGTCCTTGCCCTAGGTACAGCTTCCAGCAGGTCAGGCTGGTTGGTGTGTAGTACAGAGGTCTTTTTTCCAGGCGTGTAATGATTCATCTCTATGCCTAAAAGTCAATCCGAGGGAAGGAGAAAGAAAAATAAATTTGTCTCTGTACAAGAAACATCTTTAAATATGGTTTTAGAGGGTGATTTTCATAACTATCTATATCTTAGGTGAAGAGTTGATTCCTAACTGCATGTTCAAAACTCTCAAAACCTCAGAATAAGTCATATATTAAATAGTATCACAAACCAGAGTTTGTTGCACTTTGAGTAATTATTTGTGTGACTTGCCTTGCTTCTCAGTTTCAGTCTAGTTATTTCATATCTTTATCACCCTTAGAGTTACTTAGCTGCAGTAGTGAACTTATATGTTAGTGAATTTATAAGTTAGTGAACTTATTTCTGAAGATACCCTGAACATGATTTCTTTGATTTACTGATAGAATTTTAATTCCAGGTCTTAACAAGCTGCTAAACTCGCGTTCCTCTATTCTCAGGCCTGTGCTGCAGCTGCTTTGCTGTAAAATGAACATCACGCTGTCACACACACACACTTGCCAAAGAATGTATAGTCAAATCAGGTAGAGCTATGGGAAACATTTCACTTGAACAGCATATTCAACTGAAATTCATTTTTCATGAAACTAGTCTAAGTCAACCTCTCTCCAAAATATGCATGGAAGAACCTAAACAAAGTCATTTTTAAAGCTTGACCTAAATGAAAACTGAAATAAAAAGTTGCTGCATTTTCTGTTAAATGTGGCTTTATTTAAATGTTATAAACGTATCTCTTTTAGATTTTCATATATTGACGTGCAAGCGTATTGTCACTAGTATGCCTAGCAGTTCTTATCTGCTGACAATTCCAGGTTTCAAATAGTAACTCCGGTGTAACCTCGTAGGTTTCTTCTCAAGGTTGAGCAGGAACATAGACATGGGCATGGCTGGAGACCGGCTCAGGTAGAGACTAATGGCCCAGGGCTGAGTGTAGGTGGAGACTGCAGCTGGGACTGGTCAGGACTATTAGGGTCTGTTAGTGCACTCAATGCCCTGACATAAAGGCAGCTTCTCTCGTTTTTATGTTGATCTGTAGTAAGCATTTTAAACATGAAGGGAGGGTTTGAATGTCCTTGTTTTCAGTCTTTCTTCCCATAAGTAGAAAAAATTTTGAGAATTAGTAAAACTATATATAAAGAAAAACTATCTGAAAGGCATGTACTTCATGGGTGGAGAAAAGTGGGAATTGTTATTGCAGGGAAAGATTACAGAAGGTAACAGATTACAATTAAGGTGTAAGAGCATAAAAATGCCATTATTGCCTTTGCTTCTTCATGTACAAAAGTAATACTGAGAAGTCAGATATCTCTGGCTACTGGAGTGCTACGCTTGGTTCTAGCTGATGAAGGACTTAGGACGTGGGAAAGTTAACTTCATCTTGGGCTCACAGGATTTTCTGTTTTTTCTTTAAATACACTTCATTTAAACTTTTATATAAAATACTGATCTGTGCAGAATAATTCTTGAGAACAGTTAAATGTGTGGTGTAAATATAGTAATTTAGTTTAGTCACAGAGATACTATTTAGAATGGTTCTAAGTCCTTTTGTTATTCATTCTTAACCCCTAAAGTCCATGGCTCGCCTGATCTCTTTTCCTTTTGCTATGCAATTGTTCTGGAAGTTTAGAAAAAAACTTTTGAAAGAGGATTTTAGCAGGGTAACTGCTTACCCAGTGGGCTAGCTCGGAGAGGAAGTAAAGACAGCTTGTCAGCAGCTGTTGAAGAAAAGAAAGTGGCTTTAAGGCATGGTGGAAAGAGAAGGGATATGTTTGACAAGAGTGAACTGAACTACTGTGCTAGCTGTTCTGAACAGCTGAAGGAAAATCTTTATACGGTTAATTGTGTTGTGATGTGTTGGCATATGTTCTGGCTGGAGAGAACTAGCCTGATTAGGAAGCCGAAGTCAAACAGAAAACTCTAAATGGAAGATGTTTGTACAGCTATACCTACCTACAAGTATTCAGACAGTATAAGTGTGATTAGATATTTACCATACAATTACAAGTTTTGTGTTTTTGTTAACCAATGACTTTGTATGAGAGGAGTTAAGACATTTTTAACTGAGAACTTATTATGTGAAAATCATCACTTACTAATACCTAGCTTAAATACAAGTAAAATGTTAGTACTTTACATTTTTACCTAGTAATGTTTAGGCAGTACTAGGCACTGGATTTGTACCTATTCAATCTCAAAGCACTCTACAGACTGAAGGAAGCTGGTGTTTCTGTGTGCACTTACATTTTTACCAGAGAAAAGCCTAAGAAGCTTTTCAGGTTAGCTCCCCTGTTTTATACATACATGAATAATTACTTTTCCTCTAATATCTGTACTGGATGTTTGTTAGGCTTGTAGTAATTTTTTTTTTTTTTTTTTTTTTTTTTTAATTTCTACCTGTGCAGTAATTATTATTACCCGTAGATGGCAGTCAAACCTTTTCACCATATTGCTCAGAAATTTGCTCTTCCAAGACTGTGCCTGCTCTGTGGATGCTCACAATAATTTATTATTCTGTCAGTGATGGGGAATGGTGATTCACAATATCCAGCCTTCATTTCATTCTCGGTGTGTCTAGAGCTTCCAGTGTTAATGGAGCATTTGTAAAGCATTCAAGAGTGGATGTTTCACCAAGCGTTTGGTGAAACTCACTGGAAAGACATAAAAGGCTAGGTATTTCTAAAATGTTTTTATTCTTTCCATTCTGATATTTAATCAAAGAATCATGCCTCTAACAAGCATTATTTATTGAATCATTAGTTAGTCATAACATTTTGTTTGTTTGTTTAACCAGCATGTTATAAGTTCATGCAACAATATCTTAAATGCAAAAGGGAAAAAATTACTGGGCTGAGATTTTCAGTTTTGGAGTAAATTTAGTGAAGATTTGTGTATCTGAAAAATTGAAATATAATGAGAACATACTTCACAGTGTCTCAGTACAGTCATACTAATCAATAAAATTCTCCTTTTCAAAAAACTACAAACCTAGATTACAATCTTAATAGGAACCATTCCTTATGGCTCCCGTGCTTGGCCTGGGAATTCCCAGGCAGAAACACATGAATAAGCACTTTGTACGTGGCTTGTGCATGTTTACTTAGCTTGATGCATCTTGTCCACATTAAATTTCAGTGTGGATGCAGGGGCCATGCCTACAGCACAGGCTGAGTATTACAAATGACTTGAACATGTGCTAAATTCTCCATTTGGATTTTTTGTGTGTACATTGCTGAGCTGCTCTGTAAATGTGCAGCAGCTATTTCTTGGAATATTTGAACATTCCCAATCTGTTTACAGCAATGATTGTGTACAAATGGCCTGCTATTCTTCTGGACAGTAATGCAAAATTAAAGTGTAACAGTCAGATAGAAAAAAAGGCATATGGGGAACTGTGTCATCCTATTTTTGTCAAACAATAAGTGTATATTTTATAATTTAACCAGTCCTCAAGCTACAGTAGCACTTAGCAAAATCATCCATCACTGTAATATCTGTAATAATTACCAAGCTGGCAAGCCAAAATGATCCTACCATTGACTTTGGTAGAAATGCATGATGAAGAATTATACTCACTGTGTTTAAGTGAAAGCTGTGCATCATTCAGCCCAAGCAGAAATACAAAAATACATGTCAGTTACATTTTTTAAGAAGAAATTGTGCAAGCAATCCTAGTTTAAAAAATTGTTAAACATTTATATGAAAATTATAAACTGCCTTGGTGGAATTGTTGTTTTATTATTTGGACTTACTCAGATGTGCAGGAAGACAGAAAACACAATTCTGCCAGAACTGAGATAAATTTTAAAGATGTGATGAAATCTCCAGGGGGTGATGAAGGAGCAGGATATGAATGAATGATCATAGAGCCTGTAGCTTCTGCCATTGCATAGAAGTGAAACATCTGCATTAACGGTGAAATGTTGCTTCTGCTGTATTGTTCGTCTTAACCATTCTCTTCCAAATTAGGGGAATTCTCACTTTCCCCCATACATAACCAAAACCCCAAAGAAATGGTCATGTATACTGGGATAGGGGCAGATTGCAAAGCATATTCCAGAATGAGGTGGATAGAGTGATCCTCTGTACCATCCACCACAGGGGCAGCTCGTGGTTGAGTGCCTGCCTCTGTCCTGCCAGCAGAGACAAGCCTTCGTGTCAATTCAGGCCTCCCTTACGGTAAGCCAGTGCTTTTCAGTCAGCTGATGGGAAATACTAATTAAAGGGCTGTTTCTGAAGAAGCCTGGTGCAGAGCTTCACTAAACTCCGTGTCTGTATGAAACAGGAAACTCTTATGGAATAGAAAACAACAAATATTACTATACAGTTAGAGCCCAGTTGCCCAGGGTGAGGGAATTTGCTTCATAAAACCTAATTGTCTTTGAGGACAACTAGGCCTGAGATTGCCTTGCTCTGATTTCCTTGCTGTAACCTGACAGCAGTAAATAATGCTGAACGTGGTACCATCGGCCTTTCATGAAGTGGAGCAACCCATGAGGTTTGAGAGGGCACAGAGGAAACAGAAGAGAACTGGACCCAGTGGCCCAGAATTGGTGCCCACTCTAGAAATTCAGCTCCACGTTAATGTGTTTTTTCCTGTTACTCTTCAGTGTGAAATGTTTCAGAAGAAGAATGATGAGTAGTAGATAGTCTTCTTCCACCCTTAATTTCAGTGTTCGTATCTTTGGGATAATAATGTCTAAAAATTCTCATTTAGAGAAGGAGAGATTCTACAGGTGTTACAGTGGAAAGTGGAAAATATTTCTACTTCTGTTAGAGGAATATTATAACTTATTCAATAAAACTGGGCATTCTTTCCCTTTTGGACTTTTTTGATGTCATTAAAGTGATCAGAGCCTTTTTCAAATGAGTATTCAGCCATTAACTCCCTAAGTGGGATATCATAGTGGCTAGATTTCTTAAGGGTGTTATGCAGTCTCTCTGTCCCTACCCAACTTGTGTTAAGACAGTTGTGGAATATTCCATTTGTCCTGGAGTAAGTGAAGTTTCCATAAGATGGGCAGATTTTCCTGCTAAGCCTTTTGATGTCATATTTCCTAATAAAGGAAGACAGCCCTACTGGTAATTCAGGAATAAATAAGTAAATATTCTTGGAGGTCCTGCTTATATTACTTCCACAGAGGCTGGGGTCACACTCAAAAGTCAGCGTTAGAGTTCAGTTGATACCACATGATTTACTTAGTTGATGAAATATAAGAATGACAATTATATTTTCCAGCAACTTTGTCTGCATTTACAATTAATTTTCATTTTGTAGTAGGAGTGAAATTAGTTTAAATTGCTGTGTTTCTGTTAAAGTTCTGTACAGCAGAGCTAGGTTAGACAGTTGTTGGGCGTGTCAGGAGGGAAAGATGCATCAGTAAGAATGTTTATGTGGGTAAGCTGCTTTCACCAATTCCTTAGATGACATTTATGTGATCACAGTAAATAAATATTAGTGGGTTTACAACAACAGTCATGATGTTCCAGGATATGTGATGTATACTCCCTAGTCCTGCTGATAACATGTTTCAGTGTAATACAATTTGTGGTGATTTCTTGGAGTCTCACCTATTTTCTTTGTTACCTTTGCAGAAAAATTAGCACCTGAACCTTTCCTCCCAGTGACTATGTTAGTAGGTTTCATACCGAATTAGTTAATTACTTATTAGCTGATTTCAGTCATTCCCACCAAGTCAAAGCGCAATGTTAAGTTCATGCAGCTTCTTTCAGAAGCAGTTTCAACCTAGTAATAAGCATAACTATTTGGGGATTAGTTTACATAAAACACAATTTCATAGTAATCTAAATTGAATGCTTTTACAGAAGAGCAACACAGTTTTATGATCAGTAAGGCTCCGAGGACCCATCTCTATTACATTATGTTGCTACTTGTGAGTCCACAATATCTGAGAAGAATTGGATAGTCAAAGCTGGGCCTAATGAGGGATTTGTAGTAGAAGAAATTATCATTTATCTTAAGATGTCAGTGACTTTATAAGCTGTATTGACCATATATATGCACGCATATTTTAAATATATATGTAAGGTGTCCTCAGGAGATAGATAAGGTGTATGAGATCCTTTAGAACCTGGGGGTCAGGAAATCCTTATCTCAAGCAGTGGAGCACCTGACCATCAGAATAACTATTATACATAACGTAACGGTGAGGAAGGACTGTTACCATAAAACAAGCAGTTTGTTACCCTGATCACCTGAACGTTCTGTGAGAAAGTGGGAAGAGTAGCTTACCCACAGGAACCTCATTGCAGCATCTTTCCCTTTTTTCCAGTAGAGGGAGTCATTTTGCCTATGGAGTTCTATCGGATGTCAAATTGCTGTGGCTCGGACACGCTTCATATAAACATGACACCGTCTGCAGATACTTAAAGATAGAGCTCTGGCAAAAGTAAAACGCAATGCAAATGCTGTAAGAGTGGATCTTTAAGGTCTCGGTCTAGGGAGTGTGGAGGAGCAGAAGCAGCTGAAATGCCTCTATCTGATGGAAAAAGGGCAAGAAGCAGTGCTCTAGTTGTCACGACCAAGTGATGGAGCGTGTAAGAAATAAATCTGAAATACTCATATAATTTAAATTTTATGATACATTTTTTCATCAACCAACACGGGATTTTGGTCTCTCACCGATAACTTATCACTACGGCAGTACCTACATATTTCTGCTTTTGCTGTTCATAGGGATAATGTTACTTTACCACCCTTGTTCACTTTTCTGACGTTGAGTCACTATGTAGTGTTAATGCACAGGCTGTTAGTATCTTCTTATAGATTATCTCCTCGTGTTTGCCAAAACTCGGATATATGAGCAATACTATAACATATGTTAGAATGCTGCTACGTTATCTCACACCTCCTGTCCTCGTTGCAAACAGTCAAATGTTCTGTTTATCACTTTAAAGTATAAGAGTATGAGATTTCTATCAGCTAATGCCTTCCAGCTCTATTTTCATTATACCTTCATTTTTCCCAACATCACAAACAGTTGGGGACCACACACAGAGAGGAACAGACAGCAGCATTCCCAAGTTGCCTATTCGTTGCTTTTCTCTGCTTCTTACTGTGAAGCAGGTTATACTGCTGCCTTTCTCTGCTTCATGCTTTTCATTGTCATTTTTCGACTCTTATTCCCATTTTCTGCCTTCTTTCTTTCCCTCCCTTTGTTCTATCCACTCATGCGTGCCATTCTGCTTTAATAAAAAGTCAAGTATCTATTACTTCTCCTAATTAGCAAATCTCCCATTGCTCGTTTCCCCACTAAAGGCTTTCTCAGCCTGTCTTGATGGAGAGAACCTCAGCAGTTGCTGTTACACATAAATTCAGGCCCTAGCAATAGCTGTGCAGTGTTAATCCTAAGTTTTCAAAACATTCTTAATTTAGCTTATCTTTTGGAGGAAGAAATCCATTGGCTTTCATGAACAATGGTGCCTCAATGGTTTTCCTTTACAGCTAATTAAAATTATACTAACCATTGAATGTTTAGCTTCTGGTTTTACTCCACCACTGTCACTTTGTTTGCTTACTTCCATGTGCAAGAATATTTTAAAAGGGTCTTTTTGTTTCCATTTTTGGCAGTTTTCTCATGACCTACTTCTTCGTATCTTCCAGGCAGCTAATGTTCCATACACAGTAGATTAACAAGTCCCTTTCAAGACTTAATTGGATTATTCGTATACATGAAACCAGAGCCTGAACTTGCCAGATTCATACTGCAAGTGCAGTTTTAAGCATATTGGGGTTCTGATTGCATTTGAAAATAGCTGCATAAGATTTTAATAAATACCAGTTTACTAATGATTATAGTTAACTGTGATTAAATACACTTGTGTAATTTTTGATAGTTTAATCACCAGGCTATAGTAAAATTTTATACACTGGTGGATGTGATTTTGTTCACATAGTAATTTTTCCCTGCTGGTGTATAGAAAGTGCCTTTTGGAAATGACATGTGGATTTATAAGAATCAAGCAAACAGGTCATAACACAAAGTCAAGGCAGGCTTTCGTTTTGGTTTTTCTTTTATTGTCCCATGTAGGTCATGTCAGTATTTTTTGCCAAAAAAATTATGATTTGAAACAAAGACACTAATACAAATGTAGATCTGAATAGACTGACGAATGACCATGAAAGCCATAAATTCTGGGAACGATGGTGAATGATCAGTCAAATAATTAATGAAGAGTTTGGGCTGTATATTAACCAGAGAGAGAAACCAGGAGCATATAAAGTATATGTTCATAGCAGAAAAAAAATAAACTGATCATATTCAGTCATGAAAAAAGGCTTAAAAACTATGACGGTTGATCATAGACTATGCTATATTTCCATTTTACTGGGAATCTTTTTCTGTATTAATGGATTTGGAAATACAAGCAATCTAAAAGAGCTTGCATAAGAGGGCCTCATGTAACAAAATTGCAAAGTATATGACCAGAGCAGGTCACCTACTTCAAAACATTGCACAAAGCAGTTCAAACCCACTGAGTGCTATTTTGATGGGAAGCCAGTCATTGAAGAGACATCATATATCAAATTCTGCTCAGTTCTTTCTATACTAATAGGCAGCTGTTGGACAACCATTCATTCAAAGAAAATGAAGGAACCAGGAATCCTCTTCTTGGAATGAGACAGATGGAAGAATAGAAACCAACTTCTGAAACACAAGGCATGTGCATCAGTAGAAATTAATTTGTGTGGCTGGAACATTTGCTAGGGGTGATAGAATTTTAAGTGTCTCTAGGATAGAAGAGAAAAAGGAATAAGCAAACAGGAGATAATTAACTACTTTGTCTTACTTCACAGCTAGAATGGGATAGGAATCTTCCCTTAGTCAATAATTGTGGGTCAGCTGGCAAGAAATAACTTGGAAAGCAAAGGAATTCAAAGTCTTAAGATTGGCTGTCTGTGAGTAAACAAACAGGATTGAACCAAATGAACACCCAGCCATCTCATCATTTACCCAGGGATATGAAATGTCTGCTCCACCCAAAGGATAAGTTTTCTGATTAAAAGTGTTAGCCCCCCTCCCCAGTATTTCTCCCTTGCCCTCGGACAGATAGTGTCCAAGGACTTAGAACATTTTATTGTGTCCTGCAACTGTTTTAGACAGATATTGCCCTAGTCCATGGTCTGATAGAGAGAGACCTGTGTGTTCCAGCCAGTCCAAACATAGACCTTTCACCACTGGATAGAAGCAGGTGGCAAACAGGGGACATACACGTGTTTTCACTATGTTATACAAGGTCAAGTGGATCCGCTTTATGTGTGCTTTTAGGGTGATTGTGCTCCACAGTGTCCAGATTCAACATCAGGAACACTCGGCCTTGAAAGTAAGTTAGGAAATAATTTATCTTTTTGAATTCTAAAATGGTGACTGAAGCCCTGGCTCATGATAGGGAAGCTTTTTTTTTTTCAATGTGTCCCACAATAAGAACAAAGTTGAGAAGAGAGGGATCAAGAAGTCATACAATGTAAATATGTTCCATGAAGATACATCAGTCCTCTAAATCTAACATACACAGGTATTTTATCTTCCCTCCACCTCTTTCACAGGTATGCATGATTCAGCACAAAGTAAGTGAGAGACGGATAGAGAAATACATAGCCAAAAAGTGTAGACACAGAACTGTCTGTTCTGTGTAAATTCACACTTAAACGTGGCTCATAGTTACTGCTATTTGTTCCTTCTGAAGTATTTTTAAAATATCGCAAGTTGTGCTTGTGTATAATCTGTGATCTAGATACAGTAGTGTACTTCAATTAGAGACAATTACTTGAACATTTGTAAAAGGTCTCCACGGGAGATAAAAGACTGAGCTCTATAACGAAATTTATCCTCACATTAAATCGTGCTCTTTAATTGGTGCAGATCTTTGCAGTCTCTTACCTTGGAGCAGAGTTTTGGGCAGATGGGTGGTTAATGTGTTCCTAAACCCTCATCTTAATGACTGCCAAGTCATTAATTCACTGTGATACACAGAGTCCTACCCTTGACCTGGGACAGGTTAAAGTGATGTTCACATATTAATCTTAATATTTTGTATAAACACGTACCTTGCTTTCTACTTTTTGCATACCAATATATGGCATTAATACTTTGCAGCTCATTACTAACTTCTACCTGAGACCAGACTTGATTGCAACTAATCGCTTCAGGATAATTATTAGTTTGGGTGTCTCAGCTTCCCGACTTCAAAGAAGAAAAGCTTTCAGGGTATATTTGATAGTCAGTGCTATCTAGTCTTAAAATATGTTTTGTTGACATCAGACTATCTTCTTAAAGCACTGTGTAAATGTGGTTTCACTGGAAAAGGAAAGGAATAGAAGCAAATAAGGAAGTTGGGTGAAATGGTGTTCACCATGTGATTAGTAAATCTAAAGCATTAACTCTTCAGCCACCTCCTGTGTGTAAAGTCCTACAAATTAGTGATGGAAAGGTCACATTTATCTTCCTCTACCTGTGAGAAATCTTTCCTCCATAATGAATTCTTGGTTGTGTTTATTTAATGGTTTTAAATTAATTTAGTTTTTAGCTCCTAGCATTTAGATTGTAAGCTTTCTTTGTTCTGTGCCTGTATGCTCAGTACTACTAAAAGGATAAAATCAAAGCTGAACTTGATCTTAATTGTACTAGTAGATCATTCCTGACACAGGAAGCAAATGTAAGACTATGTTGATCTTCTGGTTAGAAACGTGAATGGAAAATGTGTCTTTTTATCATAACTACAAATAAAAAGGAACTCCTTTGAAATCCAGTGGTAGCCATGGACTGAGCCTGCAGCTGAGCTTGGCTTGCTCTGGCCAGGAGCAAGAGGCCCTGGGAACTTCCCACCAAACCCTCACTCTCTTGTTGACTGGAAGATTTTCCTTCAGATTTATAATAAACTTTTACTAAGCTCAGCCTGGTGAGCTGTGGTAACTTTCACAGCATTTGCTAATGCTTTAGGTCTTTCCTCCATCTCTCGCAATGACAAGTGTCCTTACTAAGCTTCACCACAGGAACAACCACCTTCAGAAACATTCTTTGTCTGGAAATGCTGAGATGCACAAATGTTATCAGTGAGCTTGATAAATGTCAGATTCCAGTAGATAGTCTGTTTATCAAAGGAAAAAAGAAGCAAATTATTTTTCTACCCTCTGAAATTACTGACACATTATCTTCAAAATGTTATAATATTCTACAGGATTCTGCTAACATTTAGCTATATATAATACAACAGTTGTCCCCTTTTCAAAATTAAGTGCCTAATTAATTCATATAGTTTTACAATACTGGAAAACTTTTTTTTATAAAGCAAAACCAGCTTAATGTGAGCTTTTATTTTTCTGTAGTTCACTGCCTGCTTAATTATTCCATAGCTGTATACAGGGTGCTCACTTGTAGCTTCATTAGCTTATGAAGTGCTGCACTATTTGTGACACTTACAATGTGCTAAATGTTATAAACAGAAATTTGAAGAAAAGAACTCACCTGAGGAATTTTTGGTATAAAGAATCCACTTTGGGTTTAGCTCCAGCAGATGTCTTTCCTGCCTGAAGTTTCCATTGAACATTGCGTCATATTACCCTTTCAGAATATTTTAAGTTGCTCAGAGTTGAATGAGATACATATATAGCAGATGACTCCAACTTTGGAGGTCATCACTTGCCATCAGTGAGGAAAATGTAAGCATTGTAGCTTCACTTGGCTTATTTCATATTCCTCCACAACTTAGTCTTAAATTGACCACAAGAAGCTGTAGCGATGCTGTCCTAACATGCACTGAATGATCTTGGATGCAAATAGTCCTTGGTAGGTCCATTACTTAGACAATCTGGTATATCACACAACTGTAGTCAAACGCAGAGGGAACACCAAACCACAGGGAAAAAAAAAAAAAAAAAAGCTTTGTAAGACTTCATTTGGCACCATCCTCATTTTTGAGCTACTATACAGGTAAGGAGTTGAAGAAGTTGTAGCCAGAGTAGCTAGCTTTCAACCAACGCCCAACAATATGATTTCAAAACCTCAGATGATTTTGCTACATTTATTTAAGGGGAGAGAAGAATGATTTTTAAATAGGTATGGGTAGAACCCCTGTAAGTTAATTTTCAGCATTTCTAGTCTGAAACAAAGGGAGTTGGGATGCATTCTCAGCTCAGGCTCGACATTCTGCTTTCTAGTATTGTTTCATGCCCACTTGTCAAGACTTTCAACTAAGCATTGTAGATTATTTTCATCAAATGAAACAAATTTATGAGGTTAAGAATAGGCTCTTGTTTGATAATTACAAACTAATATGCTTTAAATAATCTAGCAAATTATGACCTGTCATTTACTCATTAATAAAGTGGTTTTTTTCTTAAAATGGAATGAAATAGAGGGATTAATTGTGGTACATGATCAAAAACAAATGATTTGCTATTTCACATTGTTGAACATAATTTTTAATATGGCCGGTGCTTTCTAACTAAGATTTGCAAAGCTTTGTGTAGTAGCTTCCTATGACAGACAGTACTGTTCAGAAAAGTCAAGTATCACTGATAAATTAGGAACGTATATTAGTCATCTCAGACTGTAAGTTGCCTTTCCTTTCCCTGTCCTACCAAGACTTCCCTGCACATCAGGTGGAAATCTGGAGACAAGTATTTTCCTTATAGTTTGCTCACTCCAACTGTGTGGTCAGTTCATTAGCATAATTGCCCTCATTGTTTATCATGACACAGCAGAATAATAGCAGTTGCTACACTCTCAGATGATATAGGTTTTCTAAAACTAATTCTGTTTTTACCTTCTATGTTTGGATTTATTTTTGCTTGTTTATTTTTACATTTTCTTTTGGGATTATTGTGCTGCTAAAAACTTTGTCAATTTTAAATCCAGTAATAATATGCTTTATGTAATGCAATTCCAGGATGTGTTTAGTGTTGTCCTATCCATGAAATTCAGTTCCAAGCTTAATGCCGCTGTTGAGCTCTGGTTTGCTAACTTTCAGTCAGATAGAGCTGAATATTTACCCTGAACTGACTGTATAATGACAGTAGTAGCCTCAGGGGTAGGCCCTGCCCTGAAATGTATTTAACAATGGGAGTGACAAATTTACTGTCCCACTGAACAGATCAGCAGTATGTAAAAAGCAAATGGATTTTATCCAAAGCCTATTTCATCCTACAGGTGTTGATGAACTTGGACTGGGCCCATGTAATTGTTTTTTGCTCTATGTGGTATTAATACATTAACCCCCTGTTGTGGTTTATGCCCAGCTGGCAGCTCAGCCCCACCCAGCCACTTGCTCCATCCCCGCCCCCGGTGGGATGGGGGAGAGAATCGGGAGTGAGAAAGCTCGTGGGTTGAGATAAAGACAGTTTAATAAGTAAAGCAAAAGCTGTGCACAAAAGCAAAGCAAACCAAGGAATTCACTCCCTGCTTCCCATGGGCAGGCAGGTGCTCGCCCATCCCCAGGCCAGCCGGGCCCCATCACACGTAACGGTGACTCGGGAAGACAAACGCCGTCACTCCGAACGTCCCCCCTTCCTTCTTCTTCCCCAGCTCTGTCTGCTGAGCGTGAGGCCATATGGTGTGGAATATCCCTGGGGCAGCTCTCCCGGCTGTGTCCCCCCCCAACTCCTTGTGCACCCCCGGCCACTCGCGGGGGGGCTGAGGGGCAGAAAAGGCCTTGGCTCTGCGTGAGCACTGCTCAGCAGTAACGAAACCACCCCTGTGTCATCAGCACTGTTTCCAGCACAAATCCGAAGCTCCATACTAGCTACTATGAAGAAATTAACTCTATCCCAGCCAAAACCTGCACACCCCCCTAACCATTTGGACTGTAGATAATGTAAAACTTTGCGTCTTTCATTTAAATGCCTACCCATCAGTGTTGATAATAGAGCAATAATCTAGATCAGATTACAGAGTTTTGCTGGTCTGTGTGGAATTTTTCATGTTTTCTAGATGAGATTTTTTTTCTTTCGTTGTCCAAAACCTGTGGTCGGAGAAATACTAGGAGAATAAATTACTTGCAGTTGTCCCTATTTTTACTTTAGGTGTTAAAATATCCCACCTAACTTTAATAAGTGTGGAGACAAAGGTATGGAGTAAGTTAAAGAACAAGTGTGCTTTTAATATATCCTCTGGTTTTCATCGGAGGTTTTAGCAAGTCTGTAAGTCTGTTAAAAATAAGAAGTCCAGTAGATCTACTTTATAATTTGAAAAAAAAAATGTCCTCTTTCTTCACAGTTGACTGTGCTTTCTTCAAGGTACTGAGGTTCTTTTCTCTCTAAGCCCAAGGAAAGAGCCTGCTATTTGTTTATTTTAGGGGTTTGGAGGTGGGGTTTGTTTTGCTTTGGCAGACTTTTTTTTGTTGGTATATGTCATCAGTACAGCACTTAGTGATTCTTGATGCACTTTGGGAATGGGAAGCTTTTTTCCCTGTGTACTAAGATTCTCATCAATTTTGGCCTTGTTTTTTTCGTTATTCCTGTTTTCACACTTCTGTATAAAATGTTGAAAGTTGTGACTCCATATGTTTCTCGTCAGTGGGCCACTTCCCTTTCTGTGTTTTTGGTGTTATTTTTTCCAAAACCAGATCTGTTCATGAAAGTTCCTTCTGTCATGTAATTCTTTGGTCCAGTGCTTAGTAACACTTGAGGTGACTTAAGCAGAGCTATGAACAGAGAGCGAATTTGACACAAATACAGCTGCTGAGTATTTGTGCATTATGGTAGAAATTAACTGGTCCATAACAGATAAATCATAGCACAGAATCACAGAATAATTAGGACCGGAAGACCTCTAGAGATCATGTAGTTCAACTCCTTGATCCAAGCTCCCTGCTCAAGTGAAAGAATATACAGAGAACTCTGTAGTTCATATTTCATTCTGATCAAAAAAGTGTGTGCTTAGAAGTGCCCTGTTTCTTGCACTTCTGGTGTTTCCAGATGGATTTGAAATTCAAAACAGGATTTGGAGAGTTTTCTCTTGACTGTCCCAAATTATAAATCTCAGATTGACCCAAATTATAAATCAAAAGCTTCCCGTTGAAATGGTTCATAATTAAACAATAGTCTAAATGCTCTAAATAGTCTAGATAATTTCAACCACCATTTATTTTTCAAAATGCTACATTTAGTGATTATGCTTGGAGGTGTGAATTAAGATATTTCTGATGGTTTAGCTCTGCAGATCATATTGTTGCATGCTGAATTTTGGAAAACATTTATTTGGTCAATTTCAACAGTCCCAATACAGGTATTTTATTGTATGATATGTGCTTCTTCGGGATGTGGAGGGAAGATTCAGTCTTCATCACTTTGGTTTCAGAGATATGTGTTTAACTTAAAAGTTTTATATAATATAAAAACTTGGAGTTATCAGATACATTAAATTTCTAACATTGTTTTCTGAGCTGTTTTCAAGTGAAATAACCAAACCAGACTTTCTCTCATGCTCTAGCAAGCTGCCGAGGGTAACTGTGTAGGTGTATCTGAGATGAACAGGATCACCATTTCCTGCTGAAGACTGAAATGCTGAAATGCTGTGCTAGAGGTTTCTTCCTGCAGAGCAGGTTTGACCAAAAGCAAGACTACTGCATATCTCTCACAGAATCCTTTAGAAGCCTAATCTCCACCTTAATTTCATTTTCTAATCTGTTCCTCTTTTGTGAGGTCTTTATTGATGTGATCACTTGTTCCTCTCAAACTTAACTTTGATTTAGAATATGGATCGAGATCAAGCAGTGTAGTGCAAGGTGAATTCCTGCCAATGGTGTCCCACTTCATCTGAAATGGAGATATATTTGATAGTTAGGTAGCTCATTTATATATCAAACTTTTTAAGCCTATTATGATAAAAATATTTTCTTTATTTTACATAGAGAAAGAAGAAAAGTAGAACACTGTGGTACACGGAGATTACACCTTTTGTTTAAAAAAACTTCTAAAAGCAAACAAGTGAAAAGAAATCATCATGTGCTTTTAATATTTAATATATAAATTAATAGGATCAAGAACAACAACAGAAAAGACTTCCGATAAATCCAAGTGTATATAGGATAACTGAAGGTTCTGTCAGAATTGGCCACTCCTGAGCTAAACAGGGAGTAGACTCCAAGCAGCTTTGTGAGAAACTAGAAAAGAGGAATCAATCCAGTCCTGTAGTCACTCAGTCCCGTTTGATCTATGTGCGACTTCAGTTTACATGTGCCTGCCACGTTATACCTGCTACCTGCTGCTGAAGTCTGTAGGGTTCACCCTTCTATTCAGATTCTTTGTCAATAATTGCTCACAGGGAGTGAAACCAACACTTTCTCTTGCAGATCTTTGTTATAAACAACAACAAAAAGTTATTAGCGTGGTTAGTCATTAATAAAATATGAGTTGAGAACAAAATTCACTTTCCTATAATTATACACAAATTTCATCATTGAAAAAGTCTACATCCTTGAAGTACTAGACTAACAAAATTGCGCAGTAACCTATGTTAGCATAGAATTTCTGCCCTGTGTTTTCTAGGTAGTTTTGTTAGACAGAGATGGAGTTGCATGAGCATGTCACAGAAGTTTTTACCTTTTCAGCAGCGGTTCCAGCCGATGTAAGGGCTGTTCAAAAAGGCTGACTTCAGTTCAGTGAGCCTAACCTCCCCATGCTCCCCTCCTGTGGTGAGAAAGCCTTCCTCAGCATCAGACCGGTCGAGTTAGACTCTAGCTTTGAATTGCTTTGTAGGGAAGTCTATCACTCTTTTGTGTCTATAGAGAGATTATGTTCACCAGGTTGAATTTAGCCTTTGTGAGTGAGTTTCTCCACTTTTTAGTGGTGTCTTTGTCCTGCTAGTATCAAAACAAAGCAGAACCTAAGCAGCATTTGGAGTGTTAAAGCGTATAAATAGAAATGAGCAGTAGTCACAAAGTTGTCCAACAGTAACAAATACTTTCCTTTTTTTAAGTATAAATTCAGAATGTGGGTGAGGAAATTAAGGTAGCGCCTAAAATTTTATAAGAAGGAAACTACACACAGAGAGGTATAGAAAGGGAAATATCAATGCTTATTTTTGCTTAGGTGGTCATATAAGTAGTCCAACTATGTTTTTTTAATTAGACATCTAAAGATGGTCTAGCTATCTTGGATCAGTAATTTAAATCTTATGTAATAAATTATGAGATAGAACATCAGAACTGAAATTGTGTATGACAAGAAACTTCTTTAGTAAAAAGATTAGTTACTATACTAAAAGTAAGTTACTAGTTTGGGTACTGTACTTGTCACATTTGGTTGTTTTAGCTGTCTAGTTTTCAATCATTAAATCATGATTTAATTTCTTGAGAAATGTCAGTATAGAAATATTTCAAATTTAGAATTTCTTTCAAAGTCATTGCTCTAAAAAGCATGTGTTTGTAATTATAAGAGTAATTCCTTTCCCTTGACTGAACGAAACAACAGAAAAATTAATGTTGGTTGGTTTGACATTGGTCTATTTATCTAAGTGGCATCACAGTGTCTAAACTATGACTTTGTTTAAAGACTTAGATGATGAGTGCTAAATTAATTTTGTTAATGGATAACAATATATGAAGTGACATAACTATTTAAGTCATATGTGAAAGTGAATACATATGTGGCAAAAACTCATTGCAGACTTTGTCTTTGGGTGATAATTGCTGTGAAATTACATACAATGCCATCCTGCTTAAGTCAGTTGGCCAAGCTGCAGGCATTTCCAAGACAACACAAGCACAATAGTAATTTTATATCCCTACCTGATATAATCACAGATAGACAGTGCGGGGTTTCTTTTACAGAATAGAAATTAAATGGTTGGCCTGCAATTCCTGGAAAAGTTGCTCTCACTCATTATTTCTGGCTTATTTATGTTTAAAAAATAATAACAACTAAGAATAAGACACTATTCAGTAACGTGTATTGCCGGAAATGATGACAGTGTTAAATAGATTTTCTTTTTGTAAAGAGGTCCAATTACTCCATTATTAATGATATTATTTAAGTACTCATTAAATGTGACATTATTTAATGGGTTCATGTTAGTTTAAAACCTTCATTAAAGGATTACTGTGGGGGGTTTTGTAATCTTGTATTTTTCCATCCATCCAGTGTTATATTTCCTACTGTCCTTATGAATTTGGAAACTTTTTTATTTGGACAGTGAATGTGGGAACCCAGGCCCTGACAAAGGTGAAGATTATGTAGTTTTCAGGTGATATAAGAAACTGGAAACAATTAAACTTCATTGGTTTCCATTGTCCTCTTCAAAATTATTGTATGATGTTGCAGTGATGTTTATTTGTTCTGTGAGCCTTAACATCAGGTGGCAATTTCCTGTCTTGATAAGAGTGTCCCATTAAACAATACTGAGTTTCACAATTGACCAATGGCAGTAGATACAATCCCAATATGAGAAACAGGGCAACCAGGTACTTCTGTACTTAATTGTGAGTGCATCTTCTACACTGTGTACTTAATACAGAAGGAAGAATTAATGTACCGTTGGCATTGCTCTTCCCTTGACGTTGGACAACTGGTATTTTAATATCCTAGGATTGTAGAAAAAAAGTCTTTCATGTCTAACACTGTTTTCTGTTGTAATTTTTTGTAGTTGTAATCATCCTAATTATATCGAGAGCTAGTTTGGTAAGGATGATATTGCTGAAATATTTTTGCCAAAACTTAGAAAATTTGCCCTCCTTTGTTTTCATCTGACTAAAGTTTTATGTTTCCAAAGAGAGGGTTTATATCAATAATCAATTTCTGTCACTTTTCCATTTACTGTAAGTTACTCTTTGGGTATGTTAATTTGTTTCATCAGGCATGCTTAGGAATACATATCTCAAGATGGGAGAATCTGATTCTGGAATCTGTTTCTGAAGTGGGAAAATCTGATTGCATTACACTGACATTGGATCTTGTATTAAGGATGTTTTGAGGATCCTCAGTGAATTAATATCACTCCTCAGGGATCACTGTGTCAGTGAAAAATAAAGTATAAAAGTTTAAAGTATATAAAACTTTCTATATTTTTAAAAGTGTGTCTAAACTGTACCAGACTAAAAACCAAGCTCTCTTTGTATACACACATAAATATGTACATATAAATATATGTGGAGATATATATATATGAGATGGATATATATACATAGAAACAGTTATAGAGAAAAGAGAGAGCAAAAGACAGAGACTAGCTAGACTGGAAAAGTTAGACTAAACTAGCTGAGACAGACTAGAAGACTAAGCTGAAAACATAAGCACTGGTGCAATTTACAACAAAAAAAGCTACACGAAATGACAGACTACAGAATGCGTGCATATTTAAATATAATTTTTTTATTATACCTTTGCTATAACAGCAAATTAGCAAATGTGGGAACCTGCTGGTTGTACTCTTCTAGTGCCTTCCTTGGTTTTTCTCCTGAAATCTCGCCTGTTTGGGAGACTCTGCTTCTTATTTTTGCAATGCAAACTGTTTTCAAAGTATTTCAGTGTGTTCCAAGATAGATTTATATTGCAGAAATGTCATCTCCTACTTCTCTTAAGATTCTGATTACATATACTATAGTTAATCTAGTTACTTAGCCTCTTGTAGGCCTTCCAGAGTCATGAGGCACAGATCATTTTCCTCTGAAGTGTCCTACAGAGATTCAAAGTGCAGAAGCCAGAATAACCCCATTACTACTCTTTGTCAGGTTAAAGAAAATCCGTTTCCTAAGCAGAGAGACCAGTATATTTCCTTCCACAGTAGTTACTGGAATTTTCCTTGGTTTTATTTCTTTCTTGAATCTTGATCAGCTGCTGCTTAACAACAGCTCATGTCATGCTCGTGCTCATTATAGGCATCTCTCTCTCCTCTTCTGCTTCCCACCCTAGCTCCATTGAAATTCTGTATTTGCTTGATTTTTATCTTCATTCTTTCTTCAGCAGTCTCTCTGTCTAAGCCCACTTCACTCCTTCAGTGGTCATTGCTGTCCATGACCTCTTCATATCTAGTCCTTAGCTCTGACTGAATGCTGGATTCTATAATTTGACTTTCTGCTGCTCTCTCATAAAAGCCTTTCTCTTTCTGATACCTTCCCGCAACTCCTGTTACTCCCCACACTAATCCCAACATAAACTTCTTGGATTTAGCTATGCTAATTAACCCTGTTATCTCCTTTAACTAGTAGCCCCTGTTAACTCTTCAGATGATGGTAACGAGTTGTAACTGGGCACTGTACTCTCTTTATTCCTTCATGGTGTGGGACTCCTTTTAATGTGCTTGGTTACCAATGCCTTCTCTGCAGTGGTGAACATGAGAAACTCATCTTCTCCTTTGCCATAAAACATCGCAGCACGATGCCATTCAGGGCCAAAACAACATCATTTCATGGTAAACAAGACTCCTCGTTTGAATTGTCCCATTGGTCTGCTGTAATTGTGTAGATGGATGTGTCGTGCGCAGTTCAGGCATATTTTGATTACCTAATAAGCGCTGATGAGAGAACATCAGGACTACATGTAGTTTAAATTGAGATACTGCAGCCAGTAGCAGTAGGGTGGAAGGCTGGTATTCTGAGGAGACCTGAAGAGTGATCAGAGTCGGAAATTTGAAATCAATAAGCAGTAGCAGCTTGGAGAGAAAGGATCAGTCATCTTTCCACTACATTATCTACATTTAAGTGATTTCTCTTTCCGGAAAATTTTCCCTCTTGACTATCGCATTTGTTGGTGGGAAACCATGAGGGAATGAAAAAGTTTTTAACAGAAGTGATACGACTTTCAGTTCTTTTCTAGAAGCTGTAAAATTAAACACAAGAAGAGCTGTACAATGTCAGGGGTATTTTTATACTTAATATTCAGAATTATGTATAAAATAATACCGTGATTACTATTCATTTATATCATAGAATCACAGAATGGTTTGAGTTGGACGGGATCTTAAAGACCATCTAGTTCCCACCCCCCTGCCATGAGCAGGGATACCTTCCACTAGACCAGATTGCTCAAAGCCCCATCCAACCTGGTCTTGAACTTTTCCAGGGAGGGGGCATGTACAACTGCTTACTTAACCTGCTTGCTTTTGATTATGAACCACTCCTCAGCCAGAGAACAGTGACTGGGAGAACAACCCACCTGCAATCCAGGAGGAGACAGTCAGTGACCTACTGCATCACATAGACATACACAAGTCTATGGGACCGGATGGGATACACCCGAGGGTGCTGAAGGAACTGGCTGGGGTGCTCGCCAAGCCGCTTTCCATCATTTACCAGCAGTCCTGGCTGACCGGGGAGGTCCCGACAGATTGGAAACTGGCCAATGTGACTCCCATCTATAAGAAGGGTCGGAAGGATGATCCAGGAAATTACGGGCCTGTCAGCTTGACTTTGGTGCCTGGGAAGCTGATGGAGCAGCTCATCCTGAGTACCATCTTACAACACATGTGGGACAACCAGATGATCAGGCCCAGTCAGCATGGGTTTATGAAAGGCAGGTCCTGCTTGACAAACCTGAATCTCCTTCTACAACAGGGCGACCTGCTTATTGGATGAGGGAAAGGCTGTGGATGTAGTTTACCTTGACTTTAGTAAGGCCTTTGACACCATTTCCCACAGCATTCTCCTGGTGAAACTGGCTGCTCGAGGCTTGGATGATTGCACATTTTGCTGGTTAAAAAACTGGCTGGATGGCCGGGCCCAGAGAGTTGTGGTGAACGGAGTTAAATCCAGTTGGCAGCCGGTCACGAGTGGTGTCCCCCAGGGCTTGGTTTTGGGGCCACTCCTGTTTAACACCTTTATTGATGATCTAGATGAGGGGATCGAGTGCACCCTCAGTAAGTTTGCAGAAGACACCCAGTTGGGTGGGAGTGTTGATCTGCTCGAGGGTAGGGAGGCTCTGCAGAGAGACCTGGACAGGCTGGAGCGATGGGCTGAGGCCAACTGCATGAGCTTCAATAAGGCCAAATGCCGGGTGCTGCACTTGGGTCACAACAACCCCCAGCAGCGCTACAGGCTTGGGAAGGAGTGGCTGGAGAGCTGCCAGTCAGAGAGGGACCTGGGGGTGTTGATTGACAGCTGGCTGAACATGAGCCAGCAGTGTGCCCAGGTGGCCAAGAAGGCCAATAGCATCCTGGCTTGTATCAGAAACAGCGTGGCCAGCAGGGACAGGGAAGTGATCTTACCCCTGTACTCGGCACTGGTGAGGCCGCACCTCGATGACTGTGTTCAGTTTTGGGCCTCTCACTACAAAAAGGACATTGAATTACTCAAGCGTGTCCAGAGAAGGGCAACGGAGCTGGTGAAGGGTCTGGAGCACAGGTCTGATGGGGAGCGGCTGAGGGAACTGGGGTTGTTTAGTCTGGAGAAGAGGAGGCTGAGGGGAGACCTCATGGCCCTCTACAACTCCCTGAAAGGAGGGTGTAGAGAACTGGGGATGAGCCTCTTTAACCAAGTAATAAGTGATAGAAGAAGAGGTAATGGCCTCAAGTTGTGCCAAGGAAGGTTTAGACTGGATATCAGAAAGCATTTCTTTACCGAATGGGTTGATAGGCATTGGAATGGGCTGCCCAGGGAGGTGGTGGAGTCCCCATCCCTGGAGGTGTCAAGAGGCAGGTTGACATGGCGTTTGGGGATATGGTGTAGTTGGGATCTGTCAGTGCTAGTTTAACCATTGGACTAGATGATCTTCAAGGTCTTTTCCAACCTAGATGATTCTGTAATTCTATGTAGAAGTTTTAAAAAATCGGACATGCTGATTTTTTTTTATTTAGTTCTTTGATTAACGATGTTGGTAACATAAATAATATCACTGTATGTTGTTCCAGATGACTATGATTTAACAGACTCTTTTACCTCAACTGTATAGGTGCATAAGCGTTGCTTCAAAAATAGGGACAAACAGTATATGTATCTAAGCCTACAACTCTGTGTAAAGTATATCAAGGCACTTCTTGTAAAGTAAGTCCTCACACCTAATTTCTGAGCTGTATTTGCTTTTGTCCTTTTTTTCGGTTTTATGGAGTTGAATTTTGTTGGTTTATTTGATAATCAGTGGTAGAGTGATTCAGTGGTGAATTCCCACATAGAGTTCTGCAGCATGTGAGCGGATCTCACCTTAGCTTCCCCTTTGAGAGGCTGGTTAATGCAACCGTGTTCCTAAATCTGCACAGGAGGCCCTTTACGCTATGCATTGTAACACAGTGAAATGCAGAGAGCTCCAAGAAACCACTAATTGAACCTGGTTTAGACTTGCAAACTGGACAGCTATGCTAGTGTAGCATTCAATTCAACCCAATTAGTTCTACCCAGAGGCAAGACCTATTTGTTTCCATCTAGGCCTGATGCAACTTCTCTTCTTCAAACACCAGATAGTATTTGTGCACGCTGCTGTGCTGCCCTGTTGGGACCTAACGGCTTAGGCTGTTGATATTGTCAAGGACCTATGAGCTAGACACCGTTGCAAATGTGCATGTGTCATTAATACACTTTGACTTAATTTTTAACATTCAGATTAGCAGCGTGGTGCAGTGTATGTGTTTCTCCTCAATCTCATCTACTTATATTTTTTACCTGTTCTACACCAGCCTCCACCTTTAGTTCTCGTTGACTGCAGAAGCACCCCCAACTTGTTTCTCTACTGGTAACAAAAATAGGATGAAGTTACATTATTAATTAAGAAATCAGGTTGGATAATTTAACACTTAGGAAGGCTCTAATGCCCTCTCCTACGTAAATGATATCTTTCTGTAAGAAATATGATAATATTTGCAAATAAAGGCAGCTTGGGAAGAAATAAAAAGAACATATAGTTATGAAATTGCCAATGTCAGGAATTTGTAATTTCTAAACTGTTGAGCCTAATTTCTAGTAAATTGGACTACTTCTCAATTTAATAAACAGTGAGATCAAAACAAGTGTATCTATACATATGTTTGATGTTCTTCTCTTAAGGTGCTTTTTCAAAGCAGAGAGTTTTGACAGATCATATAAAAGACTGTGTGGTCAAGATGAAGTTAATTTTGTTGATAACAGCCTCTCCAGTGCAGTGTTGAAAACAGACCAGTGTTTTGGCTGTTGCTGAACAGTTCTTGCACAGCGTCAAGGCTTTCTATTTTTCCCAGTCTTCCTCCACAGTAAGTAGGCTGGTGGTGGGCAAGAAGCCGGGAGGGGACATAGCTGGGACAGCTGACCAAAGGGATATTCTATACCATATAACGTCATATTTAGAAATAAAAACTGAGGGGTGGGGGGTTGGTCTTGCTTGGAGACTGGCTGGGCATCTGTCTGCTTGTGGGAGGTGGTGAGTGATTGTTTTTGTGTCACTTGATTTTATTGCCTTTCCTTCGCTTGCCAAATTGTCTTTATCTTGACCCATGAGTTTTTTCACTTTTGCTCTTCTGATTCTCTCCCCCATCTCGCCAGGGCAGGGGGTGAGCAGCGCTTAGCTGCTGGCTGGGGCCAACTCACCACATACACCTTGAGCTACTGGTAGTATGGGAACACTTTAACACCCCTCCCTGAATGCAATTTCAAAAATAATTTGTAATAAATAAAGTAATTAAAGATTAGAAAGGAAATTATAACTTTGTGCTACCTTTAACAAACTTTATATGCTGCAGCAAATGTAAACTTTGATTTTTTGATTCTATGAATATTTTCCCTGTTATTTTCACATGATCTAGCTGAAAGCTAAGGAGGAAAGTGTTGTCAAAATTTTTATTATTTTTCTAATTTTTAATTCTCTACCATCTCGCAGATGATGTTTTAGTTGAAGAAAAACTAACTTTTAGGTATGAGAGAAGCATCATAGTAAGGTTTCCTTAATAAACATGCAACTATAATAGCACTGAAATACTGCAGGAACAGACATTTGTCCTAAGCAACTATTCCTGACAGAATAAGAATTACCTTCTTGGTGTCAAGTGTATTACATTTCCTTTCTAGAAGTAAACAGTCTTCCCAGTAAAATTATAATGAAAAATGTGAATGAGATTTATATATGTGTTAAATGTTCTGAGTAATGTTTTAAATGCCTAGAAAAAAGGACCAAAAATCACTCTCATAAATTTAGTAATATCATGTGTATGATTAAATTTCACATATATCAGTGAATAAATTTACCCAAATACAGTTTCTTGAAATAAGTTCAACAGAATTTTCTTACCAGATTTTTGGCCATCTCCTTTTGGACATGCACACTGCAATATCCACAAATATATTTTCTGCTTCCCTAAAGAAACCTGTAAACGCCACCCATTCCTTTTACTCTTTATATTTCTGGAATTTCAAATACTACTGTAATTTGTTTGGCCCTGTCATTATTGCCTTGATTTCCCTCAGTCTTCCTCTGCCCAAGGATTATGAAATCTCTTCCCTGAATCTCACTTAACTGTGCCTTAAGGAACAGCAACGAAGGGGTTTCGTTTTGTTTTTCAAGATCTACTTTTGCCTGACAAGTAGGATATATCTGACTCTCCAAAGCTCTTTTTTCACCTTCACCAGTATTTTAACCTTTACTTTGCCTTGTTTTAGCGGATGTAAAGTAAAGGTCACAAAATTATACTCTTATTCTTTGGTTATTTAGTACTAGATGGTAGAAATCTGCATGCTGTTTTGCAAACTTCTCTATCAAAACATGAAATAACAAAAATACCTAACATGAAATATCATATGCAGATTTTTCTCATTACTTCTGAAACCTGCAAATAGTTCCGTAATTGCTTGATAAACATAGGTTTAAAATGAATATAATGTTGATTTAGGGATTACATTAACAATAAGCCTTCCAGTATATTTGAGAGAAAAAAAAGCTTCATTATTTTTGTCTTAATTTCTTGGTATACATCTTCACTAAAGTTAGATCTGGTGAGACATTTTCTTAAGCCTTATCTCATTGTTTTATTTTTAGAATGAAAACTTAGGATTTATTTCTGGCCAAAATTATAGAGAAAAAGAGAGAGAGAGACTAAACCTGGCTCTACTGAACGTTATTAGAAAAATGGAAAGCTGAGTCTGGAAAGACTAATATGAACCCTATGCAATATAAGCTGAGACTTGTTGGTTGAGGTGTCCCTCTGGGATAAAAGAGAATAGCTCAGGAAGCAGTTAAATCTCCTGAGCTGTTGCTTCTGTTGAAGATTTCTCATGCCTTTCCTCTCACTTGCACTATGAAAGCACTTCAAATGGTCTTTAGATTACTCCAAATTTGGAATATGATTTTTTTTATATTATTTTTTCCTTTTCAGAAAAAAAAAAAAAGGTATTTTTCCGTGAGTTCTACATAAAAGTCTGTCTTCTTAATGAGTGTTTGTGACCCACAGATGTCAAAGAAGCTTAGAAATTATCCAGGTGCTTGCTTGACAGTGTATTATCAGCTGTTAATTCTGCCAGAGAATTTTAAGTGCATTTTTCTGACTCATTCTTTGTATGTGTATTGTTACCAGTATATGAGGAGATTGGGAGGGGTTCTTTAGCAGAGATGTACAGGTTGGATAAGATAGCACACATAAGAAAATTAGAAGCAGGTAAGCCTGGAAAGAGAGTTCATACTGCACTGCAACATACTGTGTTAACCAACCAAACTGGATGAGGGATATAAAAATTTTTGTTATCCATAACTGGTTGTGCTGGGGATCTGGTTTAAAGGGGAACCTACAAACAGGTATTTTTTTTATGTCTGATCTTTCTTTCTCTTCTCAGATTCAAACTTTCATTGAGTTTTTCACTCAGTGTGTGCTGCTGAAATACAGTGATCTGATTTTGACTCTTTGGTTTCTTTTTTTATAAACTTCAAACATATATGCCTCAGACTTGACATCTCCCATCTTGTCTTCTTATGATTCAGTTCTTCTTTCCTTAAAAAACAACAACAAAAAACTGAAAAAAAAAGCCCAAGGTGTGCCAGCTTCAGTAAATGAGAGGTAATAAGGTTCAGTGTGCATGTGCCAATGAGTCTGTAAAGAAAAGTTGCCACACCTTAAACCTCAAGCAGTATTCACCAGCCAACATCACTAGGATTTAGCATACCAGCTCCTATTTATTCAAACTGTTGCCACATGAGCTAATATTTCAGCCATGTTTGCCATAGACAGAACGTGCCAGTTCTCAGCTTATCTCCCTTTGCATTCTGAGTACTGCTGTTGTAGGACTTTGTCAACAGTGCTGCATTCCTTGGTTTTTATCAAATTGCTTTGACTATGAGGAAAGCACAGTGCCAAAGATGCTAATGTCCCAGTGCTGCTGTTGCAACTGATGCCTGTTCAATTTCTCTTGCCTCTTCCCCGTATGCCTATGAATGAACAGGTTAATTTTTATCATCTGTTTGGTTTCAGTCACAGCCTTGTGAAACAGCAATATATAGTGACCTTGGCAGGGTAGTGTCAGACTGGCTGTGAAGGTTTTTCATTGCTTAGTGACAAATAGTTTACACATAGTACCCACACTGAAAAAGCGTGTACCAACCCCTGCATATAAAGCTCCGTTTTTCTCCCAGATGTATTAATCTGGTTTTAACTTGTGAAAACCAAATAGAGGTGGTGTGCTAATGCATTTACAGTGTGATTTTTATTTTTTTTTTTAAAAGCAGGAGCATTTGTCCAAGTAAGGATTTGTGAATGTTGTTGACAGTCAGATACAGTCAGTTTCCTAAGAGTGAAACTTTAATATGGAGATACAGTCCCACATAAACTACACACCCTAATGTGAAATGTTTCGGCATGCCCTGCTCTCAGCCTGAATAAAGATGGTTCATTTCATCTTGGGACCTGACTACCAGGCTATAGGCTAGTCTGGGTGGGAGGCTCCCTCCACTTCACCTTTTGATGCTGTGCCAGCTCGAAAAAAACATATCAGAATTCCGTAGGTCAAAGAGAGGGAGCAAGAGGGAGCATGACTCTGCGGCTAAATGATTGGGGCACCTATTTAGAAGAGGGGAGATCCCGGTTCTGATTTCTGCTCAAAAGACTGCACAGGAGCCTTATGTTAAAGAGGTATTAGAGTTCAGAGATGTGGGTCTGCCCCCCATGCCAACCTGCAGGTTGAGGAGGGCATGGAAGCCAAGTCTTTCCACTTCTTATGTGGATCTTGCAACCACTGACCTGTTGTATAAAAAGGCATTGTTACCACCTGGAACAATTGTGTTTTTTGAAAGAAAAAGATAAGTCTCCTGCCAGGGTCTATAAGATGTTTTCTGGCTGTGAACCCTAATGAAATGTCAACACCTCCCTGCAACTCTGAATTGCAAGCCTAACTTCTGAGAAGAGAGAACTTTTTATGAAGGTTTCTCCCTTCTGTGTTTCCTGTTGATGGCAACCCATGGTCTGTGCAGGCTGTGCTCAGAATTCTGGGGGCTCTGAAGTATGTTCATGGGAGACTGTGGCAGTGATGGGATCAAGACCCACCCCAGCATGTCCTTGTATGCAACAAAGTGAGTTCTTATTGTCTTGTCTCTTGATTGTCCACCTTGGAGAATTCTTTGTAGCATGTCTGGTTGGAGCTACTTCTCTGACAGAGACCCAGTACAAGATCCAGGCAGCTACATTTTAGAGATGCAATCAGTTTTTTAGGTTTTTAATATTATGTTACCTGCTAAGATCACATGGGGCATTTATGGTGATATTGGGAGTTTGCTGAACTCCTAGACCTCAGACTTAACTATACTTTCTCCATAGCATGAAGCATTATTTGTGTTTAAAATACTGCCTTTTCCCACTCTGATGAATATTTAAAGAGAGTAATCAAGCATAGTTTTAAGAATGTTTGGCAATAGTCCGAATGATATGCTATAATATCTTCCATGGTTTATAAAATTATTAATGATATAACACATTCTGTAAGTTTCTTAAACATAGAGCATGTTGAGATACTTTGATATTCTGGAGCTTTTTGTTTTTCACATATACTTGCTTTTTCTTTTACCATTTAAATTTACAATCTCAGTTAATTTGCAGTGGAGCTTTTAGTTTCCTGTGCAAATTAATGCAGTCTACCCTTAGGCATAATTCAGATATTGCCAAGCCTCCTCAACTCCCTCACCCAAATAACAGCAAACTGTTAAAAAAATGTTTCATACACTCAGAAATACCTACATTCATGCATTTCAGCAGCTATTTTTTTTATATATAAAATCACCAACTTCATCTCTAAAACATCAGTGATTAAATAACCAGCTCTAGAGAACATTAAACAATATTAAAAAAACCTTCTGAGAATCCAATGTCAAAGTTTTGTTCTCTCAGCTGGAGAGAAGATCGTGGATCATCTCTTGCTCTACCCCAGATTGTAACCTAAAACAGTAGCAATTTGGTACAATAAAAAATCCTAGATATGCAGTTCTGTGTAAGAAGTGTAGCTGTTTAATCTTTTTAGGCCATCAAATAGCTTTGTAAGTGCTGTTAATGCTCATGCTTTGTTCTTTACTTGCTTTTTTTTCTTGACTTGCATTTTAATAAAAAAAATCGATGGTGATCAGATATTAATATAAAAAGATCAAGAATAAGATAACATTGTTACCTTGTGCTATAAAAGCAAGCAATTTATAAAAGAGAATACAGTTATTTCATTTTCTCTCTTAAAGATATACTTTCTTTGAAAGAAAATTAAGTTATTGAAAAATGAAATCCTGTGGAGAAAATAAGCAAACAATTAAAGAAACTGTTTTCTTCCCATTCAAATGAATATGAAAAGCATGTAATTTTATTGGCCTTCATAGAATCATAGAATCGTTTATGTTGACAAAGACTTTTAAGATCATTGAACCCAACCATAAACCTAACACTATGAAGCCCACCACTAAACCATATCCCTAAGCGCCACATCTACATGTCTTTTAAATATCTCCAGAGATGGTGACTCCACCACTTCCCTGGGCAGCCTGTTCTAGTGTTTGACAGCCCTTTCAGTGAAGAAATTGTTCCTAATATCCAGTCTAAACCTCCTCTGGCACAACTTGAGGCCATTTCTTCTTGTCCTGTCACTTGTTACTTGGGAGAAGAGACCAACACCCACCTCTCTGCACGCTCCTTTCAGGTAGTTGTAGAGGGCGATGAGGTCTCTCCTCAGCCTCCTCTTCTCCAGACTAAACCCCCCAGTTCCCTCAGCCGCTCCTCATAAGACCTGTGCTCCAGACCCTTCACCAGCTTTGTTGCCCTTCTCTGGACACGCTCCAGCACCTCAATGTCTGTCTTGTAGTGAGGGGTCCAAAACTGAACCCAGTATTTGAGGTGCAGCCTCACCAGTGCCAAGTACAGAGGGATGATCTGTTCCCTTGTCCTGCTGGCCACACTATTTCTGACACAAGCCAGGATGCTGTTGGCCTTCTTGGCCACCTGGGCACACTGCTGGCTCATGTTCAGCTGGCTGCTGACCAACACCCCCAGGTCCTTTTCCACCAGGCAGCTTTCCAGCCACTCATCCCCAAGCCTGTAGCGTTGCGTGGGGCTGTTGTGACCCAAGTGCAGGACCCAGCACTGAGCCTTGTTGAATCTCATGCAGTTGGCCTTGACCCATTGATCCAGTTTGTCCAGATCCCTCTGTAGAGCCTTCCTACCCTCAAAACCATAAACACTCCCACCCAACTTGGTGTTGTCTGCAAACTTACTGAGGATGCACTCAATCCCCTCTACCAGTTCATTGATAAAGATATCAAACAGAACTAGCCACAATACTGAGCCCTGGGCAACACCACTTGTGACCAGCCACCAGCTGGATTTAACTCCATTCGCCACCACTCTTTGGGCCTGGACATCCATCCAGTCTTTTACCCAGCAAAAAATACACCCATCTAAGCCATGATCAGCCAGTTCCTCCAGGAGAACGCTGTGGGAAATGGTATCAAAGGCCTTACTAAAGTCCAGGTAGACAAAATCCACAGCCTTTCCCTCATCCACTAAGCAGGTCACCTTGTCACAGAAGGAGATCAGGTTAGTCAAGCAGGACCTGCCTTTCATAAACCCATGCTGACTGAGACTGATTGCCTGCTTGTCCTGTACGTGCTGCATGATGGCTCTCAAGATGATCTGCTCTATAACCACCTCTGGCACTAAGGTCAAACTGACAGGCCTGTAGTTGCCCGGATCCTCCTTCCAGCCCTTCTTGTAGATGGTCGTCACATTTGCTAACCACCAGTCAACTGGGATCTCCCCGATTAGCCAGGACTGCTGATAAATGATGGAAAGTGGCTTGGCCAGCTCCCTCAGTACCCTTGAGCAGATCCAGTCCAGCCCCATAGACTTGTGTGTGTCTCAGTGGTGTAGCAGGTCACTAACCGTTTCCCCTTGGATTATGGGGGCTTCATTCATCTCCCTGTAGCTGTCTTCCAGCTCAGGGGGCTGAGTACCTGAAGAACAACTGGTCTTACTATTAAAGACTGAGATAAAGAACACATTAAGTACCTCAGCCTTTTCCTCAGCCTTTGTCCCTGTGTTTCCCGCCGCATCCAATAAAGGATGGAGATCCTCCTTATCTCTCCTTTTATTGCTAATGTAGTTGTAGAAACATTTTTTATTGTCTTTTACTGCCAGTAGCCAGATTAAATTCTAGCTGGGCTTTAGTCCTTCTAATTTTCTCCCTGCATAACCTCATTACATCCTTGTACTCCTCCTGAGTTGCCTGCCTCTTCTTCCAAAGGTCATAAACTCCTTTTTCTCCCTGAGTAATTTCATGGTAATGACCCTGAAAATAATACCATTTGAAGAACATAGGACCAGCTAGCTGAACAGCATGGATTCTGTCTGTAAAAGAAGAGCAAGGTAGTGAATGAGATTTTTTTTTCTGATGAGTGAGTGGCATTTGTATTGCATTTGGTGATCAGAAATGTCACCTTCCTCACTGGCAATCTTACCCCTTTTAAGCTCTCTCATTGATAGGTTCATGCATGTTGACACGAGTACTCCTCACGTGTCTGAGGTACCATTGGAGGCTTCCACTGTCTGTTTTGCACATTATTTGAAATACTTAACTTCTTAATATTGCCTGGGTATCAATGATCAGCCTTCAGTTTGTTTTTTCTCTTTGAAATGGGTCTCTTCCAACCTCTCTGTCTTTATCATTATCTAAGGCATCAGAAGACTGACCCTTTATTATCTTCCTATCCCTCTTATTCTCCCTTAGTTTTATTCTAGGCCATGTCTTCCTTCAACAGATTTATAAGAGGCATGATTATGTTTTTGTTCTGAGGTACTTTTAATTTACATGAGACATCAAAAATACTCCCATTTCTGCTGAAATTTGTAGTATCTCAATCACTTTAAATATTGTTAATTAGGAGGGATCCTTGCTTTCTTAAATGATGAATGCAATGCTTGATTTTGTCTGAATAGGATTTGTTCAGCAACTAAGCAACTAAGGCATTAGTCTGTGATTAATATGTTCAAAGCCCAACTCTGCATTTTTTAAAAATTTCTTCAATATATATTGTGATACATTGTCAAAATGAGATCATCACAGAGATTGTCCGGGAAATATTATTTTGCTGTAATTTACCACACCACTTGCCAAATGGCTGCATTCTGTAACTTAAGTTTTAAAAACAAGACCATAAGAGTGCACTCTCAGCAGTCAGTTGGTAGTCTTTTTAGGTAAACTGTGAACAAGCATGGTGTTCCTCAAAACTGTATGTACTACAGCTATTGGAAACATGGCATTTTCTACTTAGTGGTGTTGCATGGATTTTTAATGTAAGGCAAAAATTCACAGTACTAAAACAACATTCACAATATCATTTGAGTGTAGATATCATGAATATTTTTGATTGTGGGTAATTGCAAACTCATGCAAACTGATTTGTTTTCACCTTTTAACACCAAATTCTTTCTTGAATTAACTGACATTGTCTCAGCTTAAAAAAAAAAAAAAAGCTTTTTAAAGTTTATCTTCTAATCTTTGTTATTAGCGTAATCATCAGCCTTTTAATGTGAGGTGTATAACCTGGGATTTACTGTGAAATCTTCAATCGCCTTGTCATGCATATCTAGGCTGCAATCAAGTGTTTTCTTTGTAACATTCTAAGGATCCATTCAATAATTTATATCCCAAATCCATCATAGGCACTCTGATATTTTACTTGTTTCCTGGAGCTCATCCTCATGAGCTGAACAGACAGGATTGCAAAAATATTATTTCTTGTATACCATGCCATGTAGGTGACATGAAAGTACTTTGAGTTGCTCCTCTGGGTCTCATGATGGCCACATTTCTTATCTGAGTTTTCAGGAGCAACATTATGCAGACCTAGTCCTCCGTATATTGCCTTTTCTTATTCTGTATCTCTCACCTCTGTTCCATGAGTAATGTCTCCTCTCATTTCCTTTGCTTACAGGTTCTCATATGCAAGGAAATGCATAAACAGACTTTTTTGTCACCAATTAGCCATGATATGGGGGTATGATCATAGAATCCGAAGATAATTTACATTGAAAGGGACCTCTCAAGGTCATCTGAGGAAGAAACTCCTACTCAGAGCATGGACCTGTCTATCATAGAGAATACTTATCGATTTGTGTTTATTGTCTTAATAACAGAAAGCACACAAAAGAATTATTGGACTAGCTAAACTGTTAGAGAATGGAGAGAGTAACAGAGAAAAAAGAAACTGTGATTGAGGCCAAAAGCCTTCAATTCCACTGTTTCTTTGGAGTTTTTATTTCTGGATATTAAAAATGAAGTCCTATTCATGCCTGCAATCAAAAAAACCCCAACAACAAACAACCCAACAACAACAAAAAACCCAACCCTTAAGCTAATTGTTTAGTATTGAGTATTTGACAGAATGAGATGGAGTGCCTGAATCACAGGCAAATTGATGCACTCTCCGACTCGTTATCCCTAGTACAGTTATGGGAATTCTAGGTCCATTAACTTTGTTTTCCTGTCAGATAAACTAGTTAAAAGCAGTTAAATAAGAAGCAAGAAAACTCCCAAATAAGCATGAATGCAACTACCTTCTTTTCCTGATTTTCCCAGGTGGTAGCTGATAGAAAGCTTTACAGGGATGCTAATTGGGTCCTGTTGACTCACTGCAGTATTGGCAGCTCATTTTCCCATTTCAGTTGAAGCAGACCAAAGAGTGGCTTACCTGAATGAAGGAATGTAGGGTATGGTAGGTATGATGCTAGGAGAGCATCCTGGAAGCTCATCCTGGATGCTAGGAGGCTCCTGGAAGGAGCCAAACCTGGAGAAAAAAACTTTCAGGTTGGAGTTTGTTCTGCATTAGCTTCTCAACAAGCCAACCTGAAGGAGGAGTACTACTCAGGCTTCTATTCTAGTTCATAGAAAGCTTATGTAAGATACTAAAGTAAAACGAATTTTAAAACAGCAGTAATGTGTTTCTAGAATAACCCTAAAAAGTGAATTCATTGAACTAGTTTTAAGCAAACTATATAACTTGCATTCAGGGAGATGCTGCAACTATCAAAAAGCTTTTATGTATCCAACTCATTGGCAAGGAGACCAACTTTAGCCTGCTTTGATTTTCAATATAAAAGTTTTGAAGTTATAAAACAATATTTTCCAAAATGGCCTACCATTGTCTTCAGGTCTCTGCAGGTCAGAGACAGCAAGTCATCCTCCTCCAGACTTCACCCACAGTCTGGTTCAGTGCCTTTCCTTAGCTCCAAGTCCACAGCTGTCTGTCCCAAAAAGCTGTGTTTTGGTGCAGATTTCCTGTTCTGCCTCCACAGAGGGGATCTTTCCCCACCACTTTCTTGTTCCTTGTTTTGCCTCACACCCTTTTTGCTGTACTGCCAGTCTACTTAGCATGAGCCCCATGTGCTCACCCATGTGATGGGTATACCATATATCAGAAGAAAGTATTTTATTGTCGTTTTGGCTTGAAAATAATGGAATCTAACCTATTATGAAGACCAAGCAGATTTTTCTGCATTCATTATATAGGACAGGATTTTTTGCTATTGGCAGGAAGAGAGACCATGCAAATGTTACTGAAGAAAATTGTGTTAGCAAAAAGGAAATATAAATACTTGGAAATGCCATCCCAGATTGTTCAAAATGTTGTTTGAAGATAGCTTCCTAAAATTTCTACTTCTGATAACCATAGTTCCTATATCTACCACGCTTCAGGCCCTTGATTTGACAGAATTCATGTTGTTTTCCCTTTGCTACGTGCCTGACAATCATGTATAGAGGTTCTCCAATTTTTAAAAAAAATATATTTTTTTGATACTTCTGCTTTAGAGAGGTCCATTTCCATCCCTTGAGTAACCAGTTATATGAAACTGCTTCTGCCTTGGCCACTGTAGTACAGCGCCTGGAGTGACTGCTCATGGCAGACTTTGCTGTAATTATGAACACGGTTATCTGAACACAAGACACATTTACCTCTGCTGCCACTCTGAAATTTTCCTTGCCCTCCACGGTGTTTACAAGCAGCCCATCTTGCACACTCCTACCTAGTGAATAACCAACTTTTAAGCCAGCTTTTTTCTTTCAGAGAAGATGGTCCATTTTCCCAAAACTATGTGGCAATAAGCTGATTAGATTTATCAGGTGGTTTTGAGAAAAACATAAATATGGTGTTTTCATCATTTCTTGATGTGTCTAGTTGGTCTTGCTCAAGACTGAAAGTAGAATATGCTTCTGTTTGGGTTTTCTTTCTGAAAACTGTAAATATCCAAGAAAAGCATGGCTTCTCTTTGGTGATCCTAAGAAAGCAGGGACTTGTCAAACATGGTAGCTAAATTTGCTTCCTGAAATCTATATTTAATTGAATAAGTGAACTCTTTTCTTCGCATGCATCTCCCAAGCTTGACAAAAAGGCAAGATACAGATTCATCAATACAAATCAGCCAGATAACTGAAAGCCTTAAGAAAATTTGTCTTCATGTATGAATGTTACTGTAAAGTATTTCAAATACTGGAAATTTTGAAACTCAATGGTGCCCATGCTTTTCCTGCAAAGTTTACAGCTTCTCAAATCAGACTTCGTACAAATGGATATACCTTTTTAGTAGAGAGAGTATCAGAAAATGTGGCAATTAGTCCTGCAAATCAATAGTTGTTGGCATACCACATAGTCTAGATTTCTCAACAGTTATACTCCAGCCATATATATCTAAGGAGCAATAACAAGATGAATCCATTAATCTGTTGCAGGGGTGCTTAAAAAGCTGACTTAGCATCATAGGTCTACCTCCTCCCATTTTGATAACATCTAGAAATAGCTGCTGCTGAAAATTAGAGTAGACTTGTGTCAGCTTAAAATCATTCTCTGCAGTCTCCCACAGCAACCAGAAAGCTCTCATAAAGCCCTTCCAGTCTATGAAATGCCATTTACCATCTGGGAAGCCAAGATGCATCATAATGTTCCTTGGTAGATATGCCAAGATGTCCCTTGGAATACTCTAGTTCGATTAAACCACATTTCTGATTTTTTTTCTGTGGGCAGAACAATGTAAAGCAGCATGTAACTCTGGTATCTGGATGTGTGATAAACTCGCTGGACAGAAGTTAACTTTCAAGACTGCTGAACTTGATGTTGTTTCAAAAGAACCATAATGAAATTCTACATTATTATAGTCCCAGCATAATGGTTGGAATCTGTCTGAAACACGGAGTTTCTGTGTGGTGGAGGTATGGTCATGCAGCAGATGACTTGCCATTGCCAGATGGGACTCTATACAACAAATGACTGGCAAGATCGTTGCAACTTTTCTCCTTTCTCTAGCATATAGGTACAATCCCATGCATTTCATTTAAGTTATTCACACAGTATTCTATTAATAAATGTAAGGATAGTAAAATACACATAAATACATATGCATGTCAAATAAATAAAGCAGTGAAGGCCAGTTAAAACTCTTCATACTCATGCTGGTAACATATTAGTCATGCAGATTTTGCTACTGAAGCCAACTGTATGACTCACACAGGGGAATAAGACAGTGAAAATCTGGCCCTGGGTGACTTCAGAAACACGTTATACTCACGGACTGAAACAATTACAATTTCACAGTGGCGGTTTAGCTTTAAAAATGTCATGTAAAACACTGCTAAAGAACATCATGATGTGACCAGCTTAAGTTTAAAGCAGAGTTATTTAATTTTTTAAAGGAGTTTAAAGTTTGAGAGTTCTTTAAAGCAGAGAGTTTCTCATTAGAAGCACAGAAATAATTGCCACTCCTTTAAATGTTGCTCACCTTGTACTGCCTTTCTACTGTATGATAACATAGGTTGTATTTGGCTTAAGAATTTTTTGGGGAAAATTGTTTTTCAGTGACTATCATGCAACTGATCTGTACAGCTTAAGCCTCTCTCCGTCTCTGAGGTTAAGCTGTTCCATGCTGCATAAAGTGTTTTGTAGTTCATTATTAGTATATTCAGCTCAGATGAATCAGTGCCATTTACTGAGAAAGAGCAAGATGTTTGTACCTTTGTCTGCTGAGTCCTAGCTGAGCATCCTAACTACTAGGTTATTAAATATTCCACAGGAGGGATTCATTTGTGCTTGAATAGACTTTTTTTTTTTTTTTCTCTTGCCAGATATAGCTTAAGTATTCATTTTGGCAAATAAAGAGTTTCTGATTAAATATTTTACTGATGGAAAATCTCTGTCTGTGGAATTTTACAGAAGTGGGGATGATTATGTTTCTCCAATCAGAGAAAGTAAACAAAATCCATTGTTGAGGATTAGGTGTGATAATGGTGACGGTGGTAGACAGAAGTACTAAACTGTTAACAGCAGTATGTTTCAGCTTGTTTTCCACGAATAAGCCTGATCTTCCTGGGAAGGTGCACTTCTTTACTACACAGGAGGTGATGTGTTGGTGTGGTGTTGGTGTTTTGTAGTTGTGAACACAATTTAAACTATCCAACATGGAAAATCATTTGCTATCTCTGTTTTCTGAGTTATGTGTCTCAAAATGTTACGCTTTGTGGTGTACTGACAGTAGGCAAATGCAGTGTATGTAGTAGACTAAAGGTAGTCTATCCAACGCCTTTTATAGCATTATTTTGTCAAATATTTGTGATTATGCTGTTCTTGCAATGCTGTCCCTGGTGCTTTTGATGAACCTTTATATGTCTAGGTCTAGAGTCTCAGATTTATGTATTAAATACAAACTTAGCGAGAATTTGCCCATGTTTGGGCAGATACGTGCAGGGATCTGCAAACAAGACACAAGCGTCTTCAGGCTGCCATCACTGCTGAGTGTGTTCTCTGGTACTATGTTTTTGAGAATGTGATATAGGCCTGTTACTGGGCCTTTTCACAAACAAAGCAAAGTACCATCAGGACACTGTCCTTTTGCTCCTGAGGAAAGAAGTTACCTAATCTTAGGTCAAACAAACAGGCAGTTTAGAGGCTAACCTTTCTGTCATATTTTCATTGCAAACACTCTAGAGAGAGATAAAAATGGGGCATGGAGTAAGTTTTGTAGCCAGGAATAGTTCAGTTTTCAAAAGGACAAACAAAAATTATTAAAAAGGGCGTCTTAGGTAATCGTTCACAGGCAGAGAGTTTGGAAGTTCTGCGCTGGCTTTATTAACTTCTTTTCATTCTCAGTAAATATAGGCATGTGCCAGCATCTCCAGACCCAAACATTCTTGTTCAGCAGTCACGTGTGGAGTCCATGGGCAAGTCACCTTTGTATCTTTCCAGAGTTCATGTTGAGGTCTACTTTGTGTTCATCCTTATTGTGTTTCCCTGGAAACAGAAACAGTGTAGAATAATAGTGGTTTACTAACCAGCTGGGAATATTGTGTTTGATGGCAAAGTACATTGTATGCCCATGATGATATTTTTCCTTGGCTCTGTGTAAGCACCATTCAAGGATTTTTTTACAAATTTCAAATACCAAATAATAACTGTTTCTGTTGGAAATCAAGGGAAATGTAGGAAATCTTGTTCACAAAACACATACAGAATTCCATTTTGGCTTCTCTTGCAAGAATATGCCATCAGTCCTTCCTGTGTAGTTGAGAGATGTTGCCTTACGTGTATCTTCTGTGTGATCCTGGCTTATGTTCCCAAAAGGAATATGAAGAAAAGAATATAAAGAACAACAATAAATAAAAACTGAATTGTACTTTCCCACTTTACTCACACAAACAACCAGAATTGGAGGGATTCTGAACAGTTTTTTTCATTTACCAGAGTAATTAAAAAGGATGACGTATTTTGGGTCTTAACAGACTTCATCTTTCAATGAATTTGTGGTCATGGTCAAAAAGCTTGTATCATTTTAGAAGAGATTACAAATTTGATGATTGTTCACAATGTTAAAACTATGGAACAACATTATAAAGAAGGATATGTCTCCTCCATAAGCTGAATTTTCTATGATGTACTAACTCTATACTAGGGAAAAAAAGTTTGCTTGTGTTATGCACTTATTCAGGATTGGTAAAACCATAGAAAATCACAGTGAAAATCAGAGATTTAAAAGCCGTGAAATAGAGATTCAGAGTAATGGAACAGCAGACATTAAAGTCGGATGAGGATACAAATGTGAGTGTTTTCTTGGAAGAGAACGTCTTTGTGAGTCAACTTGGTAGAGAGAGAGAGGAATTATCAAAACATGGGGAGAAGCAGGAGACAGCAGTTAGCATCTTTGGCTTAATAATAAAGGGCATGACTGTATAATAAATCAAGGGTTTTTTCCTTAGATACCTTCTGGCCCCTCAATCCAAAATACAGTACCATAGAGCTCCTGCTCACTGTGCCTTTTCTTGTGTTGTGGAATAATTAGAATAATTAGAATCTTCTTGCTCAGTGGGATTCACCCGTGTAAACGGCCATTAGGGCACAACGTCTTCTGTGTCAGATACATGACACAAGTGCTGTGTTGCCCTTGAATAACCATTCTGCAGAATAACATCAGTTTAACTTAATTTTCTTCGGAAGACATTTCTAGGTTAACAGCAGGGCTCTCTGGAAGAATTTTAGTTAATCATTCTCTCACTGGGAGGTGATGTTAAACCAAAAATAGAAATATTGTGCTCAAAATTTTAATTTCAGTCAAAGTTTCCAATGGGTAGAACTGAAGCATTTGTTTTATTGATTCAGACCAGCTATTGGAAATCTAGAGTTGGCAAACTCTATAGGAAATATCTTCATGGAAAGGTCTTGGATGTTTAGCTCCTGCACTTAGATCATGTACTAAAAGATCATAAACACTTTGGTTTGTTAAGGTACTTTTCTCATGATAGCAAAAGAAAATTAAAAAAATATTCAACATCCTTACTCTACAGAGTTCTAGAGAGTCAAACAGCAATGGAACAAGACAACCATGCTTGAGCCTTCCAAGAATGTTGATATTGCTCAGCAAGGGGAGCCCATAAGGTTGGGGCACCAATGATGACAACACTCCTTTCCTTATAACGTGTGACCATTCCTTCTGCTGCCCCAATCAATCCCTACTCTACTGTACACCTTGCAACTTCAAAATGAATGAACTGAGAATGCCATAATGAGTAGTTCGGGAGGCGTGCTAGGAAGTCCCAGGATGAGGTTCAATCAACACATCTTCCACAAGCAGAGCTTCCACAAGTAGCCTCTGCTGCAATTTAAGATCATTCTCATAGTGGCCATGACTCATGACACTAATACCTTTTTGTTGATGTTGCTGTGTCAGCATAGACTTTTTCCAGTGATGTCTAGGGGACTCTAGTAAAGAGAGTCAAAACTCCTCCAGGCAAAAAATGATCATATGTGTTGACACACGTATGGTTTCAGCCAGCTGCGTGTCTCCTGAGTCAAATAATCTGATGAAGCTAAGCTTGGCAAATGAAAACCTCCCAGTGTGGAAGGGCCTTGATGTCTTCTGATTGCTATGGTAGGAAAAACAGAAGTGAAAACACCACTAGAAAATACTACGCTAAGTCTTTTTATAGGCTGATGTTTCAAATGGTGTCAGCAGAGCTGTAAATTGTAAGCTTCTGGCACAGAGTGTAACATTCCAGAAAAAGAATACTTTTTTCCATAGAATCAGATTTAATGTTTAATAACAAACAGTGTGAATGTAGCCCAGTGAACTTTAACACATCAAGGACAGTGTTGTCAAATAAAGTGGCCTGCAAAGGTGACAGAGTTCAGTTCTGGTCTTGTAGACCTTTGAAGCTAGTTTGTTTAATTTGGGGCAAGTTTATATACATGAAACAGAACTGTATATTTTGGCTTTGGAATCTAGATTGCTGTTTAACCACCATTCATAATTATGGTATTACTTATTAATCTTTGTAGCCTTAGGTCAGTAGAGGTCTGAAATGCAGCTGCATGCTCAAGCATCACAACTTGTCTCTTACTCTTTCAAGTGACAGATGGTTTTAAAAATAAGCACAGCAACAGCATGTAATAGTTATGTGGGTTTTTTTCACAGCCCATCACAAAGTACTTAAAAAAGTATTTGAAATCTCTGTGTTGTAGATGGAGACAGTGAGAGGCAGAGAAGCATCCTTACTCTTCTGCGAGTCCTTACGTTAGGATAGGGCAGAGCCAGGATTCAAACCTAGGTCCCAGTCCAGTGCTCTGTTTACTCCAATGTGAAGAGAATCACAATACAAGCATATTCATAGTAAAAAATCTAAATTTTGTCTGCCAGTTCTACAATCCTGTTTTGCCTTTGAGACACTAACCAAGGTTAAGACCTATACTACATTCTGAGCTGCTTTTCCAGAAATTTAGTCCTCTAGCTACTAGGATTTTATTTGAAAGATTCCACTCTGAGGAGGCATTTCTACCTTAAACTTCAAGAGCTTCCCACTGACAACAGCGCAAATTCTCTGTTAAATTTTCTGTTAAAAAGCAGTTTCACTGCCTAGGAGTAACTTGCTGGAATTGAAGTCTGTGAAGGGTTATTTGGGGTTGGTATTCAGGTAAGCAGTATTCTTCTTGTCTGTTTTTAAATTGATGCTATATATTCATTGTTAGGTTAAGAAGTTAATGTTTAAACAAAGTTCCTTAAATAACAGTAGTCACTTCTAAATGTAATATAGGTAAATGTAAATATAGGTGGGGGTTTTTTTATGTTTCTCAAAATAGTTTA
The DNA here is from genome assembly GCF_047716275.1 of Strix uralensis. Lineage (NCBI taxonomy): Eukaryota > Metazoa > Chordata > Aves > Strigiformes > Strigidae > Strix > Strix uralensis. Next base: position 3,278,040 of record NC_134012.1, on the reverse strand, counting down.
CTTGAAAGTGTTTAAAATTCTGCCTGTCTGCAGACTCCTCTCTCATTTTCTTCTGTATTTTCCTAGATTTTTCCACGGTAGATAGGATGCTAAAGTCTTCCCACAGGGCAGACACTTTGTAATTTTCCATGTGCTACTTAGAAGTTTATGTGAGATTTGGAATTAATCACTTATACAGTTCCCCCTCATAAGGTGGTTTATCTGTTACTGATTTACCAGGGTAAGTAAAAAGTTCTTAAACTATTGATGAAGCCTTCTATAAATTAACAATGCCATTAACCTCCACTCAAACAATGAATTAATTTCCTGAAAAATCTCTCCCTTGAGAAAGGGGTTGAAACCATAAAGTCAGAAAGGTTCTTCCTATAGTAGCCCTTGCAGTGCTAAAAACATATCATGGTTACATATAAATATCTCCTTTTGTTTCAACATATAAATTTACAAAGGGGTGAAGTGAGTAGTTGAGCACCTTAGGGAGCTATAAACAATTATCCTGGAGCCAGAAGCTTCAATCCTTTTTCCGCAGGAAAGAAGACTTTTCCTTTTTGTTAGCAGCTGGAAGAGAAACAGGCAAAATCAGTTCCAGTGATTCCATTGGTAGCTGTCCTATTATTCAGAGGAGGAAAAGGGGGCAAAAGGGGGAGAAGGGAATTTTCTTTAAGAAGCATTATTTTGTATTCACAAATAGAATTTTGTAAATATCCTCTTGTTTTTTTCTATTATGTACTCTGGAATGAAACTCCACACACACCCCCCCCAATAGTCAGTAAATTTATATATCTTAAGAATTAACCATATTTCCAACTTCACTAACGAAGACTTGAGGCAGTTCATGAGTAGAACAGTCTCCAGATAAATTAAATGCCACGAGAATGTATGAAACGATGAAAATAGTTTTCAGATTACCTGGAAAAACATTTCTCCATACGAACTCCACATATAATCATTAGAAACTGTGAATGTTTAGTTAATGCTGGATTCAGGAGAAGCTCTTCCACTTTTCCCTTCTTAAAAAAAAAAAAGACAACAATTATAATTTACTAGGATGAGGGCAGGGATGAAATGGAGTTTTGTTGAACATTTACTAGTTAAGACTTATTTGCAGGTCACACAGTTCCACAGAGGTCAAAACTGAGTAGGTTGTGCTGTCACACCAAACAACTCTTGTTCTTCAGTGAGTGGTGACCATTTCTTACCAGTGACCAGTAGAAAGCACTGGTCAAGTGGGATATGGTGAGCAGGAATTTACTGTTTGTATCAGCTTGTGTAAAAGTCAGGAGACCTATGGGTTATGTTTTGTAAATCTGTAAGAAAAAGCCATATTCAAAGTCATAGTGTATTTATAAACTTATCATACACTCATGCAAATCTTGTGGAATTTCAGGAATTTCATGCATAGCTGAATTTGTAGGTGGGATGAATTCTTGTCTGGCACTAATGACACCATTTGCTGTTATCATTTAACTTCCTAATTTGATACCTGTATTCAGTGCACACTAGGAAAACATGCCTGTGCACCACAGGAGAGAGGTTTTCTTTGACCATAATGCCTGCATGTTCAGGCAGAAAAAGCCCAAGTTTTGTCTACCTGTAACAGTGCATTGTACTTGCAGGGGTGATTGCTTTGAAAGTCGCACTTACTTAAGGATATATATCAGCCATCTAAAACTAAAATTGTCAGCACTAATATGTCCACGATCTCATACTGATTTCTCACAATTCTATGGTGAGAATATTTTTCTGGCACTTAGTCTGTTTTTTTTTTAATGCAGCATTCATTTCAGTTTCATCACTGGGAGGAATGGAAGGTAGTGCAGTAGAATACATACTTTTTCTTCTCCTCCTGTTTATATATTTCGGATATTTGAGTTTATACCAATCACCTATAAACTGTATTCTTGAACCTCTTTCCATATGACTAAATTTCCGTCTGTTGCTGACAGCTAGACAAGTCTTTTCTACCCACAGCACCACCTACTGAGACCCGGTGCCCTCTCTTTTAGAAAGCACTGTCTCCTAGCAGTCAGTAATCTTGCCACTTCCACCTTCTGCTTGAAAACGATACCAAAGTCCTTTGTAAACAGTATTTGTAGCTTTTTGTTGCCTTAAATCACAAATAAAAGGATATTAAAATTAAAAAGGAAAAAAGGAACATTCTCATTGAGAGCATGTAAGGTATTTGTATGGTGGTGTTGGTGATGGATTTATTACAGCATCTCAAAACTGACAAACTAGCCTGCAGCTGTGAGTTAATTCTCTGTAGTGATGCAAATAATGTGAAAAACATTTAAATGTACTGGCTGGATAAAGCTAATAATATTGCTTCTATACTTTAAAATACATTTCATTACATAGCCGTCTGATTATCTGGCAGAAATATTTTAAGACAAGTGGAGAATATTTTAATTTGGCTGATAGCTGGCAGTTCATTCCCACAGAAAGCACTGAAGATTATCAAATAAAAATACCTTCAACCTCTACGTACAAAGACTGGCACGTCTCTGGTGAGCACAGGGGCCAAGTGCAGACTCACTGCTGCAATCAGCATAACAATGTTTTTACTTCGCTGTCCTGCACCATTATTCTGCCAGAGTGGAAAAACATATTGGGAATTAAACCTTAACTTATCACTCAACTAATAATTAATTAATAATGTTTCAGTGGGAGGAAACTCTGTTTTTTAACTAAGCTGCAACACAGTTTTGAACCCTCTGTCACGTTGCAAACAAGCTTTTTGTCTTAGAGGATCATCAGTTTAACGATATACTCTGTGCTGGCTTAATTAAGTCTTGAAAAGTAACTGTCACAACTCCAAAATATTAACTTATTACATGCAATGGTACTGCTTCTGAGTATTGTCATGGTTTTTAAGGGCTAGGTAACTTTTTTTGTGTGGTTCCTCAAAACATGAATAACATGAATTCTCTGTGTCATTTGAAGTTGCCTCTGGCTTCTTTCTTTGTAGCCCCTTCCTGTATTTCCAGCTGGTGGTTTTAGTCTTCCGTGTATCTTGCTTCCATTCCTAAAGATAATTTTTAATAAAATACTTTGATTATTAGGCTGGATATCAGGAAGAAAAGAAATTGAGAACTTTAAGTCAGGGAAGAAAGACGGTGGGAAACAGGAGAGAAAAGGGGAAGCCAAAGAATACTCATTTTCAAGTCAGCTTCCGCTGTGACTCATGCCTCACCAGTCTCGCTGAATTCCTTTGTGTAGGGTCAGCTCAGGCCTCGAGGAAAGAGGTTTTAGAAGAATAAAATAAATGGAAATCTGGTTGATTGCTCTTGGAGCATAAAGCTTGGGATTTCACTGCGCAGCAACGTCCTAACGCGAGTGCACGTTAAAAATATGTTCTTCTCCAAGTTTTGTGGCTTGTTAACCTCTTTGGAGATGCCAATTCATAAACTGGTTATGTCAGTCCTGTGCAAAGAACATAAGCAGCCTCCATTTCAAAGGCATGTCTTGCAGTCACAAGACTAGAGTCTAGAAAGCGCTGTCTTCAAGAAAACAGGTGGGCTTTGAGGATTTTCTCTTTCTGAGAGGCATAAACCATAACTTTTCCTCTCCCCCTATGCTCTGATTCAGACTTTCTAAAAATGCTGCGTTGCAAACTCTCAATTTAACATTCCTCTGATTCTCTACAACTTTATTTCACCCTTAACCTTTTCTTAATGTCTCTTCCCCTCTCCCACCTCTATGCCAACTGTCTCTTCCTGCATCATTTAGTCAGAGCCCAAAGCATACAGCAGTATTGGTTTTATTTGGTGTGTTCTGCAGTGTTGTTTAAATAGAACAAAAAACAAAAGCCACTTTGAAAGAAGATAGATATTTGACAAATTGCTTCCTGAGAGTAAGAAGTCTTAAAGAGACTGAAGATAATATAATGAAAATGTGTAAGTCTCTTATTTCTGGAACAGAGATTGAGATTAGTGTAATAAAATTATGATAAACAAAAATAAAAATTCAGACACAAAAATTAACACAGGACAAATGCTAATATATTTATAAAACTGTACTGCTTTCCATTGCAGTTTTATGGCGTTACTGTTGAACTGCTTACTTCAACAGGAAATGAAACATATTGCTCTGTCAAATAGTAGAGTATGCTATCAAAGGTAGTAAACAGTTGCTTGGGTTTTACTTATTGGACACAATAATCTCTTCAGAATTGTCTTGTTTTCACATACTCACTATCAGAGTATTACAGAAGTGATTGCTTCCTGTTTTTCATTTAAATATTAATTCCTGAGGGGTGTGGTTTTGTGAGTTTTAGTTTTCTACTTTCTAGTCAAAGCAAATGTTCTTTAATTCTCTTTTAAAGAGATCTGGTGCAAGTTAGGGATTTTGAGAGCAGGGCACTGCTATTTACCCATGGTCTTGGTTAGAGGAGAATGAGTTGATACTCCTGGTAAAATGATAAGTTTGGGACATTTGTCCAGTCCTCTGTTGACATCCATAATTTCTGAAAAAAAATAAAAAAAGAGAACAGAAGTTATAAATTTAGCCAAAGTAGATTTTAGTATGAAGAACGGGTCACTTATAATGTGTGCAGCTCAAAAAAAAGTCCTTTTTACTCCCCAAAAGGCCTCCTGTATTTTCAGTACAGGAATTCCAGTGATGTTAAGCATAATAGCACACAAAAGCATAGTAGATCATATGAATTGCTGCATTTCTTGGGAAACACTTGATGGCAATCTCCCTTCAGAACTGTTTAATTTAGACAGTGACAAAACCACAAGAACACAAATGATGATGGGGGATTTCCACTTAATTAGATGACTTTCCTTTCACACTGAGCAGGTCTGCCCACTGAGAGGCAGTCTTTACCCACGCTCCAATCTGAATGCTCAGAAGGCTGAGGTTTCTTAACATCCATTCATGTGGGGGTTTTGTACCTATTTTTTTTACAGTTAATTTACCCAAGAGGGAATGAAAGCGAATCCTGTATTGCAGTCTCTAAAACGTTTTGAATTAATGCTCTATCTTGAGCCCTCACATCAATATCTGCAATATGCTACAGATATCAGCAAAAAAGAGTATTAAGTAAACAGGTTTGAAACTGTGGAGGGAAAAAAAAAAAAGTATTAACAGAATTTTGGGCTCATTTGCTCTGTGTAGATACTAATATTTGTAACCTTGGGGTTTTACATTTGCACTCAAGACACAAAAATGTGGTAAAACATAGGAAAATAATCCCATTTTTTCATATATTATACTTTCTAATAAGAAATGGCTGAAATTACTATTTACATGGGGTGAAAAGTAGAACTTAGGTTTTTCAATTACATTCACATTGCTTGCAAGTAAGATTCTGAGCTTGGTTGCTGGCTGTGTGGAAATCAGGGAAGCAGAGGAATATCTGCAGTGAGGGATCTGGGTCTGTGTAGGAAAGTTTCAGCCAGGCACAGGCTGTACACCTGGGTTTTAATCCATTTGGCTGGTTCTGTATTTTCATGCTGTGCTCTTACACGCGATCACATAAAAAGCAGAGATATGTGTTCATAAGGATATGCTAAATTATAGTATGATTCATGTAGTAATACTGCTGTAGCTGCAGTTTGCTCATACCAAAATTTGTAGGACAAGATAATATCTTTTATTACACCAGCTAGCACAGTTGGAGAAGCTAGGTAAGTCTTCTGATATATAAACATTTTTAGCGATGAAGAACTGAAGAAGGGACTCGTGTCCTTCAACTTCTGCATTTTTTTACTAATTAGATGGTTTGTACAAATTTACTCCCTCACTGAATGGCTTTGCTTCACTGTAAATTTTGTCAGTTCCCAGTGACCTAAAGGAGCCATCATGGCAGCCTGCAATTGCTGGAAAATTTTAGGAGAACCCTACCTTTTTGCCTGATACCTTTCCCTGAACTCCCACCTGAACTCCCACCCTGACTGGCAATGCAAAAAATGAAGCATATGAACCTAACCTTAACCAGTAACATTTTAGTCGTCAGGCCCTGGAGAGCAAGGGTATGCCTGTGTAGTCCTTCCCTGGCAGACATAAGTATACATTTCTCATGCTTCAAGCTGGACTCAGGCCAGCTCTGAACAAAAACTGTTTAGCTGCAGTTAAGAGTTGCTTTGTGTTCTGACTAATGTGGGACTCAGCCTCTCAGCAAGACTTATTTTCTCAAGTACTACACAGCGTTAGCCAAACTGTACAGCTTTTGATCTGGAGCTAGCTCATATTCAGCTCACTTAAAGCATAAGGCAGATGAAATCACATCTGTGTGCAAGATACAATAGAAATTAAAACTGATCTTATACAACACGGGTAATGGTCATGCATGGCAGAAAGTCTGTCCTCGCCGTGCCGAGGGGCCCGGGGACACGCATGTGAGCTGTTTGCAGACACAATCTTTGGAAGCTAAGGAACTAAGGAAATTAAGTTGTTTTCTTTCAAATCACAAAATTGAATTTTGCTTTGCTGTTGAGAAGCAAACGCAAGCAAGCTCATCCACAAACGCAGTATCGAAGTGGCATGGAATCAATGCAAGTTTGGAGTTCAGAAGATATTTCAGTGATAGTAATTGACTACATGAACATATTAAGAAGAAACAGAAAAGCAAAACATGTGGTGATGAGGTCATTTCAGTTAATAAATTAATGTGCATAAGCTACTTTATGCACATTTGACCTTCTAGTGTTGATTAATTTAACACATGGGAGGGGTCTGAGGAGAGCGTTTGCTATTATTAGTATAGTCGAGCATAGGGAGCGTTTGAAGCACTCGGTCACAGCAAAAACATCCCTGTTTCTGTAGGAACAAGCAAAATGTTGAGACTAACTATATCTCTAAAAGGAGACAGGTTTGAGGTGTGTGACTCTTAAGACAAACATTCGTCGTGTTTGGCTTGTGTTGCAATAAAAGATAAGGAGGATAATACCATGTTCCTAGAAAAAAAAAAGAAAAGAAGCTGCAGAAAAAGTGCTTTTGTTCAAAACTTGAAAGTAAACGTGGTGATTAATTGCTTTAGAACTATCAGTTAAGCAGAGAGGGTGTTTGCTTTCCTATATGTGCGCCCATACACACAGCCGTCCTGCTCGCCCTGTTTTCCTCGCGTATGTGATTGAAGCGTACGCTCTTCAAAGCTGGTTTTCAGAACTCTGTCTTCTGTGTCGGCCTTTTTTGCCTGCAGAACTACCACACATCCGTGAGGAATATTTATCATTTTGGGCCTGCTAAACGTAAACAGCTCTCAGTTTTACAGCGGCAGAGCTGCAGAGGAGCTGCAGTCACCTCTGGGAAGCAATGTAAACTGGGCTAGGCAGCGACCAGCTCACAAATAGCTCTTTTTCGAGAACTTAGATCTGAAGTTGTTCGACTCTTTCAAGAGAAAATTGGTCTCTGTGCTATGAGTGGCAGGAGCATATTCAGTGTTTAAAATCATCCCAGGAAAAATTATTAAGCCATGCATATTTATTCCTTTCGCTCTGAATGCTGTATCCGAGTTATTATTTGAAGAAAATTCATCATTATACATTATACAGTATATATCCTGCAAAGTCACAGAATATTTTCTATTCTTGAAGCTTGTTTTGTCAGTCAACTAGTGGTACATAGAATGGTCTGGATATCAGTTTTACTATCATTCAAAAGAAAAAAAAGGATGGTCATTATATATGACAATCTTTTCTTACTGTTCTAGAAGGTACGGTAGAAGACATTATTTTTGAGCCTAAAAATTCCATAGCATCTTAATCACCTGTGAAATATTTTCTTGTCTAAAAAAAAATTTTGTGCAGGGAGTTTCATTTGGAAATGAATTTGAAATGTTTCCAGTTACTTTTTCTGGTTTTAGTCTGACACAATGAACAGAAGATGGTTCTAAAATTACTGCCCTTTGTTTTTCTTACAAGGTAGGGTCAGTGGATCATGTAATTAGAATTATTAAATGCTGTTTCAATGGATTAAATGTAAGTGGCTGGGGGGGGGTAGTGCTTCTTCACTACTAAAGCTGGAAGAATTTATAAATAACTAACATTACAACTAAAATAAACCATTTGGAAGTATTTACACTAAAAAAGGCTGTTGTTTAGCCTTTGGTCATGAGTTTTTTATCAAAAGGTGTCCTGCAATATCTGGCAGCTATCAGGTTAATCAGAAGAGCTGCTGAGAGCCAGAGCAGTGCTGCTGTGGCTGGAAACAAAAAACCAGAACCCTGGGAGCAGAGGTGCTGGGGATGGGGGGGCACTTGCTGGGAGAGGCACCTCATCCCCATCCGGCAGAACGTCCCCACTCAGGACCCACTGCTGAACCCACCAGAGATCATCTCCTGTGGCCACACGCTCGCTGGCATCGTGGTCAGTGGGAGAGGGTCAGTACTGTCTCATGAGGAAGGTGTTAAGCCTTTACAAGGAAAAAAATAAAACAAGAATTGGAGGTCAGGAGTCTCATTCACACTCTGGCTTATAATTAGTATCCATCTTATTCCCCCTTCCCTTCAGGGGCATTATTCCTTCTTGTTGCCACCGTAAGTGGAATCTGCGTCAAGGCCAGAAGTTCATCTTTTTGAATAACAAATAAGCGATACTTAAGAAAAGAGGAATGATTTTCAATGTATCACATAAAAGCTTTGTTTCAGGGAAGTGTTTAAAAAAAAAAAAAAAACCCAAAGAAAGTTTGGGCTCAGATCTTGCTGGATGTTAACACAGATCTGGTTTCCCTAAGGTTGTCTGGACTGCCCCATGCAGTCTCTCTCACAGGCAGTGTCCAATCTCTGCAGTCAGGTGGCAACCATAACTACTGATGACCAGCAATCTTGAAAGAGTCTTGAAGCTGCTTGTAGCTGATGTAAATAATGATCTCTCTCCAGGTGGTCTTATTTGCCCAGCCAGTTGGATTGGCACTGCTGGGAAAGCTACACAGATCCGTTTTTACCTGCCCACCCCTGAGGATGAATCCTTGCAAAATAAGGGCCATATGATTTGGGAATGGCTTATGGCAGAACTGTACTCTGGAGATTGAATTTTCATTTTAAAATATATTCCTACAACTTGAGGATGTAGAAATAGACCCAAATCACAATTTCAACTTTACTCTGACGCAACAGTTTTTTCCCCTCATTCAGGTGAAGAGCTTGAAAGTTCCCTGGTAGCTGTGAGCTGCCTTGTTCAAGGCCATTATGAGGCTTTGAGAAATTCATGCTGAAGCCATAGGTTCTTGCTCTTTTCCCAGATGCCTTTTTCCCTGAGGGATTTGCAGAATTGATCTAGACTTGTTAGTTTGTCCCACACCTCCTTGCAGTCCAGGCACAGAAAGGCCTTTTTGCTTTAGTCAGGTATACTTTAAACTCAGCTTTTCTGTCTGAATGCTGAAGATTTCCTTTAGTGTAGGATCTAGTCTGTGTGTTTCCGGCTAGATTTAGGCTAAAACCTAAACTGGATTCTTAGAGTTCTCCAAGTTCTCCTGTTCATTTCTTGCAGCTACTGTATGTCCTCTTCTTTATCCAGTCATTTCTATCCAGCAAGGCATCTCCTATTTTACTTTCAGACCCTTTGCTGTGTGTGGCCTGTTCCACTTCTGCACAGCTGACTTGAATACTGTGGGAATAAACTTGCCACTGTGCCCTTAAATCTAGCATGAGACTTGCCTTAAGTCACCACCTCTACATCATCATCATCAGGGCAAGGAAACGAAGTATTTCAAGATGGGAGAAGACTTTAAAAGCAGCTTGGAATGTATGTATCATCTTCAGAGAAAAGTGCCAGATGCAGAAATGCATTATCAACCTGTCCCAAATCAACATGCAATTTTTGATGGACAACAGAGTCAGTCCCCTGCCTCTGTACTCCCCCCTGCTGCCCCAGGATGTTGGATGTCCTCCTCTGAGAATTCCTTTGTGTGTCTCATGAAACCAGGAATCTACGAGTCATTTCTTGTCCTTCTGTCTTACTGTATTTGCAACTCCAATCTAATCAATAGATCCCCTGGGAAATGAGTTACTAGTGACTGCATTTCTGTTTCTGTTCAAGTATGGTAGAGCAGGGGTATTTTGGATATTTTGTCTGTTTTCAGTAAAAGCCCAGGGATGCAGTTTAAAGACTTTTGGACTGAGGGGATCCATACAAAGCGAGATACAGAAAAGGTGAGCCTGTGGCCTGCAGCTTCTCTCAAGAGGGACCTGAGTCACCAGTCAATCCCGTGACCATTATGCATTTCAAAACCTAAAGCTACTAAAATAACATTAAAACTTTTGGAAAGAATCAGATGGAGAAGTATGTATAAATGAAACAATACAAGGACACTAGTGCACCTTTCCAGTCACAGCATTTGAAAGTTAGAACTTCTTTTACCTGCAGTAGCTTCAGAACATCTACAGTGCTTAAAATTCAGCTGCATCTGGATATGATGACTCTAAATCACTGGCTATTGTCTGTGCTTTTGGTATGACAGATTAAATATCTCTTTAATTCCTATACGTAGCCTGAGGATTTTTACAGTAAGGACGGTTTTGAAATATCTGAAGTGTTGTGAAATGAAAAGACTGTCTTACATATCAGTTTTTTTCCCACTCTTTTGATAAACTACATAAATAATTTTATGTATTGATGGAAATTATAGCAGGTGAATTTAAAATGTAGAAAGCAAAGCACCTTTCTGTTTCTACTCTGAATAAAGGGACAGCCATTCTCAACTTAACAAACTGATTTTGATGTTCTATAAATGGGCATCAGAAATTTGAAGCTAATGTGTGATAAGAAGTACAGGTACAATCAAAATGGTGCCCAAAGCATGGAATAAGTTTAAGTGCTTCATTCCCAGGATCCCCTGGTACTAGTTTACAAAATTAATGTTTCAAACTGTGAGTAATTAAGACAGAAACATGGAAAAGCAGATGACTTAATGATAGTATAGAACTGTGTGCTCAAATTCCTTTAGCATTTGATAGGAGATCCTGACCGAGAAACAGGAATTAGACCATATGAACCTACATAGCCCAGCCTTGTGCATGGCAGTCTAATTTACTAGATAAAATAGTATTTAGTTAATTTTTAAATACAAAACTGACTACATTACTGTTTTAATAGAAGTCCTTTTAATAACATCTAAGAGGTCATTTTAAAGAGTTAGATGTGAATCACTTTTTATTTTTAGAAGTTTTGCTAAGTCTGGCTATCTGCAAGCCCACTTACTTTAGACAAAGAAGTTAATGTGTTCTGCATTCTTATTATACATGAGAAACTATTACAGAAATCATCATATTCTCTCAGTGCTCACCAGAACTTCTAGTCACTGAATATCAAAATAGCAAAGCAGGCATTACAGAGTAATTTTTCAGATTAATTTCATATGCAGATGCTCTATTCCAGAATAAACATCAGTTTATTTTAAATCATTTTTGTGTGAAGACAACTAGAATAACAGTTATTTTAGGAAGAATAAGTGACTTTCTCTGCAGTTCATTTTCACATGTTGGCAGAACCACAGAGCACAGATTCTAGCTAGATAAGGAAGTTTTTATGTTTGAGTTTGAAAAAGCAGTTCAGCCTGTACCCCTGCACAAAGTCCGTGGCAGCAGGATACAACTTCTAAATTCTATAAATACTTAAACCACGCCCTGGAACTTATTTTTACAGTACTGTTTGTGTACTCAAAGTTGTACTTAATCTATGTTACTGCTTTAGTTTAGTTACAGTTCTAGGATCCTTACCTTTTTGGCCTATTTAATGCATTTTTCTTTGCCTGTTTTTAATTTAAGTTATTGCTCAGGGCACTAGTGACCCAGTTCCTTCCCCCACTTGTTTACAGATGAGTTGAGTCCGTACAGAACAGATACATAAACTGTGACTACTAAGAGATTATTTAATGCTGTTTAATAACCTACGTCAGCTGGCATGCTCGTGATGGTTTTATTATAGGCGTCTGAAAAGTCCTGTCTTAAGTGGAATCATCTTAAATCTTTACTGCTTGTTATAGCCTATGCTATTTACTAATTCACATTGATTATTGCAGGTTCAAAAGTCAGTCTTTCCATTAACACCACAAAATCCAAAGGTTTGTGTTCTATTTTTGTTAGGGAAGGGAACCACCTTCTGCTCTGTGATTATGAAACCTTTTGCACAGAGAAAGCAGGAGTTAAAGATACCTATATCACACTAGATAATACTGATCACTGAACTGATCATTCTCTAGGCTGTATTTCAACATTTAGAAGGAATCTGGATCAAAGATTGCCACAACTAATTAAATAAGGCCAACATTTCTTTAATGTCATAGGTTACAAACAATAGTAGAACTAGGGAACTTACCTGTCAGCCCTTGTTGAAGAATGCTTGGTTTGTGTTAAGTAAATTTCTCTTTATGTGTTAAAAGCTTCTGGCAAAACTTGAATTGCTTCAACTAAATATCCTTTCGTATCACAACAGACTTCATCTTAGAATAGCTCTTCCAACCAATAAATGAAGACAGATCCCATAGTCTTGTGAAGATCTTGCTTTCTATACGTAAACCTGTGTTTTTTCTTGAGAGTCTAGGCAGCATGCACTCTAGGAACTGGTGCAAAGCATAACCATTTACCATCACCAGCCTTCTGCTAGAGGTGACATTTCTTAGTGTACCTGCTTTTTGAGCTGCTTACGCAGCCACTAATTCTGTAAACACAACTCAGATTACCATTAACAGTTTAACTAGGAGGTCTTTGCTTAACCTAGCGCATTTTAACTGAAGAAGGAAAGGAAAAACCCCTCACGATGATCTCTGGACCATATAAGGGGACTAATCTCTAGGCAGAGGTTTGCTACTGAAGCACAGTGAAGCCCGAAGACCTTACATGTCTGTAATTACATCTTGGTTATTTCTTTTTTAACAAGATAGATAAATAGTTATCCTTCACCATTGGCTAGCCATATAGAGAAGCATGGGAGACCTCTGCTACCATACTTAAAATATTAACCAAGGGGGCACCCTGATTGCATCCTGACCCCAATTTATGGTGAATCTGCCCTACCGTGTGTTGTGATTCCTAGAGGGGGGAAATCTGTAGGCATGCAGGCAGAAGGAGAGCTGCATATTACTCCAGCCAGCGTCTAGACTGTGGGGAGTGTTTTCATCTGTCTCATCTTCAGGTTATTTCTGAAGAAAATAGAAAAACTAGGATAGTTCCAGTTGGAAGGGACCTACACCGATCATCGAGTCCAACTGTCTGATCACTTCAGGGCTGACCAATAGTTAAATTATGTTATTAAGGGCATTGTCCAAATGCCTCTTAAACAGTGACAGGCATGGGGCATCGACCATGGGGCATTGACCATTTCTAACTATTTACACAGAGCATCAGGAGTTAACAGATATCTTTCCCTTGCAGCAATTTTACTTGCCCAACATCCCATATCGCTGACCCTGGACAGAGTTCTAAATTTAGTTTAGATGTAATAAATGGTCATGCTGTTAAATTTGTGTGCACTTATTGCAGGAAACTTACACCTGAACTTTAAGAAAAACTACATCCAGAAATGGAGGAAGTGAAAAGTCACATTATTAACAGTTTTTCCTGATATACCCCCTAAGCATATATAGATCCCACTTGAGAAGCTTCTAGAGCCAATTAATCTGTCATGGCAGATCTGCTGAGGGTCTAATCTGAGTTTCTAGATAGAAAACAATACAAGGCAGATTCCACCATAGAAGGTCAACATCCATCAGAAAAGCTTGTTTTGGACAGCATATTGGGACTGCCCTGAGCTGTGTCTGGGTGCTGGAAACTGGAAAAGACTGTAGATACATTTTTCATGGTTTTAAAAAGAGGCTTTTTCAGCTTCTATTTGCATCATTATATCAAAACTGCTGTGGTGTTGAGGATCTTGCAGTGGGACTCAGGAGGTCTGGCTTGTGTTCTGTAATGAGTGACAACACAGTGTGCATCTTTGTCCCCGATCTAAATGGAGGTGATAATAGGAGCTGTCTTTATAGGGTACTATGCCAGATACATTGTTCTGAATCTGTGTATAAAACTAAATGGGTTAGGACCTGCTAAGAGCCTGTTAATCCTTATTTTAACTTATTTAAAAAAAAAAAAAAATCAAGTATAACTTCTCAGTGAGTATCACTCAACACATTCTTTGTATGACTGGAACAGAGGAGAAACTGTGTTAGAGGAGACTGTGCAGTTGGGTACTTGTGTCAGGCTTGTTGTGTGAAGGCTGCGAGCTACCCCAGCCTTTCCCCAACAGCTAACGTCTCTGCACGGCCAGCTGCGAGCTGCTGTGCCACACTCCTACCCTGGATCCTGCACCCTCAGAGCGCCGGCTGCCTCGCCCGGAGAAGCAAAAAAATGTCCCTGAGCCTAAAAATGGGAAGTGAAGAGGGCAGGGACTGAACCCAGCATGAAACCAACTGCCATCCTGCTCAGCTGGGGGAAGGGAATGAGTAACATATGGTTGCTGGTGTCTAATCACCACTTAAAATGGTTGCCAGTTCTGCTGCTGCTTAATAAAGTGTAAACATCTTTACACAAAAGTGCCATGGGTCACTGTTGTAAATACACCATCAGTATTTCAAGTGATTTTATTTTAGTCAGCCATTTGCCTTTTCTTAAAGTGCCTGTTTACAGTGACGTATAATCAACATACTTTAAGCAAATAATTCATAAACACAAAAATATCTCTAAAATACACAATGCATGCAAATTATACGGTAAGACTTTGGAGCTGCTGTTCATGAGGTACTTATTTTTTAATATATATATTCACTGACTTAACTGAAGCCAGAAATAAAGCTAAACCCATATGTATTGTTTTTTCTGGTGTCAGTTTTAAAGCACCCCTCTCTGAATTATGGCAATTTCTGAAACAATTTAGTGACCTGGGAAGTCATTTAGCATTCATGTAAATTCACAAAGGAACTTTAACTGCTTATTTTAGCATCATTAATACAGAATAAATATGAAATGAAAAGTTAGTTATTGAACTTTTCTTTTGACCCAGTTAAACACCATGTTTTGAACCTTCTAAATTACGTAACCTTTTCATCTGTACTCTGAAACCTGCTGTGTGTTGTATTGTTACTTTTTCCAGGAATAGTGACTTAGAATTTTTGCTAGAGTCCATAAGGGTCTGCAATTTTTCATATATCCTTTGTCGGTATTTTTGTCCTGGCATTTAATATCAGAACACAAAACACAAGAACACTTGACTTAGATCAGTGCTGTCCTGACCTACCAAACAGTTACAAAAACTGTGATTCATATGCACTATTACTAAGCAGTGTCCCTGTGTTCAAGAAAGGAACCCCTTTTTTTACCCATATAAAGTAAATTCAAAGCAGAAGAGAGCAATTTGGTGAGGACATGGAAGTTTTAATGTGTTTATTTTCCTATGTTATTGTTCATTGCAATTAAGTCCAACAAAAGGAGCACCGCTGTAAATTATGCCTTTGATACTATTCCTCTTTCGAGGTTGGGTTGGTGTAATGAGAGATAGCATGTGGTTGGGCTTTTTGTTGTGTTTTCTATTTTAATAGAAATGCATGTAAACAAGCTCTATAAGGAAGACAATCTTTTCCTATGAGGAATAAAGAAATAAATTTTGAATTATTAAAAAAATGATAAAATTGGAAAAAGAGAAAAAATATTTAGTGTGAAAATAAATTACATGATCCCTGTTAGGATGCATTTCTGTAAGACGTATATGAAGACTTTTCTGTCTAGAAGAAGCCAATGTCTAAAGTTTCATGAGTTCGTACTGTGAAGCAGCAATTTAGAGAAATTTCAAAAATGTGACATAAGTATCCTGACATGTTCTTCACTGGCACATTCCAAAGTCTTCACGAGGAGTCAGCCGCTTGGTCTGCGGGTTCCTCCCAGTGGGGAAGGATCTTTTTCTCAGCTACAGGAGGCGGGGGTGCTTCCTGCTAGGATGAGAAAGTGAAACTGTTTTGAGCAGATGCGGCAGACCCCAGCTCTGCGCACTCTCCCAGAGCTAAACGTGTGCTGTTCCGCGGCTTGATGATTTTGTATCTGCTTGGGTTAGCCTTCTCCACAGCTTTTCCTCTAGAGCATGGCAAGGCGTTCTCTTTCTTTTTTCTTCGCCCAGCACAACATGCTGCCTTTTCAGCACTTCTTGCAAGAGCAAAAGATTATTACTCTCAGATTTATTCTCCTCCTGTGAAAACATTTTTGCAATTCTTAAAATTATAAATCAAGTTTTGTTTATAGTTTACTGCTTTATTATTTGACTTTTACCCTTTATTTTACTTATTACTTAGGGGTTTTAACCTCACATTTGCAATATCAGTGTTGAAAGTTCCTGTTTTCTTCTATTTTTGAAGGAGTTGGGTAGCTAATATCACATCAGATACACTTAGGTCTTTGTAAAATAATTTTTTCAGTATTTACTGCATTGTCAGGCTAAAAAATTGGGACAAAATCTTAATACATACTGGTTCAAGTTGAGGGGAATATGGTAAATCAGTTACCTATGGATTTCAATAGAAAAACATCCCTGTTCTCCTCATTGGGTGTTGCATATTCTCTGACCAGGAATAGTTTATGTGATATGGTTTGCCACAAAATGCAAGGAAAAAAAATCTTATTAAGTGAAAAGGAAAGGAATATTCTTCCATCAAAGTATTCCAAATTCATCAGTTTCACTGTGTTTCTGTGAAACGGTTCTGAAGGGATGCCAGAATGTTAACCATTTTAATACAGTACTTTCCAAACAAGTTCAAAACTGTTAATGGAAGATAAGATGCAGTCTTAAATCCAGAAGTAATTGGAAGCGCTGGTATTTTGGATGTCTCTTTGGAATCATTGGCCTTTATCACTCTTGAAATATTAAATGCAGAGAAACAAAGGTTTCTCAGTAGAGTTCATGAAAATGTGCACTGCCCAGTTTACAGTGGGTATCACTGCAAACGTGTGTAGTTCCTTGCATATTTGGGCTGAGCTGGAGGTAACCTTCCCCACAACAGCCCTCGTAGTGCTGGGCTTTGTATTTTTATCTAGAAGAGGGTTCATAACACACCGATGTCCTGGCTGCTGCTGGGCAGTGCTCGCACAGCATCAAGGCTGTCCCTCCAACCTCCAACCCCACAACCAAAGGGGTGGGCAGGAGGTTGGGACCTCTGACCCCAACTAACCAAAGGGATATTCCACGCCATATGATGTCGTGCCCAGCAAAAAAAAAAATCTACACGAAAGGAGGATATTTAGGTTTCCTCAAAGGTACTCACAGCTTTACCCACAGGTAAATTCTTCCATGCATAATCATGGATTTGATCATACAGTGATCAAATAGTATACTATAAATGTATGCTACAAATAATATGTGAATTTTGTGCATATGCTAATCGTCCAAAAACTGACTCAGTCCACTCTGGTCCGATGTATACAGTTAAGGGCATTACTCTTATCACAGAATCACAGAATGTTTGAGCTTGGAAGGAACCCCTGCAGATCATCTTCTGCAACCCCCCTGCTCAAGCAGGGCTACCCAGAGACAGTTGTCCAAGACTATGTCTAGATGATTTTTTAGTGTCTCCAAAGATGGAGACTCCACAGTCTCTCTGGGCAACCTGTGCCAGTGGTCGCTCACCCTCACAGTGAAAAAATGTTTCCTGGTGTTCAGAGGGAACTGCCTGTGTTTCAGTGTGTGCCCATTGCCTCTGGTCCTGGCACTAGGCACTGCTGAAACCACCACCTGGCTCCGTCCTCTTTACACCCTCCTTTCAGGTATTTATACACATTAATAAGATCCCCCCTGAGCCTTCTCTTCTCCAGGCTGAACAGTCCCAGCTCTCTCAGCCTTTCCTCACAGGAGAAATGCCCCATCCCTTAATCATCTTCATGGCCCTTTGCCGGACTCACTCCAGTCTGTCCATATCTCTCTTTTACTGGGGAGCCCAGAACTAGACAGAGGACTCCAGGTGTGGCCTCACCAGTGCTGAGCAGAGGGGAAGGATCATCTCCCTCAACATGCTGGCAACACTCCTCCTAATGCAGCCCAGGATGCCATCAGCCAAGGGCACATTGCTGGTTCCTGTTCAACTTGGTGTCCAGCAGGACCCCTGAGGCCTTTCTGGCCAAGCTGCTGTCCAGCTGGGTAGCCACCAGCATGTACTGGTACATGGGGTTATTCCTTCTCAGTTGCAGGACTTTGCACTTCCCCTTGTTGAACTTCGTGAGCTCCCTCTCAGCCAGTTTCTCCAGCCTGTCTAGGCCCTTCTGGATGGCAGCATGACCCTCTGGTGTATCAGCCACTCCTCCCAGTTCGGTGTCATCTGCAATGACATCTGCAATGACATCATCCATGTCATTAATGAAGCTGTTAAGCAGAACTGGACCCAGTATTGACTCCTGTGGTACACCACTAGTCGCTGGCCTCCAACTAGACTTTGCTCCACTTATCACCACTCTCTGAGCCTGGCCATTAAGCCAGTTTTCAACCCACCTCACTGTCTGCTTATTCACTCATAAATCAACATCTCATCTATGAAGATCTTATGGGAGATAGTGTCATAGACCTTCCTGAAGTCCAGGTAGACAATAGCTACTGCTCTCCCCTCATCTACCAAGCCAGTCACTTCATCATAGAAGATTATCAGGTTGGTCAAGGATGACTTCCCCTTGGTGAAGCCATGCTAACTACTCCTGCTGATTTTCTCATCCTTAATGTACCTGCAAATGGTTTCCAGAATTAGATGCTCCATCACCTTCCCACGCATAGAGGGGAGGCTGATCAACCTGTAGTTGCCTTCTTGCCCTCTTGAAGATGCAGGTGATGTTTTCTTTCCTTCAGTATTTGGGGACTTTTAGTCACTGTGATTGGTCAAAGACTACCGAGAGTGGTCTCGCAGTGACATCTGCCAGCTCCCTCAGCAATTGTGGGTGCATCCCATCAAGCTCCATGGTCCAGTGTGCTGGACCAGTATTCTCACACCTGATCCTTTTCCACCAGGGATACATCTTTCTTGTTCCAACCTTACCCCCTGGTCTCTGGGACCTGGGATTCCTGAAGGCTGGTCTTGCTATAAAAGACATTCAGTACTTCCACCTTTTAGTTCAAAGCAGAGATAAGATTCACTCCCGTCTGTCTCGTGCTGTAGCCTCATTTTAAAGTCCATCATATGGTAGCATTTCAGAATTTACCATGGCAAGTTGTAATTACTACTACTCTGTATTTCACTTATTTATTCTTCATACATACTTCTTATGATTTAGGTTTCAGCCAACCTGCTCTTCAGTTAGCTGTTGTTTACCTGATTGGTATGGAATTGCTTCAGTCTTCTGGTCTTTCCTTTTTCTCTCTTATATGAAATTTGAAAGGCAACTCTCATGGCAACTCTCACTTAGACTCATTGTTTTCTCTGCAAATTTCGCTAATAAGGTCAAGTTTATCTCTGCTAATTCTGAACTTGGATTTTAAGAAATTCTTTTATCATTAGAAAGTTGATTGACTTCCTCACATCATCTGTGGTTGGCATCAATGAATACGCCATGTACATTTGGTTGGTCATGATAGATGACATTAATGAATATGGCATGTACATTTGGTTTGGTTGACAATAGTGTTATCTCCTTGTGTGGAATTTTTGTCTAATTCTTTTTATTATATAAGTGAAGAGAGAATAATGTAAAAATTTGCAGTGAGGCAGGAAAAGTAAATACATAAAGTGTGACTCCAAACAAACAAAATTAACATCTTCACATTTTCAGAGGAGATAGTGATGTTAAAGATCACCACTGGGATAAAGACAAGATAGTGAATAGAGTGAGTCGCATGGAGTGAAACTTATGGCTACTGAGGCAGAAGGAGAACCCAAAGGATATGTGTGTTGATAGGTTGGAACAAAAAAGTCCCCATTCCTAACCTTGAAAATGCTGGCATGATACTTTGCAGGTCTCACTACAAGTGCTTTTAACAAATCCTTCACTTCAGAGTGCTACTATATGACTGGAAAATAATGTATTAAAAGTAATGTATAGTAAAAAAAAATAATCTTGGCAACTGCAGGCCCATTAATTCAGTCTCAGAAGCATCTAAGAGTTTGAAAAAAAAATTCTGTCAAAAGACATAGTGATAAATGAAGCAGAGAATAAGACTCCTGTGTGTTTATACTTAGATCGTGCCAGACTAGTCTCATAGTTTTCTTTGATGAGATAAATGCGGTAAAATACATGATATGTCACATAATTTGTAAAATAATAATGGAGGAGGATTAGTTCAAGAACTCATATGTGGGAAGAGGCAGACTAATGGGAAAAGACAGCTATGAGAGAGTGGTATTTCACTGATCCTAAAGGACTAGTTTGTGGAACAGAAAATAATGTGCCTGGGCAAAGTGCACTGATGGCAGAAAGTAGAGAAGCACTGACACTAATTAGTGGTTGTGGGGTAGGGTATAGAAAGATGTGAATAGCTTTGAAGACTGAAGTGTGAATCACAGGGATATTTCCTAGAACAAGGTGAAAAGCCATAACTGTAGACTAACAGCAAAACTTTAACTCTGTGGCCAGAGGTAGTCAGTTGGAAATGAGAAGAAAAACCGATGATCACCGAGGTATTACCATATGACAGAAGAAGTATTTACGTGGTGCACAGTTGAGTGAGAATCTAGTGAGACCTCTGCAGCTCTTCTCCATCCAACCCTGAGCACATGTTTTCATGAAGGACAGAATCAAAGTGGCACCAATATAAAGAAGGATGATGAAATTGGTGTGCAAACTGCAAAGGCTTTTGTGCAAGGACAGTCTTTCACATGTGTGAGTACACATTTCACAGTGCAGTAGATAGGATTACTTGGAGAAACAAGATAAATTGATCCAGGCAGGTGCTATATTCACGGAGCTAAACTGCTTTTGCTGTCCAGCCCAACTTAGGCATGTCTACAGAGTGTTGCGCTGTGCAGTGATCGGCTTATTTAACCTTGAAAAATGAAGCCTGAGGAAGAATACTACTGCTTTCCGTGAATTCATGACAGTGCAAACCCCAAGGAGGAGGAAATCCTGTTTATCGCAAGAGGCTTCCAACAGCATTAAAAACATATATAAATTGACCATGAATACGTGCAGGCTGGAAACTAAGAGGCAGCTTTTAACTCGCTCTGGGGTCCCAAACACCAAAGGAGACAGACCTGCTCGAGCGGGTCCAGAGGAGGCCACGAAGATGCTCAGGGGGCTGGAGCACCTCCCCTGTGAGGACAGGCTGAGAGAGTTGGGGGGTTCAGCTGGAGAAGAGAAGGCTCCGGGGAGACCTTAGAGCGGCCTCACAGGACTGAAAGGGGCTACAGGAAAGGGGGGAGGGTCTCTTGATCAGGAGGTGTAGGGATAGGACAAGGGGGAACAGTTTTGGGTAGATTTAGATTAGCTATAAGGATGAAATTCTTCCCTGTGAGGGTGGTGAGGCCCTGGCACAGGTTGCCCAGAGAAGCTGTGGCTGCCCCCTCCCTGGAAGGGTTCAAGGCCAGGTTGGACGGGGCTTTGGGCAACCTGGGGTAGTGGAAGGAGGGTTGGAACTAGATGATCTTTAAGGTCCCTTCCAACCCAAACCAAAATGGTTCTATGATTCTATGATGTTCTGAGATAGCCTACTGCTTGAAAACACCAGTGCAAAAATACTCTTCTTCATACAGGAATGTACAGTTTTGTAAATCATCTAGTTTTATTCATTTATAGTTTGGTGTTGATGACTTAGGTTGAATACCCAGGTGCTAATTTCCTCCAAGTAATTGCTAGGTAATTGTCTTAAAGTTACAAAGGAATTGCAGTATCCTTTGATTAATTAACTGAGTAAATGACTGTCAGATGGGAACCTTGCCAAAGATCTTTTTGCTCTTTAACAGAAGTGCATCAATTTATCATCTTTTATTTTTTAACTTTTATTTTTTCATTTTGCCAAGAGGAACCTTGTGAGTGATATGCTATCATTGTCATTTTGAATGTGGCACAGAACTATCATGCACAAATTAGCAAAAACAGCAGCCTGCTATTTGACTTAATTCACTTGTTATCCCTTAGTTAAATCCTTTTGGGTCAAGACTGATCACCTTGACAAATACCAGGAAGAATCATTATGTTATAATCTCAGTGTAGAACCAAATGGCAGGTTACAAAGATTGTTTGAAAAGGGGTATTTAATACGATCTCTATAAAAAGAGCTCTGAACAATTGGTATCAAAAGGAACACATCCAATATATAATTTTTAATGTTCCAAGAGGGAACAACTTGTTCCAATATATGGTACATGTTTTGCTTATAAAGTAATAGATTCATTGTTACAAGAGTTTGCCCACTACAGTTGAAAACTAAGGAAAGTACATGAGGCAGTTAGGTCTAAGAAAGAATTTATCTGGAAAGTGCTTTTTTTATATGTTTCCCTACCCTCCTCAGATACTATGGAGGAAAGGTTTATTCAGTGGCCTGGGCTTCATGTATTTCTGCTAAATTGTGGTGCATTGCATTTTGAGCTCTAAGTGCCAAAGTAGCCAGCGTTTGTCAGAACAGCGTAGCTAAACTACAGTCTCTTCTCCCAACGTTTCAAAAGGTGGTCTGCCATTTGGTTTTTGTGTTATAAATCAATTCTTATTATACCTTCTGCTCAAGATGCAGCAATTATATGAAAATAATGTATAAATGTTTCTTTGCCTCTTTTACCCCTTTAGCCTTTTTTTTTTTTTGCTTAAAACACTGTAATGCCACTCATTACAGTGAATTCTTAGCTGAGTGATTACTTCAGCCATATTGCTGTTTTACTTCAACAAAAGTCAGTATCCATGAAGGGTATGCATTTTTAACAAATATTTGGACTCTTCACATTGTTTTGGTTGGAAAACTGTTGACATAGTGAGCTACTTCTCTTTTTTAATATACAAAAAATTATTTTTCTTGAAACAGAGGAAAAGGCTAGAAATTATAGTTTCTTTGTTTACAGATCCAAAATGCTTTCAAGCCAACATTCAGTCCAGAAGGTGCTAAAAACATGTTTCCAAGACTGGATCAGTCTGCTTTTGTGTTTTCATCCCCTTTTTGTCTCTGTCTTTGACATACACACAAGCCTTCAGAGAACAAAAGGTGGTAAAGCCTCTCCACCCAGCTGTGTGTTGTATTTTGCTTGTTGTAAGTAGAAACATTTGCTCAAGTTTTAGGAGAAGTACTGCTGGTACTGTTTGAGCTAGCTGGTGCTACAGAGTTCTTTACACAAACAATTCTTGTGTTTATCCCTAATGGAAGGCAGCTATTGCACACATATTTCAATTGTGTTTAACCCACTCCAGACAATGGCATTTGTTTTAGCAGTGTCAGAATTTGGCAAATAGCAATCTGTATTAAGTTGTGTGTTAACCTGTTAATCACTGAATAGTTGTGTGGCAATGGTTAGATTCCACTTCCCAGCGGAAGACTGATGAACCCCACATAAAATACTAAAAGTACACTTTTTCCTTTAGATAATGAAATACATCTCATAATTGCTTTTAGTCCAGTTGTTGTCCAGTTGCTCATTCTTGTTTTTCTGTTTCATGGTGAGATAACATTGTCTGTCAATATACAGACTCTGCCTTTATAAGGATATTTTTATAGTAAGAGTTGTCCAATACCATACCTGTATTTTTGTCCTAAATAAAATGTCCAGGTGCATGCCAAATCACTTGGAATACTTTAACTTCCTTCCCCACCCCATCTCCTGATTTTATATGCATAACATCAGTCTGCACAGTCCATGAATTGCTGTTACTAACAAGTCATGGTCAAAATGGTAGTATTCCTTGTAAAGGAAAGGAAAAATCATAGGTTACTGCAGGTGCTCTGTAGGTAAATCGAGACTTTCTTTATGTGAACACTTCAATTCTTTAATGAAGTCTGCTTGTAGAACTATTTCCTCTGTAAAGAAATTCACAGAAGACAGAGCTAAGAGTTTCTGAGTTGTGGTTTAATTTTAAATGCAATTGTTTAGCAGCATTCATTGCAGTCAGAGTCGGAGTACCTTTGTTCCTTAGACAATGCATTGGCTACTTATCCAGCCGACGTATAGTCCTCTGACCCTTGGCATGTTTGTAGAAAAAAACTTACATCTGCCTTGTGACTGTGAAATCCTGGTCTGCTTTTAGGCAACAGAAGAAATGCTTACTCCCTTTTGTGCAGTGTTGTTATCTTATGTGATGGGGTAGAATATTGCTGCATGTCTGACAGTCCAAAGACAGTAAATGCCTCTTGAGTTTGTTTACTTGATAAAATTTCTGGCCTAACTGAAATCAGAAGATAAGTCTCTTTTTATTTTATTGAGGAAAATCTCCACCCACAGTTACAAAACTGGTGTCTAATGTTGCATGGCAATCAGTCTGGTGAACACTATTAAACAATATTAAGTCTCTCTATAGTCTTTTCAGATATGGATGTAATGGACACTAGATTGTCTGCAAAATGTTTAAAGCTAGTTTTGTGGCTGACTGTGTTAAAGGGCCACTTCTTTTGGGTAAATATTAAATGTCCAAGGTATCTCTCCTGAGTCTCTGGAACGGTAACTGAGTGTATATTTTACTTCCAAATGGAAGATATTTTTTTTCTCATTACTATTATTATTAAATTAATTTTGTTTCATTCCAATATGCATATATTCATTTTTTCCCTGCAGATTTCCTTTCTGGCCTCTGCTTACATGAGCCAACATCTCTCAGAGGAAAGCTGCTCTGCCCTTGCATCTGTTACCCATTACCTTTACCTCTGCCAGTTCAGCTGGATGCTCATTCAGGTTGGTTTCTTAGTCTTTTTCACCCCTTCCCCAAAAGCTCTGTAAAAGTAACTGATACTTAGACTGTGTTTCTATTATATCATAATATATATATCTCTGCAATTCAATGCTATTAGAAAGGGAAAACATGAGATGGTCTTTATTAAGCCTAGGGTGTCACAGCTCCATGGGTAAATATTTGAACCCTCCAAAGACTTTTTCCACAAATATCCATTACAACGGTGGAAGAATTTCCACATCTCACTTCATCCTGTAGAAGTTACTGTCTCAAAACACTGAAGAACTATTTTTATTAGAGTTAATAGCTTTTTTAAACATCTCTTATTTGGTCTTTTGATACAATCTCTTATAGGTGAAATTAAGTGTAAACTACACTGTAATTTTTTGAGTCAGTAGCATGACTAAAAGTCATTAGACTAAAGTCAATAGACTTGTATAATATGACAAACATACGTTCATAAGTTTGCATTAAAATACAGAGTATATACATTCATAAATATTGCCAGAATTTTCACAGAATCATATAATGATTCAGGTTGGAAAAGACCTTTAAGATCATCAAGTCCAACCCTTAACCTAACACTGCCAAGCCCACCACTAAACCAAGTCCCTAAATGCCACATCTACATGTCTTTTAAATACCTCCAGGGCTGGTGACTCCACCACTTCCCTGGGCAGCCTGTTCCAAAGCTTGACAATCCTTTTGGTGAAGAAATTTTTCCTAATATCCAATTTAAATCTTCCCTGGTGCAACTTGAGGCCATTTCCTCTTGTCCTATCACTTGTTACTTGAGAGAAGAGACCAACACCCACCTCTCTGCACCCTCCTTTCAGGGAGTTGTAGAGGGCGATGAGGTCTCCCCTCAGCCTCCTCTTCTCCAGACTAAACCCCTCCAGTTCCCTCAGCTGCTCCTCATAAGACCTGTGCTCTAGAACCTTCACCACCTTCATTGCTTTTTTGACACATTATAGAACAGTAAATAGTGTAAAAAACAATTGAACTAATGTGGGAGACCATGAACAATCAAATCTGTTATGGAAAATTACCAGTTGTAAGTTAGCCAAAATAACAAGCTGTGAGGTTATTTGGGAAATACATTATCATGCCCTTGTCTAGGAATGTATATTTAGCACTAGTGCGTGAATTATGCAATTTATTTGTCTGTAATTTTAATAGGATTTGTCCATAGCACATTTATTATAGCATACAGCTTTATATATGCAGTCCATACATTACCATACAAATCCTCCAATATGCAGGTTATTAGACCAAACCAAGGCTAAATCTAAATACAGCTTTGTCTCCCAGTGACATTCATGTAGTATCTGGCATTTTCCTGGGATTATGTCAGGCTCACTTTTATTGAGAACCGTGGCAGGCTCTCTAACAGCTCCACTGTGCTTGTTGGTTTTAGCAAGCTACAAGTAGATGGTCTGTCATGTACACTGCCGCTGCAACTGCTCGTAGAAATTGAGCAGAGACATCTAAGCTGCTCTGTCTCTAGTGATACTAACAGTCTTTTTATTCTTGTCGCTTTTCCTGAATTTATACAGTTAGAAAGATTAAATATTCTCTCCAGTGGATGTTACTTTCTACTGTCTCATTACAGAATTTTTTTCTGCTGTGCTCCTTCACCTACCTTGGCTTATGAGTTTCTCTTAGGTTAACTAACCTAAATTATTTTGTGAGCTGTAAATTATATTCTTCTTCACAGCTGCTCATTTACTTCATTCCTAAGCCACTACAGATCTCTTGAACATTTACTATTTTGAACAGACAAAGTAATACTTCTAAGTTGCCATTTTACTGGGATATATCATGCTTTGACTGCTCAGTGTTTAATAGTGTTTCGTCTTCCCATCCTACATGTATTACATTACATTAAGTCACAAAAGGACTCCTGTTTTGAATGCTTGCTCTTCCAAGGATTAATTGCTTATCCTGACAAAAATTATATGAACGTTAACAGTTGGTTATTTTTATGGCTGTAGTTGAAATCCATTGTTAATTTTTGCTGGAGTAGAGTTTGTCCAGGTCCTAAGAACTTGCATGTCCCATTCAATTTAGTGGAGCCTCAGGCTTGTGTTAGTCACGAAGGTTCTTCATGCAAATATGAGGGGACAGAGGAGCTTAAGAGGGAATCCTTTATAGCCTGCTGAGTGATGAGTTGACAAGAGCCACCCAGAGTGAAGGGGATTTCCTCTTTTTGTAGGTGCAGGTCTTCAGCTGTGTATAATTTTTGAAGTTTTAAAGACCCAAACCAAAAGGAAAGAAATAATCTGAAGCATTGATCAACCAAGCACTCAGCTACAATTTACTCTTCTTGATTGAGAATAGGTCCTGAATTTGTATTTCTCATTGCAGAGTGAGGAAGCAATGCCAGGGTATTAAAGGAGTCCTGGGGACATGCCTGTGCTTAAATTGGTCCCCATGGCAATATTAGCAAAGCTTGTGGATCTGAGGGAAAACCAGACTGATTTGGGAAGTCTAGATGCTACTGCTAAATCTAAATGGCAGATTTAAATGCCTGGGAAATGAATGGTCATCTTTCTCAGCATGGTATACTTAGCACACATGAGTTGATTTGGAAGGCAGAATTAATAAGGTGTTAATACTTAAATAAGACTTAAATACTTCTGTCTGGGACACGGCAAAAATACGCGAACAGATTCTGTATCACTCATGCAGTCACTGTGCCCTCTGTAAGGCTGTACAGCCTATGTGCAAATGCTTGATCACTGATGCATTTTATACAAATCTCCTAGTGTCAGTCATGATCACTGCAAACAGAAGTGGGTGAACGTGATAATCAAGGGCAAGCAGCGTGCAGATATGTGGAACTGAAACATCCAGAAAATCCAGATAATTTTAAGTGATCAAAAGGTGGTGTAGCAACCTTTCCAGGTGACAAAAAAGTCTATAGGAAAACAGATTTAACAGCACATTTAGACCTGTAGAGATTCAATTCTGTAGTCCAGATCAAAGATCTTCACTTTCTAGACTCTAGGACAACTTTACCTTTTTGTACTCATCTTTCCTACTTCTGCATATTGCTGGGTATAGTAATTATACTTAGCATTTTATCATATATTAAGAGTGGTTACAACAACAAAATCTATAGCTTCATATGCTAATTCTTTTTCTGTTTTTAGCTTCTTATATTTGTGGGCTTACCTTCAATATCAGTATTTGTACTACACACATAGCTACTACCCACATATTGACCGAAATGCAGGAATGGAAAAGACCTGAGAGTCCTGGTCCACTTTCAGAGTCAGAACAAAGGCGACATCAAATCATCCTTGCTTGTCTGATTGTTCCTGTCCCTTTGTATTGCATTGTCTTGTTTCTTGGCTTTTATGGGGAGATTTTTGTAAATTGCTGAATGTTGATAACATTATCCAGTTTTTTTAAGGATGAGGCTTTCTTGACTGCAGAAGAAAAGGAGTAAGCAAGGTACAAATGACTCTCTGTGGCCACAGAGTCAGCTTAGCCTGAAATATTTGCTTTATACTAGTCTGAAATTCAGAAGTCTTCATCCTGACAGACATCTCGTCATACAAACTTATGTTGGTACAGCATAACCTGTATTTTCAAATGCAGTCTGCACTTTTATTTTAGGAGCACACAACTAAAGATGCCTTTCTGTATTCTGTTATTCTTCCCATGACAAATCTTTAGTAAGACAACTATTTATCAGGAAAAATAATTTTCTTCTTTTAGCATTTTCTAAGTTGTTACCAAAAAAAAAAAAGTTACAAAAAAAAGTTAATAGTTGTCTTTTGAGGAAAAAATTAAAATTGTGTAGTTCTCAATTGCCAATTCTGACATAGAGCAAAATTATGGGAAAAGGTGGACTTGGTACTTTTCTGAGCCATTGCTACAGTGGAGTAAATCAACAGCAAAAGTGGCAGTTCAATAAGCAAACCAGAGTGAATGTCATGAGCTTGCTGTTACCCATACCCGAATCCTCCTCCTTTGTGGATTTAATGGCACCTTACATTTTCTATAAATTTATTGCAGACTTATAAGACAAGTACTTATTTTACAATAAGTTTAATAATTATTTTTAAGAATGATTTATGGACTGCTTAACAGCTTTGAGAAAGGAATTATGTGAAGTGAATGCTGTGGTCATTCCTAAAAAGATGGAAGGAAAACAGCAGTTTTCCCACTGACTTGGGAAATACTTTAAGTATTTTGAAGCTAATATTTACCAGATATCCACAGATTATCACTAAAGATAAATGAATGAATAGTTAAAGAAATAAACAAAAGTGCCCCAGTTTTGAGAAGGTAATTTCAATTAATTGCCTCATTCTAAAAGAAAAAAGGCTTCACTGAAGTTCACATTGTCTCATTAGAGTGTTATTTGAATTTGTAATTGCTTTGCATTCTACATCGGAACAATCACTACTTGTACATTTGTTCTTACACCTGAGCAGCTGGGAAATGGACTGTACGTTTTATTCTTCTGTAGAACTGGTTATTGTTGCAACATGGCAACAGGAAAGGATTTGCTAAAATTAGCTCCACTATTTGTATTTCACTGATTGAATTTTGGAACATCAAAAGCGGTTGAAGACAAGAATTTAAAATTATCAAGATAGAAATGTCACTGGGCAGGAGATGGTGAACTACCCGAACCCCCTTATATCTTTGCAGCAGCACTGGTGTTAAAGTGTTCTTCTGTGATAAATGAGATGAAATAGGTAAATATGGCTAAACAAACACAGAGCAAGGACATGAGGTACGGTTTCTTAGAAAGCAATCTCGGTTGGATGACTGAGAACAATGTTCACCAGATTGTCAGAATTAGTAGAACCAACAATCCCTGAACATAGTGGCATAAATCAGTTCAAGGATTTTGCTGTCTGGAAACGCTTGCAGTGAAGCACAGCCCGGTCAGGACTACAAGGGCATGTAATTTGAAGAATGTTTATTGGCATAAGGTGCAAACAGAATCTTGAATGGGTTTTAAATCCCATGCAAAAGTTGAGAGGGAAAGGAACATTATAAGAGAACAACCAGATCTTTCCACTAAATGTGGATTTTTTTTTCCAAATACCATTTTCATGCATTTAATGTTTCTTCCTGTGAATGTCCAACAATGGAATTACTAGTTTTTCGGTGTTCTTTCAACCCACACAGGACAGTTACAATTATATGGTAGGATTCTATGTTCTTTTGAGGAAAACAAACTTTGCCTTTGTTCACATAGCACCAATCACCAAATGAAAATAAAAAAGGCCATAATAATTACTATATAATTAATATAATTACATACACTGGACTTATTTATAAAGTGTCATTCTCCAAGGGAGCATTTAAAATGCTTATTAAACTAATATTTTTTTAAAAACAAGTTGTTAACATATGCAATGTGCTTTATGATTCATAGATAGAAAGTATTGTATATTCATGCTATATAAACCACAGAAAAAAAACTGTAATGATAATTAACTGATGAGACTTACATAAAGAATCCACAAACCACTAATTAAGTTTTTGATTGTGAAAATTCAGTCTGCCTGAACAAACTTGTAGACAAACCCTTGGCTGAGGGTAATCTGCAAAATTTCACAAACACAAATAATCACTTTGCAATTGTCTTCTCGCTGTATATGGATTTTACCTATTTTAACAATAGATAGCTGCAAATTAAGCATATAAATCCAGATTATTTTGTGAAATCCATGTGTAGACAATGGAGAGAGATGAGTATGATTGGGTAAGGGTCAATGAGGGCCTGAAGATGTCTGTCCTCTCTCAGTGGAGACTGTCAAGACAGTCTAGAGGCCCAAGCTTGAACTAGATGCCCTCTAGATAGAAAAAGGCAAAATTAATCCCTTATTCAACCCATATAAAAGACCAGAAATAATTATACAACATGCTGGTATAATAGGTTTGAAATGGAGGAAGTGAAGAAATATTTTGCAAAACATTTTTATTATAGGTAGTTTAGGTGCTTATTAGAAAGTAGTACCGTGTGTAGATGTGCATAAAAAAATGCTCACCACATAGGAAAGTGTTTCTACTATTAACCTCTTAAAATGCAAAGATCCATGCAAAACTCTTTAAGTGTTTTGTTTTACTTGAAGAGTTTCCTTACTCATACTACCAGTTCTTTCAAGAGATTTCAACTATTCCACTTCTTCATTTTGATTCATATATAATTTTAAATTCTTAGTTATGCTGTTTGATGATGAGTTGATCATAAGAAGACACGAATTATTGTAGAGAAGCATGTGAATTTATATTCACTTACTTGCATTTTTTTCTCAAATGCTTATACAAATATTACACAGAATCACAGAACCATTGAAATTGCAGGGCTATCTTGAGACTGCCTACTCTGACACGCTGGCTCAAGCAGAGTCAGCTAGGGCAGGTTGCCCCGGACCATGTTCAGTTAGGTTTTGATGATCTCTAAGGATAGAGACTCCACAACCTCCCTGGACAGCTTGACCCAGTGTTTGACCACCCCCACAGTAAAAAAGCTTTTTCCTATGTTCAGGTAGAATTTCACATATACTAATTTGTGCCCGTTGCCTCTTGCCCTGCCACTGGGCACCACTGAGGAGGCTCTGGCTCCCTCTTCATCATACCCTCCCATCAGTTATTTATACATAAATCCCTCTGAGCATCCTCTTCTCCCGGCTAAACAGCCCCAGATCTCTCAGCCTCTCCTCATTGGAGAGATACTCCAGTCTATTAATCATGTTCATGGCCCTTTGCTGGACTTGCTCCATGTTTTTGTTGTACTGGTGAGCCCAGAACTGGACCATGTTAGAACTGTTGAAAGAGGTTAGTGCATTTCCTGCAAGAAGATACATAGAGCTGAACAATAGTATAGAAAGATTAAGCAGAGATGAGGTTTAGCAATATTACGTCAGTCTTTTCTGTGAAGGTATGGAAAGCCAAGAAGAAAGCTACTTCTGCACCACAAAGCTATTTTTGATCTGCAAAAATAGTGTTTTCTACTAAACAGGGTGTCCCTTCTTCTCTGATAGTCTAATTCCAAATCTAACAGTTATATAAATAAACATGCTTCTTTTATAATCAGTCTCTTTTGATTACTTAAAAGAAGAAAATGAGAACAAAATATGTTTGAAAATGTTTATATATACACATATGCTGGGACAGAAATATGCTGTATTATGACTTTCAGAGTGATTTGTTTTTTGGGATATCTAATCATCCACAAGTCTATTGACTAACATTCTGCATTATTCTTCAGGCTGTTAATTTCTGGTACGTCCTGGTGATGAATGATGAACACACAGAGCGGCGCTATCTGCTTTACTTCGTTTTGAGTTGGGGGCTTCCAGCTTTTGTTGTGATCCTGCTTTTAATTATCCTGAGAGGAATCTATCATCACAGCACAGCACAGATTTATGGCCTTGTCTACAGTGATCTGTAAGTTTTCCTTTAACAAGGCATGAGCTAGCTATTGTACTCTCTCTTTTGCTTTATATTTAATTTGCTTGCACGTAGGGAAGGGGATATGCATGCAGCCAAATGCAGTGAGGGGCAGGGGGATTCCTCGTTTGGTGGAGGTGAAGCAAGTGTGTCACCCGTATGCAATGCATCACTTTCCATGCAATTAGGCTTTGCTCCAGTTTCTCCACAGTTCCATCCTGGGCTGAGCATTGGCAGAGCCAGCTCGAGCATGTCTGCTTTGTGGGTAAATTATTTATTCTCTTCTGAGACAGTGCAATTGCAGGGTAAAGGATAGAAATGGTTACTGCTGCAAAAGTGAGCAGAAGAGCATGTTTTTCTTCCATTTCATTTCCGTGTTTAAAAAAACACAACGCCAAACCCAGCCTTAAGCTCCTGCCTCTTAGATTATTAAATATATTCTCTGCTAACAATGTTACTACATTAACATGTCAAATATATTTCCTGAAGTGTTTCTCTTGGAATATAGAATATGTTGTATTACAACTGTTCCAAACTTGAGCTTTGCTGTAATGCCAATAATTAACACAGCCCTTTTAAAGCTATATATAACTTCAGAAAACTGTCCTAATTAAAACAATTCCTAGAACTTTAGATGTTTAAGTGGAAAGATACATAGATAAATATTTTTGTTCTCCTTCCCTACCCCTTTTACTCTGGCCCATTTTCTGGCAAAGCTAATCTATAGCTTTGATATAACCTAGATAATAGCTATTCTAGGATATGAGGCTATTATGCTTATTCACTTTGTGTCATAATTACATGCTTCATGCACAGGAAAGAATAAACAGACAACTTCTTTTTAAAAATAATAGAAGAATGTACAAGTTCTTTTTATGGAAACTTCTTATAATGGTGCTGGCAGAGTAGACCCAAAACAGAATATCTGTGCATGGTTCCATTATAACTGAACAAAATTCAGTACAGTGTTTTTTTTGTCATACAAAGGGAATTACTGTGAGAAGTAGATACTGGAATTCAATATTTGTGTGTCTGAGAATATGCATTACATATATGTGTACAGTTATAAATATTACTTGTATATATATATGTATGTATATGTGCACAGTGTATGATAAGCAGGCATACCTGATTTAGATCTAAATGAGCTACACCACGTACTACAAGCTATCCTGCCGTGTTAGCCAAGGTTTAGTTCCACGATAACAGACACCAGCTCTCAACTCAAAAGACTACCTGAGGTCCACTACTGCAGACCACTTCTGATATTCACACATCAGGGAGTGCTGCATAGCTCTACACCATCCCATACACATAGATTTTTCTTCGCAGAACATGGTGAACGAGAGTATTGTATTTTACTTCATGGTAAAATACTTCCCCAACATGAGAAATGTGTGTAGCATACTCAAGTCTTCTGATTGCTATCAGACAGTGGGTTGATGGTATCACTATGCAGTGAACCACGGTTTCACAGTTGTTTTCTTTTGGTGTCCATGTCTCATTCATTCAAAAACAAGGAAAAATCCCTGTGTTCTGATAAAATCATTAAGTAGAGGAAAATTACTCAGTCCAACTCATTTGCCCAAATTAAATATAAAACTTTTCCAGCATCTTATTAAAGTGGGCAAATGACAGAAATCATCCCAAGCTTAGTGCGTGTCCAGCTTATTCCAGTTCAGTCAATGTGAACACTAAGGAGATATCTGCAAGGATTTTCATAAACAGCATCGATGCTAATTCCTAATTTGAAGAGCACTTTAAAAGTTGCTCTTAATTATACAAAGAGGACTTTCAAAGCCTGAATGTAAAAAAGCGGACAGATTGAACTACATCATGTGATTTGTTTTCTCCAAACCAGGATGTATTAGTGGAAAGGGAAACAAGGAGATTTCCAAAGTCAAGGTCATTACATGCTAACTTCAGAATCAGCCTTAGAAATACTTTGAGAACAATGGTGTGCTGCTAAGGAGCTGGAAGGCTGGTTGAAGTAATAAAAGCAGTGAAGCCTGTTATCTTAGCTCTCTTCTAAGTGATCACTCCTTCAGGCATTTTTGCATTAGTGTGGTGTCTGACCAACTGTTTTTGTTCCTAACCAGAACGCCAGGGGCACAATTAATAGCCAACAGGATGGCTGTGCTGAAAGAACTTCATTTTATGCTTGTACTGAGCACAAAATTTGAGCTGTGTTGGGTTTTGTGCTTCAAAAGAAGTATTATGACAGGGTCTGGCTTCAGATATGACAAATTCTACACTCAAATGCATATATTTTGTACAATAACTCCCATAATATGTCACAGTATAAAACTAACAGGCTGCTGTGGTGATAACAGTAATATACATGTTGGTGATTATCTTCAGAATTAGCAGTTTATGTATGGCATGAACAGTGCACTCTGGCATTATGTGAATTTTTTTTATGATACTGATGAATTTGTCTGTATCAATGCCACCACGCAGCATGATTTTTTTTCAGATCCTAGCTCAATTATGTGTGAAAGAGCTAACTGCCAAGAAAGGGCTGTTTTACTCCTCCCTTTGCCAATTCCCCCATTGCTCAGCTGAAGAGGTGAAAGGCTGTTTGAATAGGGCCAGAAAAGTTGCTGATGAAAGCAATCACATCAGCATAACTGGAATGAAAGGAGCAATGAGATGGGCATTTGCATAGGATGGGTTTGAATAGAGGAAGAGCTGTCTGTCTGGATATCTGTAAAGAAAAATGTGGAGGTTCTGTGAAGAGCTGATACAATACCTTTACTAAGGAGAGTAATAAGATTTGATCCCCTCTTAAAAATATGCATTAGTTCTCATGCCTTCTTTTAAGAAAGAGTAACAAGTTATTTCAGATGCAGGTGTCTATAACTGCACCTCTGCTTAATTTCTGTGTGTAATAACCATTGGCTCAATCATGTCACATGAAACTTCAAAGTAGGGGCATTCTCTGTGTGCAGCTGACTAGTAGAAGCGGCTTGAACAGGCATTTGACATCTATCTTGTGTTTTACTTTTTGTATGGTAAAAGTCTTACATGAAAGTTTGTCAGTGTTTGTAAATGAAATCTCTAATGTGTCTCTAAATTTCAAGTATATTTTCTACCCTGCTCTCTAGTAACCATGCTTTGGAATGTATATCCTTGCTTAAGAATTGCCATGATGGCTGATTCATTAGTGTTTTTTAGTGATAAGAGGCAGGTGTCAGTTCTGTTCAACTGGCTAATAACTGAAATTTGAATTAAGCACTGAAATAGACGGTTTAAAATCACTCTGAAAGAGATATATTATCCTTTTATATTTCTGAGTTTTTTCATCATACAGACAATTTTCCAATCCGATCAATACAATTGAATGTACTGCAATCTTCATCTAAAATATCTTCTAAGGACCTAAATGCTATCATTTAGGTACACGCTGTTTTTAAAAAGTATTTCCTTTTGTCATTTCTTATTACATTGAATGTCACCATGACTTTCTGTTGTGACATAAGTAGAGACCTCTGGATAACCCTTCTCTTCTTTTTTTTTTTTTTTTTTTTTTTTCCCTTACCTCCCATCTGATTGTCTCTTTCAGAACTATAAACCAAACCCATAATTTGTGTTTCTTTACAGGAATTGGCTTTGCACACTTCAGCACCCTTCTTCTCCTCTTGAGAATAATTTTTCTTGTTG
This sequence comes from Strix uralensis, assembly GCF_047716275.1. NCBI lineage: Eukaryota > Metazoa > Chordata > Aves > Strigiformes > Strigidae > Strix > Strix uralensis. Next base: position 3,242,267 of record NC_134012.1, on the reverse strand, counting down.
AATAAGAAAAGTGTATGAACAGATCAGATGAGTTCACAACAAGACAAGAGTTCAGCTTAAAATCAAATTCCAAAGCTCACTGTGGTTCCCAAACTTCAGACAGTTCAACATTTGCTGTTGACTTGGTATATACAGCTAGCCAGTCATGGCCTTATTTCTGAAAATCTTTTAGCTGATGTTCTCAAAGTGAGTTTAATCTTAGCAATATGTTTAACCTGAGTAATGTATTTCTAATGAGTCTCTTAAAGTACAAAGACACGGTTCACCTGGTAAGGTGGAAAACATGGAGGCAAATTGGAACTGCAGATATCAACAAAAGAGATGGAAAGTGCACTGGAGAGGTGAAGAAAGGGATGTGAAGAATTACATACCATCTAGCTCCCACCAGTTTCATCCTGGTCCCATTGCTGGTTAGTTTGAAGACAAATGTCAGCAATATATGTGTACCATGCATCACAGGGGTGTTACAGACTGCAGACAGTTCTGGAAACCAATGGAGGTATAGATATAAAACCTCAAACTGGTGAATGACTTGAGACTAGCAACAATTCAATCACCTTTTCGAAGAAAACTGTGTTTGGGTTCATGATGTCACTGAAATCGGGAATAAAACTCCTTACTGCTGGGTTTTCGCATTAATGAGCAGGCTTTACTTTGTTTGGCCAGGACATGAGGGAATTGGTCCACCTAACATGTCCACGTAGGTTGCCTCAGCTAAAGCTTATCTCACTCTGTTACATACATATGCATTAAATTTCCCAGAACTAGTTATATCTACATAGTCATTACTCATGGGCTTGGGTCTCTGAGGGGCTTCCATAGGGTCTTTGGCAGTCGTTAGCGGTCGTTAGCTCTATTTGTTACAGTCCTTGATTACTCATCTAGTTCTGACAGTTTTCTTAAGTACATTCTGAGATAAAATGGTGAAAACTATCCTTGTTGTTTAGAAAAATCTACAACACCTTAGAAGTCTCTTACACTTACAAAACAAAGAAGCAAGCAAAATGACTTCTAAAATGGGAATCCTCGACAATAAAGTAGCTTTCTAATTTCTCATAGAGCCCTAAAAATTTAATTATTCACACCTGCATACAAGTAAAAATTTCAGTACCCTTGGAAGTCAGTGAAACCACACCCATTTGCAGGGTTTTGCCTTAACGCATCTGAGATCAGAGGCCAGAATTCTTTAATTACAAGTATCAGGTTTTGTTCACAAACATGAGTTTAAAGGTTAATTATGCTATGTTCACTGGACTTGTACACAAGAGTATCCAGAGCTATAATAGCTGTTACAAAAAAAGACCACTGCCTTAAAATTGTTCAGAATTACAGCTCAGAGCTTGAACTTTTAAGTAACTTGGGTGGTTTGAAAACTCTTACCTACAATAGCATTAAATATGTTTTTTATATACTTGAGAAGTACTCTTGTTGCAGCTTAAGCTTTGAGTCTGACTAGATCTTCTTCTCATAAGGAGGCCAAAGGACTGTTTTTATTAGAGTATAAACTAAACCACATAACCTTTGAAAAGGATAAACCTGGAAGTGATTAGACATGACAGAATACAAATTTAAAAGTTTATAAACAAATATCTCCCTGCCCACTGTGGCCTTGCAAAAGCTGGTCAAGCTGGTTTTCAAGCATGGCTTTTGTCAAGCTTCAGCCTACCTTTTTTAATTGAAGCAAACTGTATAGTTTCCTCTAGTTTTCAGAACATGTTTTTTGGTTATTTCTGAGACATGGTGGTCTGCTCCTTACACTTTCCAAACTCTTTTCCTTCTGCCAATCCCTCCAGTTTCTAGAAGTGTCTCTTTTTTAGCAGGATCATTTATTTGCACAAGGGAAGAACGATCTCCCCTCTCAGGAGGTCCCACCTGATTCACTAATTTTCCTCTTTAAAATCCCCAGTAGTAAACAAACTGACCACAGAAGAACTACATGTGCTGTTACAATACTTTAAAATTACAGAAGTATCCATGTATTTGTTTTCAGTGCTAGTGTTATGATAATATCTCACAGCAGAAAAAGGCTAAGTTAAATGTTCTCACAAATATATCTTGTATCATATTGTCTGCCATGACAATATCTATGAAAATCATAGAATCACAGAATTCCAGATTGGAAGGGACCTCAAGAATCATCTGGCCCAACCTTTCTTGGCACAAGGACGGTCTAGACAAGATGGCCCAGCACCCTGTGCAGCTGAATCTTAAAAGTGTCCAGTGTTGGGGAACCCACCACTTCCCTGGGGAGATTACTCCAGTGGCTGATTGTTCTCATTGTGAAAAATTTTCCTCTTGTGTCCAATCAGAATCTCCCCAGGAGTAACTCACACCCATTACCCCTCGTCTTCTTCATGTGGCTCCTTGTAAGAAGAGAGTCTCCATCTCCTTTGTAGCCACCCTTTAAGTACTGGAACATGGTGACAAGGTCTCCCCTAAGCCTTCTCTCCTCCAGGCTGAACAAACCCAGTTCTCTCAGCCTTTCCTCACAGGACAGGCTGCCCAGTCCCTTGATCATCTTTATGGCCCTTCTCTGCACCCTCTCCAGCCTGGCCACATCTTTTTGGTATAGCGGGGACCAAAACTGAACACAGTATTCCAGGTGTGGCCTGCCAAGTGCTGAGTAGAGGGGGATAATGACTTCTTTATCTCTGCTGGTGATGCCCTTGTTGAAGCAGCCCAGCATCCTGTTGGCCACAGCAGCACACTGGTCACTCATGTTGAGCTTGTTGTCCACCAGGACCCCCAGGTCCCTTTCCACAGAGCTGCTCCCCAGCTGGGTAGGTCCCAGCCTGTGCTGCACTCCTGGATGATGTTTTCCCAGGTGCAACACCTTACACTTGTCCTCCTTGAACTTCATAAGGTCCTTGTCAGCCCACTCTTCCAGCCTGTCCAGGTCTTCCTGCAGGGTGACTCTCCCTTCCCCAGTGCCCACTTCCCCACTCAGTTTGGTATCACCAGCAAACTTCATCAGGGTACACTTGGTCCCATCATCCACGTCACTTATAGAGATATTAAACAGTGTTGGGCGCAGTATTGATCCCTGGGGGACCCCACTTGTGACAGGTTGTCAGTTTGAAAAGGAGCCATTTCCCACCACCTTCTGGGCGCAGCCTGTCAGCCAGTTCCCCCCGCCACTGCACAGATCACTTGTCTAGACAAATGATGAATGAAAAATAATGAAAATGATTGTCCTGCAGAATTCCTTTCTAGAAAAAACCAAACACTTCTATCTCGTCTACAGTCTAGTGCAAGGCAGAAGTTTTTCCAGCAAAGTCACTGGATCTGTGACTGTGCAGCCACATCCAAGGGACAGGAGAACACAAGGCTGGAAACAATGAACTTCTTTCTGTGACTAAGAGTTAACAAGTCTTCCTGTTACTCACATTGCAGTTTCTCTGAATCAGGTTCTTACACATGGGCACAACACAGGGCACAAATTAATGTCTAGGAGCCATGGCCAACATTATTTGGAATACAAACTTCACAGAAAATGCTTTCCAGCGCCAGGTGCATAGCAATGGGTCAAGGGCCCTTTGTGTGTCCTCACATGAGAGGGAGGCAGAACTGGATTTCATACAAAACAAGCAGTGCAGCTGCTGATTGAATGCTCAGTTTCCTTGAGTGAGTCACACCCTGTTGAGTTGCTACAGGAGCGATAAAATAGAAGCGTGGAGACAGCTAGCGCTCTAAGATATTGTCTTAATTGTTGGTTTGTTAACACCTGTATGCTGAGAGCTGTAAAATGCACAAAAATAAGGATAGTCTACACTCCCAAAGGTACTCTCATGTGGTGAAGCACAGATGCTAGCAGGGTAGCAGGTTTTGCATCACTTCCAAGTGTAGCGAAGAAGTGGAAGGCTTGAAAGAAGCACAAATCTGTAAATCATTATCCTCTGCTTTTATATTTGGTGTTAGACAAAGTTGCACGTGATGAGAAATGTTTACTTTAAAGTCTTGCCAGGACTGGAAGTTTGAATGATAAGTCCAGTCAAAGATTTCTTAAATAAATAAGTTTTAACTCATAGGGATAGGTGGAGGATGGGGACAGCCTAGGCTCAGGGCTCAACCCAAACAAAAACATAAGACATAATAATTTGTGATGTCTAAGTACTAAGTACTTCTCCAAGCTTCATTTATTTTGATGCTGTTGTAAGGATAAAATCTTCCTGAAACAGATTTCCAGACGCTACTTTTTGTTAAGTTTTATTTCAAGGGCTACAGCCCCACCTCTTCTAATTATTTACTGCCTGTGCTTACAAGGAGGACCCTGTAAACCTTATATGTTAGAGATAGAGCCATGCTTTGTCTCTCTAACCAAATACCTGCCAGGCTGGTCCACTGACACTTAACCGCATAAGACAAAATAGTGGATGCTGTTCTAGGTCTCACCAAGCTGCATGACTGTTTCACTGCTGGCACACATTCTGGGCACAGATCCCTGGCTTGCTAGCTGTTCCCTAAAATAGAGCCCTGCTTTCTTAAATCCAAGGACTTGTGCCACTACCAGTAACAGGAATTTTTTAGCTTGAGTGAGCTAATTGCTGTCCAAGTATTTGACTGAAGTCTCATGTCCCCTTTCCATATTGCTTCAAAAGTGCTGAATTTAGTCCAGAGACTTAGAACAACATGCTTGAAACTAGACTTTTACAGGCAGGAATAGCTAAGAAAATAGCTAAGAATAGCCAGAAAAAGCATTCAGGGATTTTAATAAACTGTCAGACGTGCTAAGAGGAAGAGGTTTGTATGATGAACAGATGTGGAATTCCCATCCACTAATACCTAAGCCTTACTTTATATTCCGCGTGGACTTGGAAGTGTCTCCCCACATGGTCTTCTCTCTCCTGCTTGTGCTTTCTGTTATCCCAATTCTTCCACCTCCTTTCTCCTCAGTTCACTGGCGTATCATCTAGGATTTCAAAGCTTTTGCAAACCGCTGTTGCTAGAGCTCAGTACAGAGTGATGCTTGAACACCTGGATGCGAGGCCAAGCGCTGTGCTAACCACTCAGCTGAAGCAGTGGGGGGAAAAAAAGCCTGTATTTTCCACTGGCTAATTTCTCACCACTCACTGTTTTGCAGGCAGGGTAAATTATCCCATGCTGAGCTCTGTGCTACTGTAGGAGAAGTGTTTCTGATGTATCAGAGCTACTTGGGTTATGCCTACACTGCACCACAATATAGACATTCCCATACATACATATATATATATATGTATGTACAGGGCAAATTACCCTACTTCCCTGACCTGTGGCAACAGTTAAGAGAGTACAAAGTTTGGCCTTTTTGTATTCTCTACTTGTGCTTTATTTTCTAAACTCCTCCATTATTTCCAGTGAAGCTGCCTAATGTGCTACCCACTGCTAAGGATTATTTAGAAATCTCTTACTGCTAAATGTGATGGCTTTAATTACCTTTTATTTATCCCTCATTTCCAACATATGTTTTCAGTGGAGGACAATAGTTGGGGGTGGGGGCAGGGGGTTGAGTGCTTTTTATATCTTGGCAAATATTTACTGTTAATGTTAAGCAAATGTTAGCATATCATAAACAGACATAATCGCTGTGTTGTGCTTTTAAAACATTAAAACAAAGAAAGATAAATTCTGGCTGATTTGAATGATGGAATTTTGAAAGGTGATTAGAGAAGAATATTTGTTATTAAGGTAAAATTTCCAACCACTGTTAAGTTCTGACAAATCAAGGCAGTTTTAAAGCATTTCAAGGATAGGTTGTTATAGGTGAAAGTTGCACCCACAAATGACCTTGGAGCCTGATCCTTCAAACAGCTTCAGATGAGGGGATTTCTGTGCCCGTGCAAAACTCCAGAGACTTCTCTAAAGCCTGTGTAGTACTATGGCAGGAGTAACAGAGAACATCTGCAGGATGAAGGCTTGCATCCCTGCCACTGACAGCTTTAAAAAGCTTCGTATTTCCTTTCAGGTTGTGTAAGAATTTAGCAAGATAGTCCCTCCTACTTCATGATCTTTAATTAGCAGAATACCGCCTACTGCTACTAAAAAAGATTGTTCTCGGTTTATCTGTTTTCCAACAGTTTAGAAAAGCTTTCATCTGATATGCTAGAATATAACAGGAAATGCTAAAATAAGCAATAGTGAGATCAATATGAGCAACTGGCTCCCACTACTTCATTGACACTGACATGCTATTTATAATAAGTATATATCTAACCTCTTGTATTTGATCTTCCTAAAAAGAGTAGTAAAAAAACAGATTTTTTTTTTTTTTTTTTTTTTTTTACTTCACCACAGGAGTGTTCTGCGATAGGTTGATTTTGTTCTCACATTTTAGTTGTGTGAAGTACATGGACATTGACTGTATTTAATGCAGTGAGCTGTGCTTTGCAAGGCAAACTCTTGTCTGCGCTATGTAACAGCACCAGTAATTAAAAGTGTATCTCATCAATCTGTGCTAAAATGCATCCGAGAAAAAGGAACACAGCTTTAGCAGATTGATTTGTATTAGTAGTATTAAATTTAATTGGCGGTATGGCTTATACAGAACCACTATGCCTGATAGAAGCGTTTGAAGAGCGTGCTTATCCTGGGCATTTATTGTTACAACAAAACATGCAGATTAGAAAAAGTATACATACTAAATACTGTTTTGAAGTGGGGAAAAAGACTTTCGCATGACATTTTGTTATTCTTCATGCCGAAGGGCAGGACTGTGAAAATGTGCTTTATTTATGTTTGACAGTTTGCACATAGAAACATCTCCTTTCTCAGCTAGATTTACATTAAAATCCTTGGTTGAAAGAATGGATAGAAATAGTAAGCTGGTTAGGAGTGTCTGCCCTAAAAGCTAGTACAAGGGGAACATTTTCTTGCGTGTGAGAAACTGTAACAAATATTAAATAGTAAAAAACAAAAAAAATAACCGTAATAATAGATGATTATTTCGAAGCCATTGATAATGGCTGATACACATGAGGAAGAATCCTTAGATATAAACAGGAGCAAGATAATTAACTGAAATCAGACTCATAACTCCTTACATAATTTTAAAATTGCAGTGTTAGCAAGAACCCTGCTCTAAGAGACTTCAAACACGCTTCTACCAGCATATTTTCCTGGTGGGATGCTGAAGGCTACAAGTCTTCTGGGACTGCTGGGATGATCTGCCTGGGGACTCCAGAGCTTCCAGTGCCTTGGAAGCCTAACCTGTATTAATACAATGCTTCCGCTAAGTGCTTGCTGCTTCTCCTTTGGTGCTTCCTCAGTATTTACTTTCACAGGAGGGGAAAAAAAAAAAAAAAAAAAAAAAGTATAAAATTGTTCTGAGAAATTTCCAGAGGATGGCATAATGAGAAGACTGAAACACAGTGGGCCATGTTCTAAAACAACAGCAGATGACATTTTGGGTTCTTATTATAGAAAAGCATTGCTTAGGCATTTTATTTTTCCCCTTTTCCCAACTGTTTAGCTCTACAGTGACAGCAGCAGTACAGAAAAACAAGGAAATTGTATTTTGCTTTATTATGCAATAGGTCTGGTTTATTGACAAGACTGTTGTTGCACACACTGACTCAAACTGAATCGTCTGAAGATCCTGTTCTTTGCTGTTTCAAAACAGCATCTTGGCACTTCTTCGTTCTTTGTTCGTGGTGGACTGGATTTTCCCCACTGTTTTCTATCATCGGTAATTATTCTGTACCTCCATTAATGAATATGGTGCTCTTCATAATGAATTCTGACATGTGAGTAAATGTGATAGGGTCAAATTTCTAGCAGCACTTCCCACTGACACAGAGTTGTCTTTCAAAAAATTGTTGGGACAATCTGTCCAAATGTAAACAAGAGTGAGCAAGCCTTGGCCTGATTTCTGGCAATTGTAAGTTCCACTGCTTTCTGAGTTTACATTTCTTAACCAAAATGCTCTAACTGTGTCTTCGTTACCTTTTTTCCCTCCTTCTCTTCTTCTCCTCACTCTTTTTCTTCTTTCTTTTGCTGCATAGAGGAAAGAAACTAAAAGAAAACTAAATAATGCCAAAGGGTTGACTGCCACATTATCACTCCATAAACTCTGGAAAAACTGTTATTAAACATTTTGCATTTCATTTGACACCTGCATCCAGTAAAAAGAATTAATTTCCCCATGTTGAATTATATATGAAATAAAAGTTATGGGCCCATCTCTGAGCTAATCTGCATGAGATATAAACTGATTTCAATTCATCAAACACAGCTTTCTTTTTCGTTCATACCAAACAATATCCACAGCACTAGCATGGGCAGTAAAAGGTTTCTTGGGTTCATGTTCCCATCATGCCGATGAGGTGACAGAGGCCAAGTACAGCACTGGATCAAAGGGGTCAGTCTAGCTGTGTTGTGCTTTGGGCAGTAGTATTTGATTATAGAAGTCTCAAAATTTACTTTTTTCATAGCTGTGGTGGACTCTTTGAGGCAGCTTTTATGGTTCATAGGAGGTTTGCTTGCTTTGACCTATAAGCAGATGATTGGTGCTCCAGAGAAAATCCCCTATTTCCTTTTGAGGAAAAGTGATTAAACAAAAGCAAAAATAACATCATGGTGTTGTCTTTGAGCTGCAGCTATAAGGAAAGCACTTGCCTTTTTAATTTTTTTTCCAAAAAAATTCCAGAAATATATGCAACCTTTCTCAATCAAGTGCTTTCCTGAAATTATAGGGTGAAAAGTGTTTTTCCCCTGATTCCAGTTTTTGCACCACATCCCTTAGGTTAAATAGGGTGAATTAAACCAGGAATCTTTTACATTTTTACATCAGAATTTGTGTAGTTTTCGCCATGGATCAAGGCCACATCTAAAAGTAGGATAACCTGTGAAAAAGCTCGTGGAACATCATGGCCACGGGTTTATGAAGAGCTCGCACAACACACAGAGAATAAGATTTCTTGCACAGGTGCACGAAAGCGTAAGACGCACTTGTAGCTCCAACCAGACAGGTATTTTTGGGTCAGAGGCTCAGTGTTTGCGCAGGGGCTGTTCCGCATCTGTGCGAGATGCCCCATCTCCCCAGGGAACCGCGCCGGCTTCGGGACGCTCTGCTGCAAGAAGCAGCTTATCTCAGTGTTTCTGCAGCACGCCGACGGTGGCTAACCAAGCACAGCCTTGTAAAACCCGGTTAATAAACAGCTGGTGGAACCAGTCACCCTCAGCCTTTAACAAGTGGCGGTTTCTCATCCTGGGTCTAACAGACGTGGGAGCGGCGCCAACCGTGTCCCTTGCTAGAGGTGGCTGTGAGGGGACCCGAGCTCCTCAGACATTGACCTTGGCGATGGCTCAGCAGCAGCGCCCGGAGCCAAAAGCTGAGCTTTGCTAGGCACCCTCAGAGGCAGCTGGGCGCGTATCTGCCGTGTCACCATCTGGGAGAGGCAGATGTGGCACTTTCGATGAGGAGCACGGTGGTGCAGACGCGCCGCTCTGCAGGCTCACAAATTTAGGTTTTTCAGACTGCTTGTGAGGAAAGAAACTCGTACTTCCTCCAGAGCAGTAACGCGGCGAGTTTCCGCTCTGCGCCGTGTCCTGCACACGCTGTACTGAGAGCTGCCTCTGTGTGCAAAGCAGGGGCGGAAAAAAAAACCCACCCTGAAAACCCCAAACAAACAAAAGTCTACATATTGCAAAAGCCTCTGTTAACATCTAGAGCTGGAGATTCTCTGGCTGCATTGTTTGGAGGCAAGAACTGAGACAAGTTTTTTAAAAAAAACTCATATCAGGAAGGTTTGCCTGCGGTTTACTTATCAGCAAGAACATTCATTTGTATTAGTGTTTTTCGCTTGTCAGTAACAGCACCCACATGAACTTATGGTAGAAGTTCAGCAAACACCTCATTGTTTAAGTTAAAAAGACAATCTTTACAAACGCTGGCACATTGTGTTACATTTCTAATTTGTTTTTCTGACATTTTCTTAGCTTTCCTAAATGTCTTATCTTACTGGTAGAAAGCCTACTTATTTTTAACAAATTTACTTTCTAAGTTACCAGAGTTTTTTCAGAACTAGAAGCAACAGGAACTGACATTTAAATAGCTTCAAATACCTTTCATGCAGAGAGAAGTGTAATATTTACAACTGTTCTGTCTGTCATCTTAAATTTCAGAGGTGCTTTATACATCACAGATTATTCTTTGGGACTGGAAGCCACTAATATCAGAAAACTTTTTGCTTTGTAAAATATAACTCCAGCAGAGTGCCAGTTTAAAAAAAAACTTCTGTAATTGTCATACATCCTTTAATTTCAATACAGTATTTAGGACCCAATTCTCACCCTAATTTTTTTAATGGAAAGAAATAAGCAAAATATTTCCAGTAAGAGCATGTACACATGTAACTACCACTTTAAAATCTTATCCTGTCTAGTTAGAAATTTCCAGTGTGCAATAAATACATTTCCAAGATTTTTTCCAATAAAATCAGAATCTGAGCTATTTTGTAACGTTGTATTACAACTTGATTTCAGAAAATCAGTTTAAAATTTGATACAGTCCATGTAATTTGGCCAACAGGGGTTAAGCATGTAGTTTGTTCACAAGTCATTAAAAAAAAAAAGTGGCAGGGATTTTCCAAAGAACATAGGAGAGCTGGTGGGCAACCACATCCTGCCAAAGCGATGTCAGCGGGGTGTGGGCTGTGTCATGCCTCTTTGAAAGCTTCAGCAACACCCTTTGACTCAGTTATAAACCAGTGCTGCTTTCACCTTAATATATGACCATTTATTGGGGTTACCTGATGCAAATATAAATCAGATAGCGCTGTCCTGGTTATTTTGAGCTGCTCTTTTGTTGCACAGCAGACAAAAAAAAAAAAAAACAAAAAAAAAAAAAACAAACTATTTCCTGAGAGGAACTTCTTGCTAAAAGAAACCCTAACATATATCTGAGAGTCATCAAAATATGAATCCATGACACATTTCAGTCTGCCTCCACTGCTTGAACAACCTCTCTGGCTTGCCAGGTGTAACTTAGAGTACCCTGAGGTGGCTGTAATTTACACTGACCAGTGTGAAATTGTTCTTCTCTGCTCAGTCCTGTAGAAGAATCAACCTAGCTGGAGGGAAGGTCCTTAGTGGACTCATACAAAGGTTTCTGAAGCACTGAATCATGAAAGCAGACATAGTGTGTTTTCCTGAGTCACCATACCACCGTGCTTGCCTTCCACTGTTTGATTTACCCAAGCCATGTCATTTTTTCTTTTAAAACTTGCCGTGGGCCCAAAGTTGTTATGAATAATGAGCTGTTAGAAATGCAGAGTGCATCTGACCATTAATGCTTAGCTTCAGTGGCCTTTGAGTCATTTTTATCAAGGCATCCATGGCCTTCATTTTAATGCACGCCATTAATTAAATCTGGCCAGGGATGTCAAGGGCAAGAAGAAAAGCTTCTATAGGTATGTCAGTGATGAAAGAAAGACTAGGGAAAATGTGGGTCCTCTCCAGAAGAAAAGAAGAGACCTCCTTACCCAGGATATAGAGAAGGCTGAGGTACTCAATGACTTTTCTGCCTCAGTCTTCACCAGCAAGGGCTCCAGCTCCTGAGGGAACTGACAGGTGAAGTGGCTAAGCCACTATCCATCATATTTGAGAAGCCATGACAGTCTGGTGAAGTTCCTGCTGACTGGAAAAGGGGAAACATAACCCCCATTTTAAAAAAGGGAAATAAAGAGGACCTGGGGAACTACAGGCCAGTCAGTCTCAGCTCTGTGCCTGGCAAGATGATGGAGTGGATCCTCCTGGAAACTGCTGAGACACATGGAAAACAGAGAGTTGATTGGTGACAGCCAACACGGCTTCACTAAGGGCAAATTGTACCTGACAAATTTGGTGGTCTTCTACAACCAGTGCTGGTGGATAAGGGAAGAGCAACTGATGTCCTCTACCAGGACTTGTGCAAAGCATTTGACACTGTCTTGCATGACATCCTTGTCTATCAATTGGAGAGACATGGATTTGATAGATGGACCTCTCAGTTGATATAGAATTGGCTGGATGGTCACACTCAAAAAGTTGTGGTCAACAGCTCGATGTCCAAGTGGAGACCTGTGATGAGTGGCATCCTCAGGGGTCATCTTGGGACTGGCGCTGTTTAACATCTTTGTTGGTGACATGGACAGTGGGATTGAGGCACCCTCATCAAGTTCACCAACAACACCAAGCTGTGTGGTGTGGCCGACACGCTGGAGGGAAGGGATGTCATCCACAGGAACCTTGACAGGTTGGAGAGGTGGGCCTATGTGAACCTCATGAGGTTCAACAAGGCCAAGGGCAAGGTCCTGCCCATGGGTCGGGGCAATCCCCAGCACAAATCCAGGCTGGGCGAGGAGTGGCTGGAGAGCAGCCCCAAGGAGAAGGAGTTGGGGGGGGTTGGGGGGTGGAAAACTGCCTGTGAGCCAGCAACATGCGCTGGCAGCCCAGAAAGCCACCCGTGTGCTGGGCTGCACCCAGAGCACTGTGGGCAGCAGGGCGAGGGGGGGATTCTCCCCCTCTGCTCCGCTCTGGGAGACCCCTCTGCAGTGCTGGGTCCAGCTCTGGGGGCATCAACAACAGAAGGACACGGACCTGCTCGAGCGGGTCCAGAGGAGGCCACGAAGATGCTCGGGGGGCTGGAGCACCCCCCTGTGAGGACAGGCTGAGAGAGGTGGGGGGGTTCCGCTGGAGAAGAGAAGGCTCTGGGGAGACCTTAGAGTGGCCTCCCAGGACTGAAAGGGGCTACAGGAAAGATGGGAAGGGACTTGTTACAAGGGCATGTAGTGATAGGAGCAGGAATAATGGCTTTAAACTGAAAGAGGGTAGATTTAGGTTAGACAGAAGGATGAAATACTTCACAGTGAGGGTGGTGAGACACTGGCACAGGTTGCCCAGAGAAGCTGTGGCTGCCCCCTCCCTGGAAGTGTTCAAGGCCAGGTTGGACGGGGCTTTGGGCAACCTGGGCTAGTGGAAGGTGTCCCCGCCCGTGGGAGCGGGGTTGGAATGGGATGATCTTTAACGTCCCTTCCAACCCAAACTCTTCTATGATTCTGTGATTATGCAGCTGCAGTACATTATTATGATTTTGTTTTTTCTGCAGTGGCTGGAGTGTTCTGCTTCAGAGAAAGATGCTCAAACACTGCTCTCAGTTTTTAAAACAGCACAGACATAGCTTTCACTTTTGTTGTCTGGGGAATTATGACATCCAAATTTGCAAACGGATCAGTTTATGTTTAGGCCTTTATTTATATATTTTCTTATTTTAACTACTGAAATATGACTATCACAGTATGAAATTAGTGTAATGAATCAGTATTTCAATATACTCTGTTAGTTGATTTTAATTTACATATAAACACTGTAATAAGACTGTAAGGAGATACATTCTCCTAATCATCATTGGGTTTTATGTAGAAGTTTGATCTTGCCACTGTAAGTCAAGACAAAGGAAAAAAAAATTCTGGTGTATGAGTTTTTGGGATCAACTTGAAATACTATAAAGGGGCCTGCTTCTCTCCAGCTGTTAGGTATCTGCCATCACCCAAAATTAACAATATCACTAGGTCTCCTACAATTGAGGAGGTTACTACTTGTCACTTTTGAAAACATTTTAAATTATAAAATGACACTTCAAATTCCAAACATTCATGCCAAATAAAAGAGCTCCAAGAACTGATACCTGCCCCAAAGGTTAAGTGACACAGACTGGTTGTCATTCACATGTCATCACTGGTTGTTTGAACTCTCTCCTGTAGCCAAAACTATAGAGCACTTGGTCCTGTATCTGCTCTGTTCTCTGCAAAGAGTCCTCGTAGGATTAAAATGTATTGCTTTGTGTGATTTTCTTTCTTTCAATTCAGAGTATTTGAAACAACATGAGTGCTGTCTTGACAGCAACCAGAGAACTGTTTTTATAACGTGAAAGCGAGGGTATGTGTGGTGTGCCCTCACAGGTGGCACGTGGGCATTTTTGAGAGCCTGTACTGGGTCTGGCTGAGATGGAGTTAATTTTCCCCATAGCAGCCCTCCCCATAGCAGTGCTGTGCTTTGTACTGGTAGCTAGAAAGGTGTTGATAGCACCCCAGTGTTTTGTCTTCTGCTGAGCAGTGCTGGCACAGCACCAAGGCAGTCTCCCCAACATCTCCCCCTCACCAGTAGGCTGGAGGTGGGCAAGATCCTGGGAGGAGACATAGCCAGGATGACTGACCCAACTTGACCAAAGGGATATTCCATACTGTATGACATCTGCTCAGCAATAAATCTAAGAGAAAGAGAGGGGGAGCATTCATTATTACGTTGTTTGTTTCCTGGGGCAACCACTACGTGTACTGAAGCCCGGCTTCCCAGGAAGCGTCTGGACATCACCTGAGCAGACAGATTGTGCCAACATTGGACCAACATTTGGTTGAAAAATGTTGTTTCAAGCTATATTTACATGTAAATGCATTCATAGACAGAGAGACCTGACTGTCTAAGCACTGTCCTGGCAGCTGTAATCCCCTATATTGTACTTTTTGACCTGGCACTCACATTCTCAAAAGCCTTGTAAATATTTTCTTACATCACTAAGTTTTCTTTGTATGCTGCAAATTGGAAATTGTAATCTTTATAGCCTAGACTGAATATGTAATAAGTATAGATGATAGAAGCATTACTCAATACTATCGTTTGCATGCCATGTTATTACTCAGAGCACACCTGAAACTAATGGTTGCTTTCTGAAGGCTTAGGAAAAAACTGTAATGCTTGGCACGCTCCCACGCCTACTGTATTGCATTGCACTTTGCCCTTGGTGAAAGGAAAAAAAAAAATCTTTATTGAGGGGTTGTTTTAGAGTTCTTCTCTTTGTGTCTTATACATACCTTTAGAGAGAGATTGTCTAGCCACTAGCAGGATGCAAGACGTATTAGCAGTAAAAGTAAGGTTTTTGGTAAATGTTGTTTTGGCTACTGGATGAAGTAAACACTGCATTGTTAAACTGGAGCTGTACATGTGCTTTTCATCCTTGATCACTGGAAGGATTACTTTTCCCATTATGTAGTTTGGATTGTACAATATTTTAGTTGATTATGGATATAAATGAGCTTGCTTATCATCAGAGGCACTGGCAGGCAACATCCTAGGAAAATACCAAATAGAATGTAAATAAAATGCATGCTAGGCATGTTCTCTGGGTGTGTGCAGGTATCCTGTGCATGTGCATAGTTTGCAGTTGTTGATAATGAAGGGAAGGGTAATGGGAGAAAGGAAGGCGAGGAAGGAAAGAGGAAAGAAAAGACAAGGTGAGTCAAAGAAAGAAAAAGAGTAGATTAAGAATTGTTATGGTGGAAAATGAAAGCTCAGCTGATCTTTTCTATTTCCTACTTTGGGCTTGACTGTGGATTGCCTAGGAAATGTTTAACAAGTGTTCACCAGAAGAGAAAGCTTTATCTACTTAGAACTGAGCCTCTGGGGTTTCATTGGAAAGGATGGTTCAAACACAGAAATAAGAGCTGCCTAACATCTTTCATTGTCAGGCATGTGCTTCAGACGTTTTTATATTTTTTTCCCCAAATATTAATTTCTGGGCTTGAAAGTACCTCTCTATTTTGTGTCTGGATCCTCTTTTAAGGGACCTAGCCCCGAACCTTGTGGATCTGCTACATACAGCTAACCCTTCTGTAACTACTGTGATCACCATCAGCCAATCTTGGTGTAGTTTAAGTCCTTCAGCTTGTATTTTCCAGCGAGAAAAATGTACTACAACATGGAGAAAGTATTCTGCTTTTGCTTCTTAACTACTCGTAGATTGACAGTTCCTTTGCCTACTTGTAGTTTGCCGATATGTGTCCCTTCTCTTTAGGAAAAAAACAAAACCAAAACCAAACAAAACAAATAAAAACATTATCTTTCAGTCTGTTCAGAGCGGAACACTTTTATAAGACCTCTGATAGCCTTCACAGCTCTGCTGTGAACTTTCTTTACTCAATTCATGGTTTTGAAATGTGCCAGAACTAGACACAGCTTGTCACTGAGGTGTCTGTAATGCTGACTAGAG
Organism: Strix uralensis; assembly: GCF_047716275.1. Classification (NCBI taxonomy): domain Eukaryota; kingdom Metazoa; phylum Chordata; class Aves; order Strigiformes; family Strigidae; genus Strix; species Strix uralensis. The sequence continues at coordinate 3,226,270 of NC_134012.1, read as the reverse complement.
CAGAACAGTTACTTCATATGTAGTATACTGCTGTTCATACATCCAGGTATGACATTTACCTCTTTGGAACAGCATAAAGTTACAACCCATGTTCTAGTTAACGTGATCCACTGTAATTTCCAGATTCTCTTCTGCGGAATTAAGAACTAGCCAGTGAGTGTGGTACGTGTGTAGTAGGTTTTACGTTTTCTTTCCTTGTAGTGCATCCTGCTGTGTAATTTTAATAGTGTCAAAAGTTTCTAAGTGCATTTATAAACCAAACCTGTAGCCTCATGAAAGAATGGAATCAAGTTTATCTGATGTAGTCTGTTGTCCAGAAAAGCATCCTGATTTTTGCTTTTTATTTCTTCATGAGCTGAATGTTTTATTATGTCTCACATTTGTTCGGTTTCTGACCTTTAGAGCAATGTTAGTACGTACCGAGTCATCTCAAATTTCCCTATATATTCCAAGGCATACTGTAAAAGACTGTCAACAGCCTAACTATGTTCTCAGGTAAATTTTTCAGAATACTTAGAAGAAACTTCTCAAGGAATCATGACTTCAGAATATCCTTCAAATGTTGTTCAACATCTTCCTTGGTTACTAATGGACTGGAAAATATTACATTTGCCTCATATAATACGACCCTGGGATAAAGGAGTTTCCATTCAAATTTACCACAGCACAAAGCTGGGAAAGAAGTACATTGAATGTCAGTTGTAATTCATAATGTTATTGACATCTGAGATCTCTTCTGAAAAAGTGGTGTGGTATTCAGTGGGGACATGTGGAAAGAATTGTATCTTGCCAAGAATAATTAGCTATGCAAAAATAGGATGGGGAATAACTGGCTGTTTACCAGCTCTTCGTGAAAAAATATCGTGCGTATTGTGGATGATAAACTGAGCATGAGTCAACAACTTCGTGCTACGGCACAAAAGGCAAACATGGTATTGGGCTATATATAAAAGAACTTAGTCTTAAGGAAACATAAAGTCCTTCTGATGTAGTCAAGTACTGAGATAAAATGCTATCAAAGGTGCTGGACCCCATAATTTAAGAAATACATAAGCAAAGTGGTGTAATTAATGAGACTGGCAAAGGTCTTAAATATAAAATATTCTCAGAAAGACTGAAAGAGCTAGGACTGTTCTGCTAAAAGAAGACCAGGGGGGAAAATTGTAGCAATTTGCAAGTAGATAAAGAAATGTTGCAGCAAACAAAGGAAAAAATCTGTTTCCCACATCCGTGTTGGCTATGCCAAGACATAATGTGAGCACGCTGCAGCAAGAAAGAGTTCAGTTTAACCCTGGGAAATGGTCTCTAGAGGTGAGTGCTGTGAAGCACTGAAACAGGTTTCTGAGAGAGGTTGCATGTTCTTTATCAGGCTGGAGAGACATCAGGCAGTAATGACCTAGGGTGTTGTATAGAGAAAAGCTGTTTTATGGAGAGAAAAGCTTTTTAGTTCTCAGCCACAGTACAATTTCCTTTAGTAAAATGTTCACATGGACAGCGGGTCATTTCTCATGGTACCTCAAAAATATTTTCAACTTCTCACTAGTGTTGAACCACACCGTAGCTCCATCCATGATACCACCACAGACCAACCCTTGCTGCAATGTTGGCTAGCAAGGTGGCATCTATTATACATGCAGTTGTTTTATGGTTGGCTTGCAAATTTCCTGTCTGTGCAGTAAAGCTCAAAAAAACCTTCAAGTAAGTTCTACACCACCTTCCATTGCCCAAGGCAGCCATGAAACACATCAGATTGGGCCACGCTCTTTAATTCAGTCTTTCACTGAGTTTTAAAAAGTGTTAAGTCTGTTTTTTCAGGGTGCTGTCTGGTCTGCTGTTAGTGTATCTGGAAGGCTGCATGAAGTGGAATGGACTATGGGTCTAAACCCGTGTGTTTTAGGCACTGTGAATCTTTGTATATTCTCATAGAAATCTCTAGAATCTTATCTACTCTAGAAACAGAAATTTCTCTGGTGTGAATGTGGCTTGCATTTCCTCAGGAACTAGTGACTACCATCTCAAATGTTAACCACTTTTAAGTTTAGCATACCCTTTCCAGCGGGTTTTCTTCACATCAGTTAATAGAAACAAAAGCATTTAACAAAAAAAACCAAAACAAAAAACAACACATACAAAAAATTGTCCACATGTTTCTTTCCCTGTCAGAGGAGTGGAAAACAAAACACAACACAAACATTAATCTTGTTGCTTGATGTATTTACGGACAATGACTACTGTTACAATATAAGACAAAGAAGAATGGAACTGTATAATCTGTTCAGGTTGAGAATTGGTCAGGTTCAGGAGGCTTTGGCACTGCAAAAGGCAGCATGGTTATCTGCTCTGGTTATCTGCTCTGAGGGTATGCCCACCACTTGGTCTCAAACAGTTACTAAAACCAGCATTTCCTGCGTACAGTTTTAAAGTAAATAAGCATTATTTTTGGTTTTCTTTAAAATGCTCTGCTTTAAAGCTCAGTGGCTCATGAGCTGCTCGGCATTGATTCGCTGCGTGGATTCTACCATCATGGTGGATGGCCATGTGCATAAAACTTCACCAGTCTTGAACTGCATGTGAAGTGTCCATGGATCAGGGCCTCTAGCTTGGTGCTAAGGGAAATAAAATGCTGCAGCATTGCCTGGACGCTTGCTGTTCTGGGTTTGTACCTCACTGCCAAAAGGTGAAAAGGTATTTGATATAAAGAACAGCAGTATTCCAAAACAAGCAGAAAGCTGGAAGAGGGGATCGCAGGGAACAGCATAAACTCCAGTAAGTTATTGCACTAGATGCAGGCCCACACAGGAGCAATTTGTGAGCTGACATTGCAAACAGACATATAGCAGAGAACTGAGTTTATTGGTGATTCTGAGATGCAAGAGATCAAATCTCAGAGGGTTACGTTTAACAACTGTGTTGAAATTAAAAGCCCAGAGCTTCCACCTATTAGAAACCTATAATATTTTCAAAAGAGGGTTGATTGTCAAACTGTTAAACTGCCCACAACATCAGAAGCAGATCATAAATATCATCATCTAGGATGAGTTCATAAAAGAAAGGCTTTTTAGTTTTTGGTATGTTGCTTAGATACAGGTCATACACAATTCGCTGCCAATGATTCGTCAGATTAGCAATTTTTTAGCAAGTAATTATTTGAAAAAGAACATTTCCATTGTCTGGCCTGCTTTGCATTTAGTAGAAAATTGTTGAGCATGTTCTAAGAAGAAATATGAAGTGCCAACTCAAAGTTAATGTAGCCTTCTTCCACAACAAAGCCAAGATCTGGAACAGAGCAAGTTGCTTTTTAAGAAAGCCCAGAATGTGTGAACATCTAGAAGTATATGTAGATTAAAACCCGACTTGCCTATTTTCATTTTTTAGCATTGTCTCATCTACTTTTTGAAGAATTTGCTGATTAAGCATGAATAAGTGATTCATGCTTTACCTTTTGTTAGGTTATTTTAGGTATACACATTTCTTTCTCTAAATGGAGGTGATGAAATACAAACATGTGTCTGACCTTTGCCTTTTACCTTCCTGGTGTAGCATGTGCAATATGAGCAAACTCTCATGCTGCACAATTCTGTTTTCTGTGCCCGGCTGCCTGCCAACCAGCTGTGCCTATGAGTTGTCGAGCTTTGTGCTCAGGATTAAATAATAATAACGAAATTAAAGATAAATGATAAATTAAAAAATTAGCAACAACAGTAGTGATAACAATAATCTAGGTCTAGCTCTGGAGAGAAACTCACATGACGACTCAAAGTCCAAATGCCTGCTGAGAAAGCTAAATGAGAACACCAAGTATTTGATAGGCAAGAATACGTCCAATTTTTTTTCAAACTTAACTTTCCATAGTTTCAATATGCATTTGAAGGAGATTGTCCTTACAATTCAAGACACAGCAATAACAGAATGAAACTGACTTTAACACATTGAGTTATTTTAAATCTTTCTTGCTTAGAAGGGAACAAAATATGTCAGTCCTTTCAATGAATACCTTCCTGAATTTTTTAAATAGTCCTTATTTGCTTAGCAACGTTGCTTTCTTTTTCTTTTTCCTTTTTTAATATTAATTATGTAATTGTGCTAACAAATAGTTCCAGTATACATCTTGGCAGTTGTTTTCTCCTTTTCCTTTAAAAGTATTAGAAAAATAAAAGAGGGCTTCTCATATATTATGTAGCTGGAATACCTCTCCAGATTTTAGGAAATATTAATGGTTTAAGTGATCACAGAAGACTGTACAAAGACACTCAAAGGGTCAGATAAACATCCTTCACCTCCTTGAGAAGAAAAGAAGCCTAGCAATCCTTTTTTATAGATCAGAAGAGAGAAAAAAAAGCCATACCAAGGTAAATCCCTGATTCTGGCTGGCCAAAAAGTGAGGTAATTTTAATCAAGGAATTGATTTAAACCTATATGATTTTCTGAGATTACATCTTTTCCAAATGGAAGACAATCTTGTCTGTTAATTTGTATGTCCTAATCTCTCTGTGTTTGTGGTTAAAAGTATTAATTTAGACTGAATGAACATCTGCAGTAGTTCTCATGAGAGAAAAAAAATCTTATATATTAAAGCTGTTTCTCATCGTTCTAGTCCTGCAAAAAATACGTAAAGTAAGTGTCTTATTGCTTCATATTGAAGGAAAAAACCTAATATAGTTTCTGTATTTTTTTTTTTTTCTGTTCTAAAATGATTAACAAATAGTTACACACCAGTTTGGAGTTATACCTTGGAGAAGACACATACTAAAGACAATTATTTCTAAAATTACTTCTAGCATCTTTTGCAGAATTATAACAGATAGAGACCTACAAAGGGCTTTGGATACTGCATTTAATATTCTCATAAATCGCAAAAAAAAAAAAAAAAAAAGTAACTGTAAGTTAAAAACATTTAAGATGGAGGTACAGTGCTGTTTATGGGAAAGGTGACACCATGAGTGGAGTAGGAGCCTGGGAGGCTACCAGAGGGAGCCTTGAAGATAGCTAGGAGTAGTGTAAGAGAATCAACTAATGGGAATATGTTACTGGTTACCAGAGAAATTTATAGTAATCAAAATCAGAGATGAAAACAAAGTCAGTACTCAGAACAAAGTGGTCAAAACAGAACCAAAGATGGACCCTCCAGTCAGATAACAATAGTCAAGAGGGGCAAGAGTGGAAGCAGCTTGGGACAAAAGCTAAACAGTTGTCTTTTCAATGGTAGAAGAGATGTATGCTGGTAGCAAAACTTCTCAAAACAGTCAGAAAAAAAAAAAAGTGCAATTTGGTAATAGAACATGTTAGTAGGAAGTCACAGAAACTTTGTAATAAAATGGCAGTCTCTGGAGAAGATAACGGTGTTTGATTTTTCTTGTCCCCACTACACAAGGCATGTATTTCAACTGGTAGCTGTTTGTTTGGTTTGGGGTTTTTTTACTATTACTCAGATTCAAACCAAACAAAATAAAAACCTTATAGTTACTCACCCAAGAAAGAAATATAAAAATAAGTTCATTATGCACAATGGCTCCATCTTTCATGGATTAAAGACTTACTTTACACAGTCTACTGCCTGTTTGAAAAAAAAAAAAAAGAACTTGCTTGAAGGCTATACTGCAGGAGATAATGCTCTTCTTTAAACAAGTAAGGTTTATAATTATGTAGTTCATTCAATTTTCCACATTACTCTTTCTAGGCCTTTTTCTGTATAATAGTTGTGTTCTGGAACCCAACTTAGTTGATGTTCTGGGACATATTTTCTTCTATTCCCATCCAATGCTAGGAATATGAGACACACAGTAGTTCCATGTGACAAATGTGTCATCATAATGGAGTAATAAATGTGTGCCCCTAGTGTCAAGGATAATAAATATTTTCAGTTGGTCCATGTAATAACATCCCATATGATTTCCAGCATAAAAGATATCTTTCAACATATATCATCACACTACAATATGGGAATAAAACTTAGGGACATAGTGGTCATCATTGAATTGTTCACCATTGCTTTCAAGAAAAAAATCCGAAGTAAGCTTTGTAGGTTAATACAGCTTTGTGTATTTCTTGTCTACATAACTTTTCAGTGTCTTTTTTAGAGCTAGTACCTAGGGGCATTAGTAAAAGTGATCCATCTCTGTGGATTTTAATTTTTGTGCAGCTTTCATTAACTGATTATAAAGGAGTGATCACAGAAAATGTTCAGATAGTTTTTTAAGAGTATATGTGATCTCTGAAATACAAAAATGTATCAAATTGAAAAAAATTACAGGTTTCAGAACATAAATATGATTTTATAGAAGACTATACTTGTTCTAAGATTCTTGGCTTCACTATAATCTTTTATTAAAAGATGCATAGGTTATGGTAATGTGCCTTCATGTCTTAATGCTAATTGGGCCCACTCAGGGATACATTTGGGGAACAAAAATAACTTTCATACCTAAGAAATATTAAAAATTAGAAGGATGCAATAGAACGGATGTTGCGTCCAGGAAACAACTGTGTTGACAGCAGGTCAAAGGAGGTGATCCTGCCCCTCTGTTCGGCACTTGTGCAGTCACACCTGGAGCACTGGATCCAGTTCTGGGCTTCTCAGTACAAAAGAGGCATGGACAGACTGTACAAAGTCCATTGAAGGGACACCAAGGAGAGTAAGGGACTGGTGTGTCTCCTATGAGGAAAGGGTGAAATCGTTGGGACTCTTCAGCTTGGAGAAGAGGAGCCTCAGGGGGGATATTTTCAATGTATATAAATGCTTGAAGGGAGGGTGCGTAGAGGACAGAGCCAAGTTCTTCTCAGTGGTGCCCAGTGCCAGGACCAGAGGCAATGGGCACACACTGAAACACAGGAGGGTCCCTCTGAACATCAGAAAACACTTTTTCACTGTGAGGGTGACCAAGCACTGACACAGTTTGCCCAAAAGAGATTGTGGAGTCTCCATCCTCAAAGATATTAAAAAACCCAACTAGACATAGGCCTGGGCAACCAGCTCTATGTATCCGTGCTTCAGCAGGGACATTGGACAACATGAACTCCAGCGGTCCCTTCCAACCTCAACCATTCTGTGAAACAAACACTTTTAGTTGTAATAGGGAGTTCCTGTCCTCGCTGTTGCTTACTTACTTGCTCAGAGATGTCAGGTGGTATCTCAGCTTGGTGTCTGACTGAGCCTCTACGTTCTGAAAAGAGTTGTAGAAGGTATCTAGATTCTGCTGGAAATGATTCTGGGATTCACTGAGTGTGCCCGACTGATGGTCTGGAAGAGCTGACATAGAATGCAATCTTGACTTACTGGACAGAGGACACATGTCCACCTAAGCAAACCCAGAAGGTATACCACATATATCAGTGAACCCAGTCTCTTCTCAGATGTACATTATACCAGCTCTGGCTCTAAGCTTATTTAGCAGAGCTGACCTGACAAAGAGAAGGGCTGGGTAAGTTACACCCTCTTAATAGGGATAGCAGTGACCACATACTCAGTAGACATACTGACTCCCGAGCCGTCCCTTGGGCTGCTCCGTTGTGCGTCATCTCTAGAGAAGGTCAGTGGCTGTAAAGCACATACTGATCTCCAGGGAGTTCACAGAAAACCCTGATCTCTCATACCGTCAAGAGCATTCTTTAACTATCATCTCCATATCCTTCAAGTCATCATCTTATATGCGTAATTTGACTCTTTTTCAGGAATAACTCATGTTCCTGCCACATCTTTATAAATAATTATAACTTTAATAAATGGAAAGGGTAAGGAGAGACGGGACAATTTAAAAAAAAATGGGAGGGAGTGAGCATTTGGCTTCAGTGCGCAAATGACATATAATTTCCAACAACTTGAGGAGGAATAGTTATCTTGCCTTTAAGACTTGTTCATTTATTTTAAAAATATATATCTCAAAATTTAATTTGTGGTTTCAGGAGCTAAGTATAGAAAATTGCATAATGCCCTTTTAAACTTTAGTGACTAAGAGTGATCACATTAAATGAATATAGCATACATGGAGTTTGTTAAAATATAACTTTTTTCCATTGCAACTGTTTAAATCTCTCCAACATTGGTTAAGCTAAAATATAACATGCATACTTTTAAGGTGCAAATGTTATATTCCTTAAGATATGACGAGGAGTTAAGAACCAACAGAACCCAATGCATCCTATCGAGGTTACTCTGGGAATAGAGTTAATGAATTTGTGGTTTGTAAAGCATATCCTTCTTCCTTCTTCAAAAACATTTGGTTTTGAAATTTCACGCATGACTGTTCCAGGTGTCTCTTATGTTTATCAACAGCATTTTTTTTCCATTTTTTTCCATCAGATGCTTCATTCCAAATGCCTACGCTGCTCTCTTCACCGCTGCTCTGGTGCCATTAATGTGCTTGGTAGTAGTTTTTGTGGTGTTCATTCACGCCTACCAGGTGACACCACAATGGAAAGCGTACGACGATATTTTCAGAGGAAGAACAAATGCTGCAGGTATGATTCGTTGGCTACCCCTGCACAAACAAGTTGGACTTTCGGAATGGTACTGACTGTTCTCGCCAGTTCAGAAAACCCCACTAGAATCCATAATTCAGTAGATACCTACGCACTTTTTTAAGATTAAGCATGTTAGTGGTCTCTTTGAAGTCTGTGAAAGTATTTTAATGATGAAAGTTATGAGGATGCTTAACTGTCTTAGGAGGATAAAAATGTGTTAAATCTAAAACAAGAAATGAGTATCAGTGGTTATGTCTAGTCTAGTAAAGAGAATAGCAATAAAACACAACACCACTGCATCCCCATGCCTGGTTTTGACTGAGGGTACCAAAAAGCCCTGTCCTGGGCAGGCTGGGGCTGCTCAGGAGCTGTGATTGCCTCCGTGTGGGGCAGTGGTAGCGTTCGACCCCACGCTGTGCTCCTCTGATCGGCCCCCGAGGACGCGCACAGCTCTTGTCCCCCACGTTTCGCTGTGTAGTCGGTGGCTGCACGGTCCTGCGGGGGCTGCATGTTGGGGTATTTGGAGTTAATGCCTCTGTTTTGAAATTTCCTAGTGCTACTCGCAGCTGAAACATGCTTGAAAGAAAAGATCTGTCTCATGCAAAACAGGAAGTATCGGTCGGTCTCCTCTGTCAGAACAATTTCAAATACAATAATGTTCCCAAAATAAAGTTGCAGCAGTTTTGACCGATACCATAATAATAGGACACTTTGTGGGAAGCTTAGAATATCTTTTTTTGTTTTCATAGTGTTTTTGGAGAAAAATCTGAGTTTTATAAGCAAGTGCAAATATACAGATTTTAATAAAAGTGTATCTATTTTCTCCCTGACTGCATGAAGCCAGTAAGATTTTATAAACTCCTGAAAGATTCTTGAATCAGTTTTCCCAGTTCATTTAATAAATATCATCTGAACTTAAAAGGGATAGTGGATTATTTAAAAATTCCATTGAGTAGTCCAGTGCTTGTTACTCTCCAGATTTATACAGAGCAGCTGTCTTGTTCAAAAGCTCAAATTTGCAGTGATAATTGTATTATAAAATGAGGGGTTGTGGGTTTTTTTTAACATTTGGGTTACCAAAATATATTCCTTTTATGAGAAAATGAAAATAAATATTAAATATTTATTATCTGGACATTTCTTCAAATATTAATTTCTTTCTTAGTGACAAAATGTCAGCTTGATTATGAATTTCGATAAGGTCTGATAAACATAGCTTATAAATATGATACTCCAGACCTTAGCTGCACTTTACTCTTTCATTTCTTTCTGATATAAAAGAGACTGCCTGGAGCAATCACAAAGGTGGCTCCTTATTCAGTCTTGAGTGATACAGTTTATTTATTTATAAATAACTTTATTTTAGTATCTCTAAAGATGGAGATTCCATATTCATATATTGAAGATTAAGGTTTGTCTCAGAGCAGTTAAACCAAAGGAATAAAAGTACTGAATGTTGAAACAATACACTAAGTAAAATAAGCATGCAAAATGCAGAAAGTACTAATGGAAGTTATATCTACCTTACATAAAGGCATGAAATAATAGGATTGAAACGACTTTGTTTGATTTAACATAGGATACAGGGTGTTTTCTTTCTCTATTAGAGTCCAGAAAATGGTATAATGAATGCTGGGGTCTCAGGAGAAAAGAAAAAAAAAAAAAAATAGGAAGAGAGGTGTTCAGTAAAATGTCAATAATAGCTTTTTTTTTTTTTTTTTAAAGTAGGCTGTAACTTTCACCACTTGTGCACCTGCACGGCAAACTGGCATTTTGCAACCACAGGGCTTTTGCAAGCACAAATGAAAGTACCTTGTGCGGTGTGGGCGAGAGCAAGTTGGAGAGAGGCTGTTTTAGAGAAGAAAAAGAGCTGTCTGCTGAGTTTTATGGTGCCTGGGGTTGTGTAAGGGCTCTCTGTGTAGCTGTGTTTATAGTGTAAGCTTCCAGAAAGAAAAGCTGGTGATTTCCGTAGTTTGTAATGTTGCTTATAACTATATAACACGGTGCTAACTGTGAACTAAAGGCCTCTGACTTTCTGACTGAATATTCCTCTCCTGAAATTTGAGATGACGGTAGTATATTTACATTATTTTTAATGTTTTATGGGCATATTGTGCTTTTAAAGACATATTCAAAAGCAGCTTGCAGTCGTAAGGCCTATTAACACTTTTAAATTTTGAATCTTACCATATGACCTACTCTTTGGCGAAGTTCACTCCACTGACTCCATGTTCTTACAAACTCAGTGAGAACTGCTCCTGCTTCAGTGCTGTTATTGCAACAGCCTCAGAGGATGCTGTGGGAAACAAAATTTTTCATAACGGCAAAGTTGTGTGATGATATCTTGAGAGGGGGTCCTGGATCACACCCACACCAAGTTCTGTCCTCAGTGCCACTTACGTGATCCTCTGGTGTAGGGAAGTCTTTTGACAATGTTGCCTCCTTAACTTGCACAGGAACCAATTATCTTGCTGTTTTGTTACGGCAATGAATATGCCAGGGTTTCTCTCTGTTTCTTCCAAAACCAGAGGAAGGGTGGAGCTACCGAGCAACAGTTGTCTATGTTTAGTGTCTTATTTTAGCTTGTCTCTGGCTGTCGTCCCCATACTGATTTATGCCCTGTTCAGTCACCCACAACAATGAATTCCTACAGCAAAAAAAACCCCTTTCTCAGACTCCAGCCTGAGGTTTGGTGCCCAAACTTTCCCACTTTGAACAGTGAAGTAAGCAATGAGAAGAAAAGAAAAGAAAAGAAAAGAAAAGAAAAGAAAAGAAAAGAAAAGAAAAGAAAAGAAAAGAAAAGAAAAGAAAAGAAAAGAAAAGAAAAGAAAAGAAAAGAAAAGAAAAGAAAAGAAAAGAAAAGAAAAGAAAAGAAAAGAAAAGAAAAGAAAGAAAAGAGAAAAGAAAATAAAAGAAAAGAGAAAAGAGAAAAGAAGAGAAAAGAAGAAGAAAAGAAGAAGAAAAGAAAAGAAAAGAAAAGAAAAGAAAAGAAAAGAAAAGAAAAGAAAAGAAAAGAAAAGAAAAGAAAAGAAAAGAAAAGAAAAGAAAAGAAAAGAAAAGAAAAGAAAAGAAAAGAAAAGAAAAGAAAAGAAAAGAAAAGAAAAGGAAAGAAAAGGAAAGAAAAGGAAAGAAAAGGAAAGAAAAGAAAAGGAAAGAAAAGAAAAGAAAAGAAAAGAAAAGAAAAGAAAAGAAAAGAAAAGAAAAGAAAAGAAAAGAAAAGAAAAGAAAAGAAAAGAAAAGAAAAGAGAAGAGAAAAGTTCACTGCTTTGGAAAAATGTCTGCTCTCCATTAGTTACCCTTTCTAGAGAGAAAATAAAATTCCAGGTGAATGACACTGTAAACAATTCTGACATATCAAGTGTAGAGAGCTATAAACATAGACAAAAATATTTTTAAATACACTTTTACTAGTAATTGTGGACACCTGTTCAAGCTTCTATGATTTAAATTCCAGAGAGCAAAGAGTATTGCAGAAAGGAAAAAGTGGCATATATACACATGTAATTACCATTTATACATAGATATTCATACAAACACCTATTTGCATGTGAATATTTGAACTAGTACTGTTTATTCCCTTTCTGGGAGATATTCAGTTAGAAGATAGTTAAAATTGCAATGTGATAGAGATGACCCCGGGTGGATTCTGCAATAATTCATGCAAAACATCACGGAATGTTGTCAATAAAAATAAAATATCAAGGTCACTGGCTTGCATATTACCATAAAATAGAAAAAGGTGTCAGGTATGCAGATCTGAAAGAAAAGAAAATCTTTATCTGGCTTCTAAGTCTACATTCTTTTGGTCATTTCATAGACTGTAGAAAGAGCCTCTTAAACTATAGCTGGTAATTCTGAAGTTTCATATTTGTGATCTCTATTTGAGGAAGGCTAATACTAACTTTAATAGAAATGTAGTAGGAATAGAAAAAGTTCATCCTCATTTGTAGTGTATACTGGGTTTTTTTCAAATAGATTGAATATGCAACTGGCTAAGTTAAAAATCAGGTCAAAACTTTTTCTTACTCACTTTTCTCCTACTGTTGGAGTACTTTGAAGCTTACCTTGCAAATAAAGTTCATCTTGAACTATGCAGAATCACAGACTGGTTTGGGTTGGAAGGGACCCTTAAAGATCCATCTAGCTCCAACCCCCCCTGACATGAGCAGGGACACCTTCCACTAGATCCTGTTGCTCAGAGCCCCGTCCAACCTGGCCTTGGACACTTCTGAAGATGGGACATCCACAACTTCTCTGGACTATCTGTTCCCATGTCTTACCACCCTCATCGTAAAAAAATTCATCTATTCTAAATCTTTCCTCTTTCAGTTTAAAACCTTGTCCTGTCACTACAGGCCCTCTTTTTTATAAGCCCTTTTAAATATTGAAAGAGCACACTAATGTCCCCCCAGAGCCTTCTCTTCTCCAGGGTGAACAGGCCAACTCTCTCAGCCTGTCCTCACAGGAGAGGTGTTCCAGCCCCCTGATCATTTTTGTGGCCTCCTCTGGACCCGCTCTGACATATCCATGTCTTTCTTATGCTGGGACCCCAGAGCTGGACCCAGCACTGCAGGTGGGCTCTCACGAGATCAGAGTGGAGAGCTGTAATGGCCTCCCTCGACCTGCTTGCCACACTGCTTTTGATGCAGCCCAGGATGCAATTGGCTTTCAGCACACATTGCCAGCTCAAGTCCAGCTTTTCATCTGCCAATATCCCCAAGTCCTTCTCTGCAGGGCTGCTCTCAATTTATTTCCAAGTCTGTACTGATACTGGTGATTGCCCCATCCTGGGTACAGGACCTTGCACTTGGTCTTGTTGGACTTCATGAGGTTTGCATGGGCCCACTTCTCCAGGCTGTTGAGGTCCCTCTGGATGGCATTTCTTCCCTCAAGCATACCAACTACACCACTCAGCTTGGTATCATCCACAAACTTGCTGAGGGTGCACTCAACCCCACTGTCTATGTCATTAATAAAGATATTGAACAGTACAGGTCCCCGTGCAGAACCCTAAAGGACACTGCTTGTTACTGATCTCCTTTGGACATTGAGACTTTGACTGCAATTCTTTGGATGTGGCCATCTAGCCAATTCCTTATCCATCAAATAGCCCATCCACCAAACCTATACCTCTCCAACTTAGAGACAAGGATGTTGTGTGGGACCATGTCAAATGCCTTAGAGAAGCTGGGATAGATGATATGAGTTCTCTTCCGTTATCTACCAACACAGTCACTCCATCATAGAGGTATACCAGATTAGTCTTCTACAGCTATTAGAATGAATTCTGTCTGCTGTAGTAAAACATCTTCCTGAACTTAGGTAGCAGTACTGTGTTTTACTATTGTTCTGTCTGTAGGAGCAGAGAGTTTGTCGTTACCCACACTAAAGGGGACTCCCACATATTTTAGTTACTAAGAGGAGAATAACAATGCTGGGTTTCACCATACATAACTAAGAGAAAAGTTTTTCCGCTTGGTAAGTGCAAAGAGGATCTGTTTGTACACGGTTGTAGTTTCTTGGAAAACTATAGGATATAACTGGGGTTTTTTACATATAGTTTTACACAGACATTAGTTTATTAGTTATACATCCTTTTCTGTCATGCATATATTCTTCCTAGTCCTCTAGATTTATCCTGGATACTCCTGATTAGAGTCACATGTCTCATACTCTGTTCTGGTAGTTCCAGGCTTTCAAGAAAACATCATGACAGCTAGCCCAGCAAAATTTTGCTTTTAGTAACTGCCAATTCTGTTGGCAGTGGCCTGTGATCTTCCCAGAGAGATTATCACACTCTTTTCTTATGCCTGGGATATCACTGTAAAAGAATATGATTAAACCAAGGTAGTAGTGGAGAATAAACAGAAGTAAATAGAATTTGCCAAATCCTAATTTGAGCAATATGCACACTTCTCATTGCCCTGTCTGGAACACCAAATGCCTGAGGTTGCCCTCTCATGTTCTTTTTTACTGTTCCAGAATTGTTCTGTTACTAGTTGCCTTGTTTTACATGTTGATTGATAGAGCTTGCTTAGGTCAGGGAATTTTCCTCAACAGTAGAAGGCTAGAAGAAAGGGCAATGGGAGAGTCACGAATTAATTATCTCCTAGAGCAGGCAGCTCTTCCTCCTCAAAAGCAAGTGTTGGAAAATAGTGTGAAAGCTGATTTACAAAGAATGTCAACTCTACCTCTAGTATACTCTCTCAAAAATATGCATTGAATTTGCTAGGAAAGAGACCAGTTTGAACTGATTCCGTTTGCCAGCCTTTTGGCAAACATGTTCTGTTGACTGATTATTCTGCTCTACATAGAAACTATCTTCTCAAAAGTTAGTCTTGACAGGAGCCAAGTCAGAAGCGTGCAATGGATAAACAGCTTCTGGGTGAAATAATATTTAAGTTTGCAACAAGAAAGACTGCTTTTGAAGGAAATCAGGTGGCATAAAGCAGGGTGGTTGTATTTGGCTGAAATAACAGGAGGTTCAAATAAGCATATATGAGATGATTGTTTTATCTCAACAGTCTTAATATATAAATGTAGAAATCAGAGATGAATAAGACAACAATCCAATATACATAAATTCATTTTCCAACTGTTTTCTAACCTTTCATAATTTCACAAAAAGATTTGAAAATATAACAGAAAATTTGAATTGAAAAATCACCTGGATTTTTTTCTGATAATACGTTTGTGAATAGATGACCTTCATTTATTGAACAACATGTAGTGGCATAATTCTCATGCCCTACACATAAATATGCAGTAGAACTTACCTGATTCAGATATCATCATTGTAAATGTGCCAGAATTAAAGATTAAAACTTTATGTTGCCAAAATAGAACTTCGTGAAGAATGCTTTAGATATTTAGCTGTAAAATTTTAACTACCTTCTTGCATGTTCCTTCATATAAAGTTCTTTAATATATTTATTGTCTTAGCAGTATGCAGTTCCTGATCATGACAGAACATGTTGGATGGTCCACCTATACTTACTGCAATCTGGTCTTCTCAAGAAATAAATAAGCCATACAAAATGCACGTGCAGGACATTCCAGCCATGCTCTGTGCTCAGGAAATGATGCTGAGGACGAGGTTTTTGTTTCTAAGTGAGAATGTATATCTAAACCTGTAGTTACATGTCTTCCTTATTCTGTGAGATTTACGCTAAAATCTTAATCTCAAATTATAAAATACATATCGTGTATATAAGAGAATCAAAGGAACAGTGAATTGCAGGACTGCTTTCACCTTAGGATGACAATATGCATCTAGAAATCAAGAACCAGATGTTGGCTGCCTCTGAACTAAGAGTTATGTACAGTACTCACAGTATTCATCACAGTCACACATTAGATATAATATTTTAGTCTTCATAGTGCTCCAGGGGCTTTTCTTTTTTGTAATTACGAGAAAAATAAATCTTTGCCTCTAAGATTTTTACAAATACAGTTAGGACAAAATGCACAAGCATAATTACAAGCTGTAATAAAGAACAAAGATCTGAATAAGATAATAACTTAAATACATCATCTGAGCTCATGTAATTTAGATTGTTTGTACTGTGCTTCACATACCCAAATTAGCTTTCTTCCTCTAAAGAAATCTGCAGAAGCAAGTTAATTTGCATGAACTATGCCTGTACAGTTGTGAATTTAGTATGCATTTAATATTTTGCATAATACTTCTAAATAAATTTATTATATGGAGATAAGGATGTTCAAATTTTTCTTTCTTTTTTGATTTGCTGTTGTTCTGGGGTATGCTATGTTCCCTGCATAAAAATAATAGCATAAACTATTATAAGATGCTGGGCTTTCATTTGATTATACCATAAAATGTCTTAAAGATGTATGAGAAAGTTTGATGAAATAGTGAAATTTAGTGGAAAGGTTAGAGATGCCAGTCTTCTATGATTTTGTAGTAGTGATGTAGTGTTTATGCTTAATGGGAAGTGTGCTTCTCTTTTAGGAGGTATGATTTAATTTCAAACTCTTCCTTGCCAGAAGGAACAGCAGATCAAAAAATATAAACAAACCAAAAATACTATTTTAACAGTTTTGCTGCTTCCTGGTTTTACAAATTATCAGTGAACAGTTTTGTCCAATGGGATTTCATGGACATGTGGCTACCAGTATCAGCTGCAGTTAAATTCTGCACATCTTTAACATTCCCAGTTTGGTATTAGAGATTTTGTCATGAGTCACTGATTGCATGTTGGTGGTGGTATTTTCTCCTTTGAACTCTGTGAGGAAATATGTTAGGTTGTTTATTTTGGCCACAAAATCATGTTACCAAACTCCTTTTCTACAGCGGTTGTCAAAAGCAACTGAAAACGGAGCCAGGTTGATTTGGAACACGGTATTCAAGCTTATTTTTAAAAAATTGGTTTTGTGGCATTTTTGTAGTTGCTAAGTTTAACCCATGACTTCTTAAGCAATAGTCTGTAAATGTTTTATTAATTTAGGTCTCCCACAAATTGGTGAAATTCTGTGAAGCAATACTTTCTCCCCAATCATCTAGGAGAAAATGTTTGTAAAGATCTTTCAGGTTTTGCAATAGGTCTTCATGTCTAGCCAAGAACAATTAAAAGCAATTAAAATTGCATTATCAGTTTAACAACCTAAGGGGAAGACACATAGTAAATATTTATAGGTAAACTCAGAAGATCATTAAAGCCATATTATTTAATTGCTTCTTTTATTGACTTTCCTATTTTTAGAAAAAAAAAAAATTAAACACTTCAGGCAATAGAAAAAGACATAATAGGGGCCAACACAGTGGTGAGAATACAAACATTTGGATACATTCTGAAAGCAGAGTGCACTCTTTATTTTCCAAGTTAAATAATCTAGTTGTTTGCTGCAAAGACATACTCAGCATTACACTTCAGGATTTTAATATTGTTTAATAATTTCCAGTTTTACTAATTTCTATTTGATTTAACATTTTTCACTGCTCAGACTCATTTTCCTGGATAATTTTATCTATAATATCAGGTATAGAAGGAAGGAAGAAAACCTTCAGGTAGTCTACCTGACAGTTTTGTAATGAAACAGGCTGAATACATAAAATTAAGGAGTAGTTCTAACTCTACAGACAGAAGAAACAGAAAATTGGCAATTCCAGACTATGGAGTGTATTTTCTTTTGAATTACATGTCTATTCTAGGAAGAAGATAATGTATTATCTTCTGAAATATATAATCTAATTCAAACTGAAAAATAATGCTTTTTTCTGGGTACCAATTGCAAATACATCATCAAAACCCACCTGCGTGACCGAACATGGTATTCTGAAGGGACTAATCCTGGTGTCCTGAAGAGAGTTCTAGTGCTGGCAATCCGTAAAAGCAGAATGTTGTTTTTCTAGTTCATTTCAGTTACTTTTCCTAGTGGCGCTACAGATTTTCTCCAGAGCAACGAGCTGATCATCATTTCATAGGGTTTATGACTTATGTCTCTTTTGATGCCTTTGTTCAAGTGAGTTGTTGGTTCATTCACATAGTAGGTTTCCTCTCTGCCCAAGTGGTCATCCATTGTTTTTCCTAACTGTAAAGTATAAAATATACAGCAAGAAGGCATTCCTAAAGAACCTTTTACTATGCACCATGGGCAGTTGTTGACTGAAATTGTGCAGGAGGATTTCCATCGTTACTTCCCTCCCTGGAAAAAATGGGTTGTGGCAGGCACCATCAAATGATTCTTTCATAATCAACAGGCACTACACAGGGATAAGAGAGGTTGGCTGTGTGAACTGCCCCATCATTAAGTGGAATTACGATGACACATACAAATCCACCTCAATCTTCCACTTGCCATCAGCTGAACCATCAAAGGTGTGACAGTGGATCACGACGGGGAACACTGCAAGGCTCCTCATTGCCGTCCTGTTCCTCTTCACAGCTGCTTCCACTTTTGTCTTCTTCATTCCTCCTCTTCCTCCCAGCCTTGGACTACCAAGAGGCTGGTAGGTGCAGGTGCAGAGGTTGGCAGGTATCTCCTTCCCATGCTTCCCAGAATAGCTGTATGCTGCATATGAAGGGAGTTAGCGTACAGAATGCATTTGACACTGGAAAATTATTTCTCTTTTACTCTTTTTTTAATTCCTCCACAGTGTCTGAACCAGCACAACTCAACTAGCAGAATCTATTCCAGGCCCTGGCTATGAATAAATTTTAGACAGTCTCATTCTATGTTGTAAAATTTAGTATTTCTCACTATTTTTCCACTTCTTTTGGGTACATAGATGTGACAACTGTTACAGATCTCATTTCTAAAGAAGTCATGCAGAGGCTGACTGGACCAGTCCTGTGGTGCTAAACTTCTCTGTGGACCCCAGTAAGCTCCTGCAACCTGCTGAGGTTGCGGCAGGTGTAGGTGTAGACACGAGAGCCTCATCATTGTCAGATTATTTCTCTGCGTAAGTCCTTACAGATGTCTTACAGCGCAGCAGAAGATGAACTTAAAACTGTCACCATAGTCTTTCTTTGTGAGGTTTATTTCAGAAATATACAGTTGTGTGGGTTTACTTTGTTACAGATTTAAAACTACTGTAGGTGAAAGCACAGCTGTTTGGAAATGTTCTGGGTTGTTTCCTTCTGTTTCTTGTTCTTGCTTCTGCTATAAGGAAACCAAAGAACAAATGCAAGCCTGACAGCTGTTTCAGCTGACAATCTGGCATTTCATTACCTGAATCTTATGCTATTCCTGTGGAGTTCCACTGGATACTCTGAATTATCAAAGTTCACCAAAATTAGTTCAAGATGATTTTGTGAAAGAGAAGTCCCCTGAAGATGACTAAATGAAAAGAAACTATCTGGTTCAGAAAGCTCCTGAGTTGTAAATGGGAGAATTGCTGTGAGAAGTATCACATCTGGCCAGGTTTATTTGGCCCTTCTTGGAGGTAAGGCCAGATAAACTTTTGTTCATACCCAGCATGGATCCTTGTAGGTTCCCGCTGAGATAAATCAATTTTTCCAGCACTTTAATACTTTTCCTGGTTCATGAATTTTGTATTCTAATCCAAACCTGTCATGAAAATCTTGCAGCCTATCTTTCAGATTCTCACCAGCATCATTTTTATGTAAATCACTGGACAAAATCTTATGTTTATGCTAAGAACTCCCCTACTGTAGTAAAACTACAGTTTTACCACCCATAAAACCAAATTACAATGTATCACAGCCCTCAGAACAGTAAGCATTGCGGAAAAATAAATTTTATAGATAATAAGGAAAATAATTTTAGCAATGGGGAAGAAGTGAGAAACAGTGGACACATTTATTTTTTTGGTAAATTGAAGGTATGCTATTTCACCTGGTCAAATCCCAAGCTGAACTATGGTAAATTTTCAAACTTTAAGAAACTGCAACTAGAGCTGCATAAGCTGCATTTATCTGTATTGAGTCATCAACTCTGCCCATGTTTCTTAAGCTTGTACTCAAGGAAAAGAGGAGATATTTCAGGGAGAAGCATGAACAGTCAGGATGTGATATATGCGTACATACATACATATATATATATTTTTAAGGAGTGGGAGGGCTGACTGTTGCTTAAATAAAACCCTTCATCATTCCTAGTACCAAAAAAAGGTGTGATAATATAAAAAAAAATGTGGACCAGCGTGGTTGAAATATATAATGTCCAACAAAGCTACTTGACAATGTCTCCCCTACATCACACTGATGCTGAGCTGCCTGCTCCATGGCAGTCTTTTGTCTGCTAAGGTTTACTCAAATAGTCTAAAGGGGTCTGCTTGCACTTGGATTTAGAGTAAAATTCTTATCAGGGAAGGTTTATCTTCCCAGAAATACCCTTTGAGTTTTTTTGGAGCAGGGGGTTTGGTTTTCTTTCCATGGGAAGGAAACCACAGGTAGCTTGACTGTCTATTTTGGTTCATTTCAAGCCTATTTACTGGCATCCTTTTCCTTCATGAAGAGCTGTTTTTACAAACTTAAAAGACATTGTTGCTGATTTTCTGATATGTTTGTTTTGGTAATTGAGCTTTTGTTTGATTAAATGCAACCAACTGTCTGATCAAAATGGGTGAAGAGAATTCAAACAGCTGAAACTAAATGCTGCCAAAGTTTCAACTCTGTATTAACCTTTTACAATACTGGTAATGAAGCAATTGTTACTGACAAAGGTAAAAGCAGAATCATAAACTGTACAAACATTCAGCATCTGGTAAAAAGCAGGTGTCTTCAGACCATCTTTATTGTTATAATGCATTTATACTTTGACATGTTTGTACTAGGTAGCATTCATTACATAAACTTTTATCAGAATTACTCAAGGTAGACTCCATAGAGATCTTGCTAGCGTCAGTGAGTTTGCCTCTGGTTTTACCTGGGGTAATTTTATTCTGCTGTAGTGGCACTGAATTTGTCATATTTCCCCTTCACACACACTTGAAAATAATAAAGTCAGATCATTGTACATCAGAAGTATATGATCTAGATATCATCATTCCATTTCCTTCAGCTTTATGTAGACACCTATTTCAGTGATCTATGTTTTTGACAATCTAGTGGTGCTAGGTTGTGCTTAATATTGTGGTATTTTTCCTTAGGTGATGTTTATGCACTAAAAGCAGAAACCATGGTGTTAATTTTTGCCGTGTTCTACTGCGTCTTCCACCATTTGCTTTCTTCTCTCCCCTTGGCCCCTACCTGAGTTGAACCATATTGCAAAGTAATACAAAAGTCAAATCATTATTCATCTTCCCGAGATAATTCTCATCACTGTTCACGTTGGTCGACGTACAGCATGTAGAATTGTACGCATTAGTGATCATTAGTTGCCAGTCCGTTATATCGGTTGAATTTCATAAGCAGCTAAGGTTTACTGCACTATTTTGAGTTTTAAACAAAAAGATGATATCATTCCACTAAAACCTGTGCACAAATAAATTAATGCATTTCTCTATAGATAATTACTGAATTTACCTTTAAAATTACATTTACAAAATGTGACTTTTTGGATATATGTTTTCTTACATTTTATCTTGGTAAATTTCATTATTTTATCCTCAAAAACTTTAACGTTGCCAGTTCTTTGCTGTTTTTTTGTGAACTTTGTTAAGTACTTATCTAATAAGTATTTGGATTCATTAGTGCACGCAATGTGGGATAAAGAGAAATACTTAATGCTCTACATCTTACAGTACTACCTGGTACTTTAGAGGGCTTTGCATTTTCAATTATTGTAAAAGCGTTGTGATGTTGGCCATGGAGATTAGTAGCTGTTATAGAAAAGTTTGTTTCAACATCTGTTGAGGCCACAAGGAATTCTTCCCTTTTGCCCAAGGGACTTTGAGACTGGTGCTTTGTGTGCAAGGGATACTAGTGACTCTGGAGTGTGAAGTGAGAAATATGTTGCATTTCCATTCTATTCATCTAACAAAATCGAGTTCCTCCCAGACAAATAGCAGAGGTACATAGCCTTAATCTTCTTCCCCCAGTGCTGCTCTGGAAAAAACACATGTATTGTTAGTATTATGATTGGGATCAGGGATGCTTGGGAAGTCTCAGACCTGTAGTAAATTTTGGCCAGACCTCACCTCACCATGGGAGAAGTGATTCAGGTCCTTAACAGGCATTGATTGTCATTTGAGACAACCAAGATTATCCAGTCTGCCTTCCAGCTTTCTCTTCGTAAGGAATGGGTCATTCACAGGGCCTGTGTTGTATGTACTGATCATGTACAGATCCTTGAGATCTCCTTTAGACCTAACGCCATTCTAAGGCACCAATACCCGCCCACCTCCTCAAGTCCTGTGAGAGGTCTCTAGCTGCCTTGGGCTCACAGCACTGCGTCCTCCCATCCGCTGAGAGCAAGCGAGCAATCCTGCATGCACAGGAATAGTGCTATTTACAAGTGGTCCAACGAGAGGATTTAAATATATGTCCTCAGACATAAGTGGCAGAACGGGAATACCTTAACAAAGATTAGAGCTGAGCTTTCAAACACCTTTGCTTACGGCATCTGATTTTCTTAATGCTTTTGTTATTTTCCAGTATAAACAGGCAGGGTCTTTTTTTTTTCCCCGCAATAAAAAAAAGGCCTTGTTAACTGTTCCAAAGAACTTAATTTATTTTAATACTTTGGGTTTATTACCTCTACTCCTAGGTTACCACTACCCTAGCATAATGTTAATTTTGATGAGTAACGCAGTATCTCATTATAATTCACTAAGGAAACACATATCTTTGTTAAATGTTATGTCACACTATCAAACAGTGGTTGCTCCCCAGGTTTTACTGAGGACTATTACGCTTTAACAGGGGAAACTTTAGGAACATAGTAAGTTTACATTGTACTTTGCTTCAGGTCATTCCCTTGTTTATAAAAATATACACATGCAATTCTGCCAAAGCAATAGTTATAACCCTGGAGGAACTACTGCCTGCCTTGCTGGAAGGTAGACTTGACTTTGGCTATTGCCCACATTCAGAAGGCACTTACTATTTGTACAGTATTAAACAAAATGCCTAAAGTGCTCCCAAACTGCTGTTTCTGGAATGAGGCCTGTCAAAAGCACATCCCCACTCTTTGCTGATGCTGCATGACTGCTGCGGAGAGGGGCAATGCCTGGATGAGCACCTTTGCCCCTGAAGTGTGCAGATTTGAGCAAACATGGACTTTGAAGTCTGTCAGTCAACATGGGGGACCAGCGTGGTGTACCTGGCTGTTGGCAACAGGAGCAGATGGGGGAAAAAGCTTTTCCTTTTGGCAAACTTTGACCACACACACATCTTCATGCCAGCATTCCTTAAATCTTTTATGCTGTAAATACAGTAGGGAATATAAAGTGCAGCTGTACGTGTGTGTGCTTAAGGATGGATTCTGAACATATTTTTGAAGGTGAATGAAGTTAACTGGTGAAAAGTCTGTCTTCGGGGGAGCTCCTCGCCTGAGTGGAGGTTGTCACTTAAAGTTTTACAGGGTCAGATGCCCTCTCATGTTTGGCTTGCACTGAAAGTACCAACAAATCGGAGAATAAGTTTTTCTTATAATTTTCTATATATATATTTCTATATATTTCCAGACCTGTGGCAGTTTTTGTACTGATCATGCTTTTGTTCTTTTCCCTTTCCTCTCAATTCTTGAAAATCCATTTCCTCTAAACATTTTCAGAGCTTGCCAAGAGCCCTCTCGTGCTTCCCCCAAGGTCAGCACGTTTCCTGACTCCACGTGTGCTCTTTCCCACCCGCAAAGCACCCACGACTGGTATGCTGAGCTGGGCTGTGCCCCCCTGACCCCCCCTCCCCCTTCCCCCAGCCAACCGTGCCCTTCTGCTGCTCTCCTGGCCCCAGAGAAGGTCCCAAAAGCCCTGCGACCCCCACCCAGCTGGGGCAGGAGAAGGGCTGCCCATCACTGGAGAACGAACTCCGGGGTTGGCCAGAGATGGTAAAACAAGGTCGTGCTTTGGTAACGCTTTAAAAAGTGTTTTTCCCAGGGCACACCAGCTGAAATGCTGCGTTTGTGGTTTTTTTAGAGATCCCCTTGGTGTTGTACCTCTTTGCCCTGATTTCCGTCACCTGGCTGTGGGGAGGACTGCACATGGCTTACCGGCACCTCTGGATGTTAGTCTTCTTCATCATCTTCAACAGCCTGCAGGTAAGAGCTGGCGCCTTTTCCTTCATCCTCTTGCAGAGCTGGGGGACATCTGCACTGCTCACAGAGTGTTTGGCTTCACCAGCTGAACAACACCCAGAAACACACTGTGACACGGTGGAAGTGTTGATTACGTAGTCTGTTTATTTCTCAAATTAGCATATAGAATGCGTATTAAAGCAAGGGATGCATTGTTTTGAAACAATAGCAGTATAATTGCATAGATTTAATTTCATAGCTAATACAGTGGGAAAGAAAATTGCTTGCTTCTGTCTGTAATGTGTTACTGAGATAATTATACCAGTAAAACTGAATTATCTGCAGCCTTTGCAAAAAACAGAGTATTTCAATTTTCTGTATCTGTTAACTCTAATAAAAAAACCCACAAAGATTTAAAATTATATAACCCTAATATTGAAATTTTTTCCATTATGATAGGTGAGCCTTGAGGCTTAACTTTTCTCATACAGCATACATATTGGTAAAGCAAAGATCTTTTCATTGAAAAAATCAAATATAAACTAGATGATTTTCGTTATAAAAAATGCAAATAGCCCTTTGCAAAATTTTACAGATGTAAGGGCTTTCACTGGACTCAGTACTGCATTACACTGCATTCAGTGCCATGCTGCATATTGCAGAATTGTTTACAGAATAAAGGTTAGTATATCACAGATGAGAGAATGCCTCTGATGTCTGAAAACAGTGAAATTAAGAGGAATCAGAAAAAATATATATCCAATTTTTGGTGTGGAAATTTCTTTGCCATTTTTATAACAGAAATATCCATGACACAATGTATTATTTTGCAATATTAAAAGCCTTTATACATTATCAAATAAAAGTTAATTAATAAGGTGTATTTTCACAAAGCAGACTTATTTTAGATTTGAATTCAAAAGGTTGGAGTTTCCTTAAGCAGCAATCTAATATTTTGAAAATGTACATCTCAGACATAAATTCTTTTTTAAATTGAGAAAAAAAATGTAGCTTATTCTCCTCGTAAAACATTTGATTGTTTAGTGTATATTGTCATTTAGCTATTCTGTATATATTGGCATATATTGTCTCAAAATAGTTATGATGTTTTTTTTCTGTGAAGTTAGGTGAATAGATTTGCCCTGGTAATTGTCTACAGCATAGACATAAAATTGCTTTTTTGCAGTGAGACTGCCACAGCTCTGCAGGACTGGCAGCAGTACCAAAGCACATTCCATCCCTTTCCTCTCTCCCTGCAAAATCTCAGAGCACAGGCAAACCCCCCCTGAGAGTTCTAGCACTACAACTGTAACTACTGCAGCTTTGTAGTGAAACTTAATGCACTGAGATAAAGCATAAATATGTGGTGATGTTTGTGTATGTACATGTAGAATTACACATATATATTTTATGTATCCTTCCTTACTGTCTCTCTACAAAGAATTATTACTAGAATCTGATCTGGGTTTATGTTATGTAGATCTATCTCAGATACACAATTTTGAAAAGGGTCATTCGTTATAACTGAGCTTTTATGGCAGAGGTAAAACAGTGCCAGAGCACTGTAATATGCATGGACATTTTCTTTAAAAAAAAATTATTTTATTGCCAGCGCATATTTAAAGAAGAGGCATTGAGTACTCTGTGAAAATTATCATTCTTAGCCAGAATGTTGACCCTTCTGTGTAATTGCCAGAGACGATATATTAGTCTGCTTTATATAACCTGAAATTTCATTTTATCCAAGTGATGTTCAAAGCCATAGAATTGCTATTTTTACTAATGTTGCCAGTTTCAAGACACCGATTCATGCAATATGATCAAGAAGTAAAACAGGATGTTGAAAGCCAGTCGTGTAAAAGATGAGGCCCACAAGGCCTGTGGGGGATTCATTGCACAAGTGGTCCAGTATGACAGCAGGTGATATGGAAAATGCAGATATAAAAGCATACCTACAATAATGTTTAAGTCGTGACTGCTATTAGAGATGCACTACTGAATGACTCCAAATTAGGATTTTGTTTAGATCCAGCTAAAAGTGAGATGATACCAGAAATATTTGCTTTTCTCAATCTATGTCAAGTTTTTCAGTTAGTTAAATTTAATACTCTTTATGTAGTTTTGTTTCCATTCATGCACTCTAAAATCTTTAAACCTTAGGAAGTAATTTTTTTTTTCTTTTATTGTCTATTCCTTGACTGTCAACTAGTCTCTTATCAGCATTGCTTGCCCATACAAAAGTTAAATGCCAGTAACACTTGTGTAGATAGTACATAACTCTTCTGTGCTTCTGCTGGAAGATTTTTGGAAGTATTATAATTTCAGAAAAAATTCTACCATAATTTCATGCAACTGAAAGAACGCGTATTTCTGTATGTATATTTTTTTGGTGCTCAAGGACCTGACATAAATAACTTTCACTATGAAGAGCGACACTCTTCTGTCAGTCCCACAGCAGGTCATGCACAAAGGTCACATAACCTCTGTTGGGAGATGCTTTTCTGATCTTTCAGAGGCATGTCCCCATTTGCATCTGCACCCTCAATTAGACAGCTGGGAAATATATATTCAGAAGCTTTGTTTGAAACCCTTCAGAGGAGCTAGAAAATGAAAAAAATTAAGAAGCCAAATACTGCAAGCATCACCCTCCTCCACTGGCTGTCTTGCCTTACGTTGTTACCATCACTGTGCAACACCACCCATGGAGCTCAGACTTGGTCTCAAACTCGTGGCGATGCCAGACTGCCCACATTGCCCTTCTGCCTGTAATTCTTCCTATAACTCTCTGCCAACATGAACAACTGCTTCACCAATAGATATTACCTCTTGTATTGGGATCAGTTCATTTGGCTTCCTGTCCTAATGATGGATGGTGGTATCTGGGGAGTGACTGTAGATGTCCATGGGCCTGCAGAAGATACTGCAGCATCTCTGTTCAACTTACATCAGTACTGATCTTCCACAGCAAAAGGAGAAAGCTGTTATTTTTGTTATTCCTAGACCTAGAGAATCTGCAAAACCTCAAATATAAAATAATGTTCCTTTATTGAAAGGAGAAGCAATTTCAAATGTATAATCTCTTCCTGGTTAATAAATTAAAACGTGCAGGTCTGGAGCTCCAACGCAAACACCAGTAAATAAAAACTTTTCCTTCCAGTTGTGAGGAGCTCAAGAACTTCACACTTCATGTTTTAAAAACATTTTTTCCCTTTGCTGGAGTTTTCAGACATAAAATGCAATAGGACAGTATCTACTACATTTTATTATAAATATTGGAAATTACCTTTTAAAGTATAAAGTTAACAAATATTTAGAAGGAAAAGATACCTTTTTAGTGTTGGATACCCTGACACAGTAAAAAAAAATGGAGTAGCTCTTTCACAGCACTACATTTTTTATATTTGTTTATTTGTTTTAATAGGTGATTGTCTTCAGTGCTTTGTAAATCTCTACAAGCTTAAAAAAACATTTCCTGGAAGACCCCCACATTTTAAATAACCTCCCCACATATATTGTTCTCCTGTTTTAAAGTTACCATTTATCTAATCAGGAAACAGAAAAACTGACATGAGATGCAGGTGACCTGACATGCAGCATGAAATGAAAAGCAGGGAAGGAACAAGGTGAAGAGTCTGTAAATTTCCTTCATCTATCCTTTTTGTCAGATAACCGGATACACCAAATTGTCTTATTTAGAGAAAATGTCAGTATGCAAACTGTTTGTATAGAAGAAAATTAGGTGTTACAAATCCTGAATACTGAACAAACGAGGGTTTTGCTGTAAGCTGGTACAGCTTTACAAACTTTTGCAGACCACACTCCCACCAAGGATGGGCTGGTGTCGGGAAGCACGCGGTCCCTGCTGAGAGGGCCTCTGGCCTGCAGCCTCTGCAGAGCCAGGTTCATCCACCACAGGGACAGCTGTCTCCAGTGTCCTTTGAAGCTTTAATCTCAGCCCAGCTGTTTGGGAATGGGAGACGAAAATGGGACTTAACAGTGGATAACACATTTTCATAATGGTTTCGAGAGGAACTATCAGTCTTTAGTGCATGCTGTTGGCATCTCATTCCCATGCATTATCAGCTCTCAGAACTGATGATGATTGTTGAAACGAGGCTGTTTTTCTGCAATAAAAAGCAGTTTTACCATTTATTGGTGGGTATTTCTGTATTACAACATGCTCTGTTTCAGCTGGAAAGCAATTCGGTGTTCATTAAGAGCTTTTCCACAACAAGAAAGAGAACATGAAACAGTTTACGAGAAACAGAGTCCTGCTTCCCTGCTGCTCAGGAGCTACAGACCGTGTAACAAAGCAGAATGCGACCCATTAAAACGTGTTGGATATCCAAATGGATTCAATTCAGGAGATTGGAAAGACACTGCACGTTATCCGATTTAGTTGCGTAGCCTTATGACGTACATTTCGTAGGAAATGCACTTGATAGAAGAATCACCTACCAAGGACAAATTGTTTCCGAGCACTTCCTGCGGGAAAAAGTTCCTGTCAGAGATGAGTTTATAGTATGAGCTATTCTAGTGCATGGAGGGGAAAGCAACTCTTTCCTTGTAACTTCAGGAATAAACATGCAAGGTGTGTATGGGGGGACAATAGGCAATTTACAAAATAAAAAAATAAATTTAGAAAAGCATGAAAGAAAAAGGCTAAGAAGCATGCTTGGGATATCTGATGTTTTGAGTTCCTCAGCAGTATGCTCCTGATTATCCTGCCAGGCAGCATCTGTGTTGCAGAAACATACTCTGTATCATGTGAAAGGCCTCGGTTCCTCATCTTTTCACTTGCAAAACTGAGAGGAACATTTACCTCTTTTCTTTACATATGATTGCCTTCGTGGATTTATTTACAAGAGACTTGCTGGGGTCAGGAGTGAAAGAATAAGCTGCTGTCTTATGTGCTTCTCTCTGAACGTTAGGATTTAACAAGCTGCTTAGCATACACTATACTCCTCTAAAGGACCGCTGTGTTTTTCAGGCAATTAGGGGAGTGTTTCTCGTTTGTGTAGCTGATGTCATCAACGGCATATTTGCTGTTCAGTGGATCCAAAGTTCAGGGTGGTGGGTGGATCTCTTCCCATTGTTTGCAGAGGGGTTGGGATGAGGCCTCAGACCCGTTCTCAGGCTTTTTCCTGCAGCCAACTTTCTTAGTATAATCTTGATTATTCCTTGGCTATATTTCCAGCAAACTGCGCTGCACACCCCAACCCTCTATCTTATAATTTAGGGTGTATCTACACTGCAAACTACAAGGTATTAGATTACCCATAGCTACCCCTGTCGTGGTTTCCTGTACCTTGTGCTAAGCCCCACCGCGCCCTAGCCCCAGCAAGAGATTAATTAAATTTTTTAATAAGAAATTTTGAAGCAATCAAAACCTTGCTCATATGAAATACTGAAATGTAACCCATCAACAGTACCAAAACTCCATTTTTCAGCAATTTTAAATCAGGAGAAAAGTAAATAAAAACTGGGAGTTATCCCATTATTAACAACAGTATTCAAAAAGATCTTGTGTGGTTGCTTTGGCTGATGTAGATATGGGTAAAATGTCTTTGCCTGTTCTGTGCTTGAGCACACCAGGATGACTCATGCCCACATAATGACCAACAGTGTTACGTGTAACATACATCTTCCCAAGAAACACAGGAATAATCTGGAAGTAAGAGTTGGCTGGTGATTTTACAAACTGGGCACAATGTCTGACTTGCCTAATATGACAATTTTTAAAAGTCAATTTATTTGTAGTGAATTACAGTAAGAGAATATTCAGGAGTTCAGGGACAAATGTTTGAAAAGCCCATGGTACCTTTAACAAGAAATATGGATGTACAGAAAACGAGTGAACAGGGGCACACCCAAACCTGGCATTGGCTGGAGTAGACATGATTCAGCAGACTTCATTAATTAAAATAGCAGAGGCAAACCAGACCAGGAGCAAGGGCTAGCTCAAGTAGCAAAAGAGATAAAATGTCAAAGAAAACTAGTAGATATGGTGGGAAAAAAAACCAAAACAAAACATTATAATGAGGAATACCCTGTTTATGGAACATCAGAAAATAAATGTAGCAAGAGAAATCAGTATGCCACAGTTTTAGAAGCAAAGAAAAAAGTTAAAAAATATAGCATATTGAGGAAGCAGGAACACAACAAAGATACACAGTTTTGTAAGTACATTATATTAGTGCAGTAAAGACAATAAACAAAAGTATATGGTTTAAAAGCTTTTGCCAGCACCAGTTGCAAATGAAAGATATGTTTTTTCCTAGAACATACTATTTAACTAGGGACATAGTCGGGGACACTGAGAAGGCCACTGCTATAAATAGGTTCACTTCCTGTTTCTTATGGCATCTTCCTAAAGCGTCTCCTCCTGGTGAGTCAGAGATGGACTCGAAGATCCTGTACAGCAGTTCTGATGATCCAAGCCCCACAGAAACAAAGTCAAGTACTAGACAGACAAGAGATGAGAGTAGACGTGGTGGGCTGCAAAAGGCTGCCTAAAGATTTTGAAAAAAGTGATTCTACACTGCATATAAGCCCAACAAAAGACAATGAAGTCATCATAGTATTGTCAGGACAAGGTGAAATGCAAGCAGAGTATCAAGAAAAGCGCATAAGCTTGTTCAAGTAGAAATAGTACAAGCAATACCAAACCCTCTTCTGTCAGCTGAGTGCATAAACCAAACACAATCAAACACAGCTCAAAGAATTTGTACGCTACCCCAGAAACAAAAGGAAATGCACATCCAAAGCAGACATTTTGATATCTGTGCAATAAAGTAGATTCTTATGCTGTTACTGGGGGTTTGGATTATCTTCCAGACATACTATACCTGGAAGGAAAGAAAATAGTGTACTTAGTACAGTTCACTTGTTTAATAAGTGAACAACAAAGGAGTAGAAAAATATGTTATTTTTGTTAAAGTAAAAAACCCTGAAAGTTTGTTCAGTATGTGCACTTAATTTAAAAAAAAAAAAAAAAAAAAAAAAAAAAAAGAAGTTAAAAGAACTAATATAAAGCAAATCAAGAAAGTTTGTAACTTTCTGAGGCTTCACACTTTTTGACATCATCAACTAAACTTCTGGGATGTAATCCTGATTGGGCAATAGCATTGGTATGCATTATACCAGCAAACCTACAAAGCCATCCGAGTGACTTGATTATTCAGTGAATCAAGACAATGCAGTATTCAATTTTATATCTCTTTCTCTAGATATATTACTTCTTTCTTAAAGAAGAATTCTCTGTGTTCCTAGTTACCACCCTAAACATACTCAAATACATGATTACTGTAATGACTTATGAAATTACAGTAAAATATTCCCTTTACCTATTCATTTCCTTATGTAATGGACCCAAAATCAGTCTATAGCTGAAGACAAAACAAAGAAAAAACTGTGCAGTGTCAGGAAGCTTTATTGGGTTGAAACTAAATATCTCCTAAATATATAGCAGAAATTGATGTCAGAAGAGAGTAGCTTGTGTCTAGAGCTGTGTTTGTGATGATGAAAGTCTACAGAATAGTGCATAATAAAATTGCTGAAATTGCAGAGTGAAAGAATGTACTCAAGTGGGCTTTGCTTTACTGGATTTTCAACCAATTGTCAGTCAAAAACATTTAGAGAGTATTTCAATCAGCTGCCCACTTAAAATAGGAAAACGTGATTATAGCGTATTTTTTTAAAAACAAATATAGTCATTAAATAACATTTTAGGTCTTCCAACATCTATGAAACTCCTTCAGCTGTTCTTGAAGAACTTTATATCAAAAATATATTGCAGGAAAAATCTCTAAACACTCTAATAAATTTTTGAGGTAGAAGATGATGGAGTTTTAACCATTCCCCTTGGAAGGTGTTGGTAATAGCAAGAATTATGTAGTACACAAGAAGAAGTAAGACATGTAACTATAGCATGTACTGCTGCAGTAAGTAGAAGTATATCCACTGAAAAGGACTTGGGATCAGGTGTGTTCTTTTCTTCTTCCACCTCTGTCACTAAGAGTTGACTTTTCTTACTGTGGAGAATAAAATAGCAGCCAACTTGATTTGGTATTTGTAACAAATCACCTGTGTCTTATTTTATATTGCTGCTAATATCTTTGTGTAACCATAAAAACTTTTTTTTTTCAGTAATTCAGCTAAAAGAAGTATCTTAGTATAATCATAATGTAGAATTGATCTGTATTTTGCCTTTAAATCCAGATTTCTAAATTCCATACTATTATTTTAAGACCATTAACTGACGGTCATAGAATTCAGAAGGTGAGTGTGGCTTCTAAGTCTTGAAAATAATGAGTTTCTTTATAATTGGCTGAAGTACTTATTGCTTTTTTTTTTTTTAATCCCCCTGTGGTTTTTATAGGCAAAGCCTGTTGCATGCACTGGCAGGGTTTGAGGAAGAGAGAAGCTGCAAACAGCAGGGGAGTAACAGGCTGAGGACCGCTTAGAGAAACTGTAATACCCAGATCCATGGAGCTGAAAGGGATTCATCCCAAAGTGCTGAAAGACCTGACCATGTAGTTGTGAGCCTGTTTTTGAAAAATTATGGTGACTGGGGATAAGTGTGATGGCAAGGAAAAGGATAACATTACTCTCAGATTTTAGGAAGGCAGAATGTAACTTCAGAAATTTGTGGCTGATGGTAACCAGGGAGAGTGGAACTCCTCTTGGAAATTAGGCAAAGCAGACACCAGCCTGCACCGGGAGGAATTTGGCCAATGGATTGAGTTACCATGCCTGTCTGCTCAGAGCTAGTGAAGCTCTTGGACTGCTCCATCCAGTTTTGGAGTCTCCGGTTCACAGGGTGTATGGAGAAACTGGTGAGAGTCCAAGGGAGGGCTACCACAGTGGTTGGAGGCCTGGAGCACATATGCTGTCAAGAGTGACTGAAGGAGCTAGGTTTGTTTGGTCAGGTGAGGAGGACACCAGTGGAAAATGTAGTAGCAGCATGCAAATATTTGAAGGGTAGTTAAAAAGTTGATGATATCATTCTCTTCTCCTCTACTCTCTTGATAGTGCCAGGCAATAACAACAAGAGCACATGGCCACAAAACTGCGGCATGGGAGGTTCAGACTGCACATTAGGAAAAATAATTCACTAGGAGGAAGTACAGAACTGGAACTGTGGCCCAGAGAGGTTTGGGATCTCCACTGTCGTAGGGTTTTAAAGTTCAGCTTGACAAAGCCATACCGACCTGATAGGTGGACTGACTCTCTGAGTGGACTGAATGACCTTCAGAGTCCCATCCAGCCAGTTCCCCTGTGGTTCTACGATATGATATGTGGGAAGCTCTATTCTCAACCCGTTTATTGTGATAGATAGACAAACAACACCAGCCACATGGTGCTGAGGTCATGAGTTTTTAGGAAAGCATCAAACACTACAGACCTAATGCTAAAACCCAAAGACCTGGAAATTATATTGACAGGGAAGTTTAGGTAAAATATTAGCCACCTTTAGGAGTGACTTCGGAGCAGTGAATTCAGTTTCTCGTGTTTCGGCACTGCCAGAGAGGTGTCTAGGCATACATATCTTCATGCTGAACATCATTACATTATGAAGGCTGATCTGAACGTTTCTGTGAAATAAATGCATGTGAAGTTTTAATAGCCTCTAGGAAAAGAACCGTTCCCTTTTCCTCCACCCACACTTTTCCTGCACAAGAGCCCTCTATGTTGTACAAGCCTTATGTTTCACCAGTATGAGAATGATGTTTTCTCCTTTTCTTCATAATAAATACAGATGATGCCTTGTTTGGGGGCTTGTAAAACTGGTGTTAGAAAAAAAAAAAATCATTCTCATATTTTATATACAGTTTCAGTGGCCTCCAAGCAACTACCGCAGAAAGAGTGAATGGCATTACTGCTTTTATCTCTCATAGTTTTATTATGACTCAACGTATTAATGATATGCAATTTTAGCAGAAACCACGATAAGCTAAGTTTTCATTCTGAAATAACAGGAATTCAGTAAAGACTGACTTCATTAACTTTTTTTCTGAACTACTATAGGCAATGTAAAGTCCTTTGTATTTTATTTTATCCTTGACACATAGTACAATTTAAACAGGTGTCACTGTTGGAAATTGTTTAGATTTTTGGCATGTCATCCAGCTGATGAGTGTCGAAGGAATATGAGTTAAAAGACATTAAATTAATTTGTAGACCCAGCCTTAATTTATAGATGACTTGATGAGTTGGTAAGAGAAGAGAACAGGAAGGGGTATGAAAAATGTGTACAAGACTGGCAAAAAAAAAATTCAATCATTTAAGCATATGGTCCTTATAGAATAATGCATGAAAGAACTTCTCTCATGTAGGTAAAAAGATTATTGCATACAGCAACCAGTGTGAGTTAAGTAGGAGTTCCAAACTTTAAAAAAATAGGCCACTTAGTAAGTTTCCTCAGTAGTGAAATTCTCCTGGATTGTGGGCAAGACAGAGATAAAATCATCTTGAAACCATCAGTGAGACCAATTATTCACAGCTTTTTCTTATAGCACTTTAAAAAAAAAAAAAAATTATTAATCTACGTGCCCAAAAACTGCAAATGCTCATTTTCCAGTGAGGACAGAGCAGTTCTCTAAGTACAGTTGATAATGATTTTGCTAGCCTAGGAAATAATGAATTAGAAGTTGTGCAAATTAGGACAGAGTTAGCCTGAGAGAAACTGTTCAATGGATTCTGTTTTAGAACTGCTTTCTTCTAAAGAAGTGTCGTTGTGGGCTCTAGCATGTCATATTAGGACTAAAGGGGAGGTGGTTTGCCAAAAGAAACAATAACTTTTTGAAACAGCGACATGATATGAAAATATAGTTTGCTTTTTACTTAAAAGCGTTTTGGAATAGACTAAGCAAAGAATACTTAAAATAAAGCTGGGAGACATCTAGACATCAACAAAACCTTTTTGTGCCACAACATGGGTTCAGTTATATCTTATATACTATATGTATTTTGATTTTGTCAACTAGAAGTCTGTTAGTTAGACATCAGTTTTATAATTAAAGATCACATCCTTAAAAGTAAGATGAAATCTAGCTTGGATGTAGTGAAGTTAGGCATACTAGTCCAAACCATTATCTGCTAATCCAGACAAAGGAAATGCAGCAAATCTGTTCAACTCTTAAGGAAGTACAGTGCCACAGCAAAATTGGGGGAGTAAGAATAAAGGGAAAAATATGGTAAAAATGAACGGGGAAAAATAAAAAAATAGTAATATTGCATCTTGATGCTAATCTTCACCTGCATTTTCGTTGCAATCATGGCAGAAAAAATGCTAATATGTTTTTCTGATTACACAAATTTAGGGGTTATTAGTGATTCAGAGAAACTGATGTATTCTGCATAATGAAATGGATGATTTTTAATCTATGGAGTGACTTAATGGGAATTATATGAGATCTGACAACACTAAGATACTAGTAATGAAAGAATTTCTGCTATAAATGGTTAAGTTATATATAACTGAGAAGTACAAACCAAGATGGGTGTGCTGCTTTATCTCAGGACAAATGCAAATCACCAGTATGATACAGGCCTGAAAGAAGCAAATGTGATGCTAATTTTGTACCCAACAGCAATATGAATGCCACTGTAAAAGGTACCGGTGATGCATTGTTTGGGATCCTGTGGACATTTCTGAGCCCATTGGTCCAAGAGATGAATTCTGTATATAGTAGGAGTAGAAAAAAAATATTATTGGTGATCAGGGCTTTGAAAATCTTATTTCAGAAGCCTGAGAGTGTTTCACATGTCAGCAATCATCTATTCTCTATGTGTGCATACTGGCCTTCATCCAGCAGCTGTATAATCACTTTAGTGTCATGTTGCACATAAAATAATGTATTCTGTCTCTCAGCGGGCATTTTTTAGAGACTTCCGTCCTTTTTCAGAGTTGGACCTAACTCAGAACAACTTTTTGAGTTTCAACACCTCAGTTCTGCTGGGGAGGCAAGGTGGGGTGAGGCCATAAAGAAGGCATTGAGCATCACTTTCAAAGTTAAATTCACTTTGACTACATCTACTAGCACAGTACTCTGCCAGCTGTGATTTGTAGGGGCAAACACTTAAACGTCTAACCTGCCCAGAAATGCTGAGTGTGGCTGTGATCTCATACCACTAAATTCTTTGAGATTTTCAGTATTTCCTTCTATTAACAAAAGGACTGTGAATTTAGGGAACATGTTAACTGTACTGTCGTAAATTCATTCCGAAGTCAGTTTGTTTGAAAGTATTTAAGTGTTATGTTGCCAATGTTTTCTTTTCGTACTGAATTTTTGTGATGGATTTTTTTCTCCAAAGGGGAACCTGTCAACAGTTAAATGTGAGATCTGAATATAGCCACTTAGTAGCAACTCTCTCAGGAAACCTTCTAATGCATGTGAGGACTTCAAATCATCTGTGTCTGGAAAGAGTTGAGCAACTGTGAAGCTGGAGCTAACCACAGTTGGATGAAAATTGCTAAATTATGTTTTCTTTATTTTGAGCAAAATGTCAAGTGTTGCTCTTTTGCCTTTGCATTGACAAAGGTCAATTGGATTAAAAAAAGCACCAAATCAACTTGTACTGTCAGCTGATTATTTGTTTAAATCTTCAGATGTGTTGTTTTGCTCTTACAACAGAGTCATGAAAAGTTTTAGTGACAAAGATATATTAGATCCTCAGCTGCAACACTGGGAACCACACTGATATTTTTTCTTTGTTCTTTGTATGTCTTCTTAAAGGAGAGTGAGTAGAAGACTCACTTTTAAAGTAGAAGACTTTTGAGAGGATTATCACCTTATTTTGTGTGCGTGTGTAAGTGTGCGTAAATAAAACACATAATCTACTGGAGACTTCCTAATGTTGTGATTGTGCTTTAAAAAATGTGTTACAGGAAAGCAGGCTGAAAAAGTAACACTTCCTAAAATATGCTCAGATACCCTGCATACCCAGTAGAGGATTTTAAAAGTTCAGTATTTCTTATGCCCCAGCACTCTCTAGAATTAATCTTTTGAGTTCCAGGAAAGCGAAAATTGGCTTTTTAAGAGTCAGAGCGATTCCCTTCTGAGTGGAGTGGAGCCAACAGCTCTTGCAGGACCTTTTTCTCATTCCTGACTTCTGAAATATGGCAGGAAAACAGTGATTCTCACCATGAATACTGCTGCTTTCCTGCAAAGCTTTGCTATTTTCACACTAGCTTTGTGTAACCACCTATTATTAGGCCAACCTGTGTGACAGAAATTTTTACTTTGTAAAAGGAATATGTGCTTATAGGTCTATTTTCAATTCTGTCATTTCATTTTCATCAGTGAACAAAAAAGGGTTTGTCACAGTCCCCACCCCTAGGCACCTAAATTAGTACAATGGTCTTCAAAGGCTTTTTATGTGGTCAGTAAAGAGAGAAATGTGATTCCAAATGAAGGTTCACCAGACACGTCTGAGGTTCCTGCTTTCTCATTACTTTCAGTTAGTATAACATTTTAGTACTTAGACTCTTTATACTTAATGTTTTATTGAATAGAAATGTCTTCGTCCTCTAAAAAAGCCAACAAAAACCAATGCATAAAAAAGTTAAAATAATTAATAGTCACCTTAGGAAATGGTTACTTTCAGGCTGCCCTTTAATGATAAAGTGTACTTCGTCCTTTCCTTATTACAGTATTTTTTTGCTGATGAACATCTGCTAAAGTCTCAAGAAATAAGCTCAGGTTAGGACCACCTGCTTTAGCGGGGTACGTACATGGTTGCTTCTCAGTAAATGCTAATGCCAAGCAATTATTTAGACTGAGAAACTATGTTTATGTATTAACTGGAGTGCTCTGGAGTTCATGAATGGGCCAGACTTTCATTGTGTTGAACACTGTACAGAGAACAGACATGTCCTGTGCGATGTGTCTGTAAACTCCGAGACAAGACATGGACATGCACTACAAGTTGCCAGTTAGACAACAGGCCAGCATGGCAGGCAGGCAACAAGCTTGTGTAGCCAGAGACCTAAGAGGAGGTCATCAAGAAGGTGAATGGGTCGGATATTTAACTGTTTGTCCATAAAAATCGTAACTGGCAATGCACTGCACTACTCAACGTGCTGCATGGTGGGAGGATAAGACAGTGGGAATAAGTTGAAATAAACCTGAGGTATGCTAGGTAGCTTTGAGCTGAGTCAGAGGAATAAAAACTGTTTCTGTGCTCTAAAACCACACTAAGGACCATTGCTGTGGAGCGTTTTGCAACAAGCAGCAAAGCTTCTTCTTCCTCCCATAGCAAGAATTCAGTCCTGTCCTAAACTAAGATTTAGTCCCAAAGACAATCTCGTCCTTACACACCTGCTTCTTTGTCCTCTTCTGCATAGGTTTTAAAAAAATAGTATCTAGACATTGCACACATTGAGCACAGAAGTGTTAGAACCCATCCCAATATTTCTTTGACTATCTCAGAACCTTTTTTATTTTTCCCTAAGAAACAGGTAATCTCAGAAGAAGAAACAAATCCTTTGTATCCACATTTCCACAGGGGCTTTGCTTTGCAAATATGTACAGTGTAGACATCCTTCATGTAGGCTGCAGTACTATGGGACGTAGTGAGACCATGGAGACATTATGAGATTCTTGGACCACTTGAAGTTTTTCTTAAGAATCAGTGTAGAGATAGTCTAGAAAGTAATTTATACAAGATCCAGCCACATGTGCTGAATTTTATCTGAAGTTATTATCCCAATCCCTTGAAAAACAATATAACTGTCCCACTTTATTTTAGGACACATGAAAACCAACTGGGAGTGTATCTTTAGGATAGGCCCTAAAAAATTTTAGAGAAAGTTAAAATAACAAAAATTTTGATAGTTTTGCCTCTCAGAAAATATATTTGTATAAAAACACAGATCTGTACTGGTGTATTTGGACAAACTTATAGAAATCTGAAAATATAGAATACAACAAACTTGAGAAATGTCGTATTTTCACTAATTTAATACAAATTTTAAGTTCATATATTGTAAAGAAATTTCAGAGCACTCACAATTAGTCATTTTCTGCTTGTGAAAATTATCACAATGGGATACATTGATATAATACATGAAAAACTGAGAATAAATTATTTTTTAATTACTATTTTTTTAATAGTTCACCTGGCCTGTAACTAGTCAGCAGTAGCATGAATTACTAGCCTGTCAATTTTCAGAATAACATTCTGAGATGGATATATCAGCTCTGTTTTATAGATGGCTGGAATAAAAGCTGTGGGAATACCAATTACTTTTGTAGGGCCAGCATACTTGCTAATATAGGAAGCAAATTTAATGGTTTCCGCATTTCAGGTTTGTACTTAGTTTATTAAACCCCATTACTACTAAACTCTTAGTTGGTATTGCCACAAGTACTTTATTTTTCGAATGGATTGTATTTTCTAAATGGAAGCCAAATTTAGTGCTACTAGTTCATTAAATCCCTGTAACAGTAGAGAGTATAAGGAGCTGTGGGATGAATGATTTTCAGCATAATCTAAATAAAGACCCTCCTCTTCCTGGAAGCATCTCTTTTTGGATTGCTTCAGATTGCCACCCTCCTTTCCACTGGCAAAGAGCATTAGCACAAACTGTTTAGTCACTTTGCTAACGTGGTTTGGCTTAGTTTGTAAAAATGATTTGTAATAGCTAAAATGCCAAGCATGGACTGGAAGAAAATAATGCAGTACTTAACACTAAGTGACATCTAACTTGCCTGGAAATTCCTCTTTGCACAGTACCAATACAAACAATGCAAAAATACAACATAAATAAATCCCAGGATCATAGTTCTAGCTTTCTGCCAAGAATGTGATTTCTGTGTGTGACTTGTATAAATTGAGCCATCCACTGCATTAAAAGATTATTTTTATTAGCTTTGTTCACATAAAACCTAAGTTATGCTGTATACTGCAGCTTTTCAAAAAAGTGTTTAAGTAGGTGTTAAAAGTTTCATTCATTTTTTAGTACAAACAAAGAATCAGTCATTGTGTCAATACTGAAAGACTTTATGCAGAGGACGGAAAAGTCTTGCGGTTTGGGGTTTAGATGTGTTTTGTGGGGTACTTCAAGCTATCCCACTGAGTAATCTCATCGCCAGCACTGCTGAGACAGAGGATCAGAAGTTAATTTCACAGGCCTATGCCTCTACTGCTGTCTTCACTGCTATCCCTTGCTGACCCCAGGAAGGCAACAGGGCAAAAATAATCCCAGAAAAAAGCAGCGTGTAAGGTTACTGCATCCTCTCCTCCTAAATGGTGAAATTAGACTCCTGTCATGTGCTGTGGGATCCTTTCATTAGCAAACTGGAAAAAAATCTCAATTTCAATGACCTAACAGGAATATAGAAAAACAGTCTTCATTGCAAGTGAAACCTTCCCTTTAGCACATTCCACAAATGCTGAGAAAGCTCTAAGGGTATTTATTTTCTTTACAAAAAAATGTCAGTGCATCCTGAAAGCGTGAGCGCTGGATTTTTG
Organism: Strix uralensis; assembly: GCF_047716275.1. Classification (NCBI taxonomy): domain Eukaryota; kingdom Metazoa; phylum Chordata; class Aves; order Strigiformes; family Strigidae; genus Strix; species Strix uralensis. The sequence goes on along the minus strand of NC_134012.1, from coordinate 3,185,734 downwards.
GGCTGCCATTTGAAATGCATCCGCTATGTGACATGACACAGATAATCCTAAACGGATGTAAAGCACATCTGCTTTGGAGCCAAGAGTGATATAACAGTGTCAACAGAGATGAAGAGCCAGGGAGTGCAGTGACGACGGGAAAAGCTCCTAAGCTTGGGCTTAGCGCTGCTTTCTCTGCTACACTGCTGTTGACCTGGCTCCTCTGTATCACTGCTCAGGTGATGACTGTAGCCACACTCTTCCTTAGTGGCCCTTGGATTGGTCACGTTTTGCTTTCTGTTAAATTTTAGTTTGCATTAAAACTTAATTTTCCTATGTATGATTAAGGTTTACTAAATAACAGGTGCTTTGGTAAGTGCTTTGTCGCACAAAGTCTGTTAACATCCAGCAGGTTGGACTATAATTATCACAACAGCCGTGCCACAAATACTAGCTTACTAACATCTGCAAAATAGAATAGTCATGTCTATACCATATATTAATGAATTATTGACCTTTTAGAAACTATACATAAACAGATTCTTGGAACATATTCCATCAATTATCTCAGAATTAATAGTAATTAATTATTACACCTTCATAGATTCCATTTGCCAAGCATAAAAATGCCTTGCATGGATGACATTCTTGTACAGGCTAATGTATTGCTGACTGTTTTATGGTTTTCTGACTAGCAAATTGTCTTCCTTTTATGCTTATACTGGATTTTATTACAGTGTTTTCTTTGAATGACAAAGATGAAGTGGTGTATGTGTGATACTCATATGTGAGATGAAATCATAATCTTTGTTTTTTGTTGCTTTCAGCAAATTTTGGAGAGATTGCTACTACTAGTATTTTTTTTTCATTTTCCTGCTAGATTCCTTTCAAATTAAGAAATTCAGTTTAACCTCCATTCATTCCATTTCTGCACTGAAGGCAACATATAGCTAAAGTATGACACAAAGTAAATGTACTTTGTTGCTTTAATTCATATTGGTAAGTATGATCTTCATTGTATGTTTATACTTTTTAATGGAGGGAAAAAAAAACATATTACCATCTTTGCCACAAATTTTACATCTAGTAATGTAATTTTGCATCTAGTTTTGCATCTAGTAATCCATTACACATGAAGCTTAACCTAAGCCTGTGAGTGCAGCTACAAGTAACGGAATGCACATGCTTTGAGTCGCTCTGTATCTGAATTCAGAGGTGGGTCTGTGTGGAGCAGAGTTATCTAACGCCTAAGAAGGAAGTTCATCTGTATCTTAAAACTTGTTTTACTTGCTGGCTGTCTTCAGGCAACAATAGTGCCTGTTCCTGGTTTATCAAATTACATTTATAGGTATATAGTTATATAGTTATATAGTGATAGTTATGAGTAAACACAAATTAATTTATATTTCTGTTACCCAGAAAATAATTATAACATTTAGACAACACAGAAATCACCTTAGCAAAACCCTCACAGGCTGTTTGTAGCTTTGAAAGACTCCTAAGCAAAAGCATGGAGTGACAGTGAGGCAGAAGGTAGGTATGTGGAGAGGAGAGGCTACAGTTTTCCACGGAGAGCACTTGGCAAAACTGGCTTGGCCAGTTTTAGGAGTGTCATTATATTACATTAACCTGAAGTTTCCTGAGTGAGCCTGCGGCAAGAACCACGGTCCTGGTGGTGGTGGTGGTGGAGGAGACACGGTGCCCAATGTAGGAGCAGAGCAAGCAGAAGCACACTCAGGTTGTCACCATTTCCACTGTCCTCGCTGGAATGAGACAGTCAGCATCACCCTATGGACTTCTACATTCATTAAATTATATGAATTATTATAATTATTAATTATGTAAAACAACACTGCCACACCAGGCTATGAGGCTTCCAGTCCTTGCCTATGTAGCTGGGTTTTATAGGCTTTATGTTTGACCTGCTTAACATAAAAGTGCTTCGAAATCCACCTGCCTGACAAAGTTCTCCTGCCTCACTTCAGAATTTCCTACTAGTTCCCTCAGGAGATTGCTTTTACCTCTCATCAGGCTTTTCACAACTCGCTTATCAGCCCATCTTTTCTGCTAACTTCTGCAAAGAGCCAAAATGCTGTTACAAACACCTGAACATGTGCAGTCTGGAGGTGGAAGCCTAATTAGGTCAGTGTTCCCGATCTGGTCTGACCTGTAAGTACCTCAAGGTTGGTGGAGCTCGTCTCCATGTGCTGGCCCTGCTCTGCAGGCAGAGCCTGTCTGCCTGTGACTGTGCGGGCAGGGAGGAGCAAGGCCAGAGGTCTTTCTTCCACCGCTGACTGGAGGAGAGGTAGTGGCAGAACTGGTAGCTGCTCTGCTGCGGCAGGGGACGGGAAAGTGCGAAGCACGAAAAGCCAAAAAGCACTAGACTCCAAAAAAAGATAGCGAAGGTCTTCTTGCAGCCATGTACTCTCTTCTTGACCCACCGTGCAGCTCTGGAGTTGGCAGCTGTCTGTGTTTGCTTTGCACTGGAGTTCGCGGTGCAGCCAAGGCAGCTCTGTCAAACACTTTGGGTGGTTTTGCAATGAGAAAACATGATACTGCAGAGCCAGCAGTTATTGCCATACAAGGGTGCTGGAAAAGAATAGGCAGCGATCTGCAGCCCTCACACAAAGAGGGAGACCTCAAAAGGACATATATTCCATGCTAAGTAATAGCAAAAAACTAAGCTAAAATAAAACCCAAAACAACAGCTGACAAGCTTATTGCTTTTAAAAATATGTGAGAGTCCATCCTTCAACAGCTCCTATCATTTTTTCCTCTTAACAAATGTTCCACAGATAGCAGGAATGGGTCACAGAGCAGGTCATATCCAAATTCTTCTGTATAGTGCTGCAAACATATCTTAGGTCACTTCTGGCATTAATCCATTTAGAGAGAATTTCCAAGAGGGAAAGTAACTTCTTGTTTTGCAACTACGAGAAGAACCAACAGTTTGATAAGTGTTTCATGACTGACACTATCTGTTGCTGACAATGGGTAGAGCTGCATTCCTGCAAAGTTCAATAAATATATGAAGGCATGGAAATAAAACGTTCCAATTGCTTAGTTTTGAATTACATATGTATATACGTATCCTTTGGTATTACACTGGTGTGCATTGACATACAATTTAGGTTTTTATAAGCAGAATCATAGGGAAATAACTAAATACTGCAAGACCATTACTCTCTCAAGAGTTGTTCTTGTCTCAGAGTTGTCCTTGTTTAGATTTATCCAATGTGATCGCCTCAATGTTAATTTCATTCCCGTTCTATTCTCTGTAAATTTCCCATTTATTTTTGTTCACAGCTTAGTAGTGGTATTTCTGTCTCAGTCTATTTAGAAAGCCCTGAGATAAATTTTTGTGCCAATGATTTTTCTGTTAAAAACCAAAAAGTTGTAACCCACAAATGCAAATTCTAGAAAGCTTTAGAGCTACCATTGCTAAAAAAACACTCAAAACAAAAGTTTTTAATACAAGGCTGACATCATATCCATACTTAATATGAGTTTGGTTTTAATTTTACTTTGAGTAACACTCCCTATGAAAACAGAACTCATTAACTATTGAGGTGCTTTTTATTCATCCAGGGCTTTCTCTCTTTGCACAGACTGGGGGCAAGGATGGGGGGAGGAAAATCAGCTCATTATCTCCAGCCAGGAAGTGAACGATTTCAATGACAGAGCCAAATATATTATTATACCTCCACCTACTCTTGTTCACCTACTTGTCAGATATGGAAGGACATCTAGTCCTTGTCCTCATTTTTGCCCACGTTTCCCTTTTTTTGAGGAGCATCCCTAACGAAAACAGCGTTAGCTTCCTGCCTTATAAATAAGACTTGCCTTCTGCTGTCTCTGAAGCTGTGGAAAGGCAATAAATATCTACAGTAATTTTCATTAAAGTCAAGGGGAGTGGGGAGTGTAAACTGCTGACAGGTTCCTATGAATATCATTTAATAGCAAAGCCTGCTAAACAAGACCTCTACTTCTGAGACAATCAGAGCTCTCTGGCAAAAATAACTACTTGTAGTAACTTACACATCTGTTATTCTGGATGTAAAACACATAAAAAGTCTCTATAAGGTACTTACTGGTGCCAGTTTTAACTAAAGGAAGGTTGAAGATGGTGAGACTTTATTTGGTTCCTTGCAGCACTGTGTGGCTGCAGCTCTCTAACCGCCTGCAGCATCCCCAAAAGTTTTTCCCCAATAGTCAGAGAATGCTGGAGTATACAAACACCTTATTCCCACCCGTCTTGCCCTAAAACAGCTAAGGAGCAGGTACGGAGAATAATTATATCAGTAATCCACAACCCTTGGGTTCCCTCCAAGCCAGAGGTTTTTTACATTTTCTTGCATTTATGGCTTCTGAGGTTGCAATAGTCAGAGTTTTAGTCTTTTATGACACTGCAGCAAAATGCTGCTAAATAAATGGTCTGTCCAATTTCTCAGCCAGATATGACAGAGTAGCAAGAAATAAAGAGATAACAATAGGCCTAAGAGAGATTATGACACTGAAAGAATCAATTAAAGGGAAAAAAATGTTATAGCAATAACTCCTAGCCTTTACTTAACTCTTCATTTTGAGATTTTCCTGTAATAGCAAGTAAAAGTTCAGCAATAAACACAAAGTTAGCTTCTCTCTTTTGACTCTGTCTCTCAATGCTGACTTTCGATTCCCTGTTCCTTTTAACTCTGTATATTTGTCATTAATATACATAAGCAGAAACTACTGCTATGACAAAAAAATAATGAATACTTCAATGTGCTGCAGGAATATTGACCTGTATTCAGTGATGCCAGTATGGTCCCTGAATGTAGTTTCTTCAGTTGCCAGCTTTGCTCTTGAATATTGCTCTCCTATGCTAACTTTCGGCTTGTTTTCAGATACAACTAGAGAATTAACTGGTCTAACACCGTTGATTGGGGAATCTCTTGACCTGGGGGCAGAGGCTTTTTTGTCGGGCATTTCTTGTCTGTTTGAGAAAGAAGTGAAAAGAGTAGTAGACTTAGATTGTAAGGTGCGAGCTGAAATGTAGGGTTATAAATGTTTACCTTGGAAAGCAAGTATGAGAATAAATGTTTGCAAAATATTGCAAAGCTTATGTGCAAATTCATGACCTCTGATATTTCTAGGCCTTTACAGTCAATGCAGTTGAAAAATATGTGAGGAGTAAGCGTATATTTTGGTCTTTCTGTTTTCTCTTTTATAATGTCAGGTTCATCAGCAGACTGATAGTCTGTTTTTCTTTGGTATGTGATCTGGCTGCTTTCTGCTACCAAAGTGGTCCTGCACGTAGGGCAAAGCACAAGAAGAACTTGAGGCAAAGAGGACCTCAAGGGATGCTGTCCCCCATTTCTGTTGCCTGTGCACAAAAGAAAAAAAAAAAAAAAAAGGCAGATAAAAAAGAAATGAGGCAGAGGTGGGGAACAGTGGGGTGCTAGTCTACTTTGTCTGCTCTTGGCTGATTCTCAGCCTGCTGCAACCATGTGTGGTTGGTGCAATTTACTGAATCTCACAGAGTTCTGTAAGGAGGGACTGCAGCCAGAACTGCAGAGGTGAATTGCAAGCTTCTTCTGCATGCTGACTCTCCCATGTTTGCCCTCCACAGATCACACCCATCCCACTATTTGTACCTTTGGTCTTTGACTCAATGTTTGTTTCTTCCTCAGCTAATCTGAAATACAAAATTAGAGCTTTCTTGATATTTCCGGGATGACTACGTGGGAAGGAAGTAACAGAATCTTTCCCAATCTGCACATCTGGCAAGCTTGCCTAAGCATCTGTATTTCAGTGCATCTTCAAGCTGAACACTTCTCTTTTAAAATTTCAATCTGTCCTCCTAAATCAAACAACAACAAAAAATAACCAAAATCTCCCAGCACTTGCAGGGCTCAAATCAGAGGTACAAATGGCTGTTGTGTGGGAGTAGCCGCAAGTGTGCTGAGAGCTATGTAAAATATTTATAGTGAATCCTGAGTATCCAAGCAAATCTGCTTTTTAAAGATTTGCCAAAATTTTTGAACCTTTCAGGTAAGTTGGAGCCAAGTTTAGACTAAATCTGAGCTGAATGCAGTTTGCCAGAAAGGAATTTATGGCTTTGGCTTTGGGTAGAAACTGCAAGATTCAGCATGGTCTTGGCATAGCTGGCTCTGCATAAAGAGAAACTTGGCAGTTTAGACCAAGTTTCAGGTGTTACATTAATATTAGGAAAACATATTCATGAAGCTGAAAGCACAGTAAGGATTTTTATCATTATTACAAATATAGCAATAACCTGTTTATCTATGGAATTATAACTTTTCAAAAAAAGGAAGCACTCAAAATAACTATATCTTAGTACAAACCTGTAAATACATTCATAATTTAATGGTGGATATGTGAATGACTTTTCATCATTCCATTTTTTATGGTGATTTCTGTACATGGATGTGGATGTGGTAGGAGTTGGCAGGTTCAACAAGTGGTCTTATGATGTTGCCTACCAAGATGGTATGAATTTTGCAGTCCTCAATTACATTTATTGTTGTCTTTTGCTTCTGATGTGAATTTTTAGAACTTCAGCTGTAACAGACACAAATCTTTTCCTATGAGCAAAACTGAGAGTAAATAACTCAGGAAGCAAAGTGCAGATAAGCCGTAAATGTTCCCAATAGAAATTGTGATAAAAGAAATGCTACGATTGATAAGAATTATAATAGCTTCATCAAAACTTGTGCTTAACAGCAAATAAACAGTCAAACCCTTGATGATTCACAGCAGGTCCAAAGTCAACTTATTAAGTGTAATCACCAGTTGGCAGGGTTGCACTGCTAAGGACATGGCTTTTACAAAAGTCACTTTGAACGCTAAGGAAAAAGAGTTAAACAGAAGGATCTGATTTACATTTCAAAGGTTAATATTTCTGGAGAGCTATGAGTGGGAGAAGTTAAGCGATGGCTTAGGATGTAGTATCATGTGACTAAGATGATACTTCTGTCATGATGACACCAATAAAAGATCTTCAAGCTGTTCTCAAAGAAAAATATGGTTGAAGGATATATGGAAAAATAAAATGTACATTAAAATCTGGTTTTTGATATCTAAATATGCAAAAAAATGCTGTGCCTGCAATTTATCATAATTATCTCTGAAAACAAGGAAACTTGCAGAGGGAAATAGAGAATTATATATGTTTTATGCGTGTCACTTGATTAGCATTATTAATGCTATTGTGCATATGAACAATCAGTTCCATGACTAATTTTCTTCCAAAAATGATTAGGAAAGACAACAATATCAAATATATATCAGGCATTGTACAATGGCCCTGATTATAATTTCCTGACTATGATTCCTTTAACATTGTGAGTCATTTTTTGCTATGTAGGTACTAGCTTCTTGAACATGGCAAAACATGCAAATTATCTGGATTAATCAGACCAGTAATTTTCCCAAAAGCAGTAGGCACTTGTTATGTAAATCAGTGTTAATCCACAACAGGCTTTGACTGGCCAGTGATGGAAAACTACATGAGAAAAGTGAAGTCCGCAACATAAGAATTTCAGTAAATTAGTGAAATCCCCAGGGAAGTTCACAAGAAGTCACCTAAGGCATGAAGGTGCACAAGCATCAGCACCCGTGGCCATCAACAACCACCCAGGAAGGCCAGCCTGACCGTTAAACTGGCAAGTAAAGGACTTTCTGGGACTGGCTGCTAGGAGTAAATTAGCATCGACAGAGAATAAGATTAAATCTCACCCTGATAAGATTAAAAAAAACTAAAACGAAACTAACCAAAGCATAAACCAGCATGCGGAAATTCCTCTACAGTAACTACAGACAGCTAGTCTCAAAAGTTGATCTGAGTAAAGACAACTCTTCTGTTGGCAGAGACACCTGTTTGCATGATTTCTTGGGTTTTTTACCACCTGGCTCCAATAAATGTTTAACTTTAAAAATAATGGTGATGTTTTAGCCATGGTGATCTAAGGATCAGAATTACGGTTCTGGACACAGAGGTCCTTTTGTGGTCTAACATAAGATACCATCTTTCTTCACAAGCCTTGATTTAATTTAAAATATTATCTTCTGAAAAAACAACTTTTAGTGATAATAGTCACTTGGTTAGTGATGTAGTCACATGGTGATAGTTATCAAGTAAAGTTTTCCAAATTAAAATAGGAACTCGAAGAGTGCCTCCATAGAGTGCACTGAATTTTTCTTAGTGCTGGTACATACCCTGAGACAGGTTGAGGAAGTGCTCAAATGCAGTGTACAAATGACTTTTATTTACCGAAAGTCCTGTAAAAACGCTTTAGTTTTATAAATAGAAATACCGTTCCTCTAAAATAGATTACATTATCTGAATATTTTTTCCTTGGAAAAACAGTTTTTGCAATTTCAAGGCAGGGTCTTTCAGGCATGGATGAAACTACCCGTGTGAGAAGTGTGATGTATATTGTTTGGGTTTTTTTTTTTTTTTTTTTTAATCTAATGCCTTGGTGTGTTTGTGTTTATTAGAACAATAGAAATCCTTTATTTTACAAGATCAGTTTAATATTATGGGATAAAGAGGACATCTCAGTTTTCTCAGTGTGTAAAAAGGAGATGATGAAGAGGTTTGCTCATGGCCTACAGTCTGTTGTATCCTTTCTCATTACTAGTAGCAGAGTTATCTCAATTTCCATATTTAGACATTCTGTAGTGTCAGCACAGTGAGTTGGAACACGTAGAATTAGAGGATAAAGAGACAGAGAGACTATGAGTGTCAAATGTGCAGTGAAGGCTTTCTATGGATCACTTCTCCAGGTTTGCATGTGATCTTCTGGAGAGTAAAATATATTCTGTCCTTTTATTGACAGCTGTGGAAGTCTGTCCTCAATTTTCTAGCTTCCTGCAGCTGTCACTCCACGGAATAAATAAATCAAGCCGTTGTATATGATAATCTCCCTCACACCCATGCATGCGCAAAACCCCCTCACAAATTATAAAATGTACCAGGAAAAACTTCCCTTCTTCTCCTACAGAGGATGTTCCACAGTCTCTTTGGGGAACTTGTTCCAGTGCTTAATTACCCTCACCTTAAATATGTTTGCCTTATATCCAGTTGAAACCTCCCCTCTTTCAACCTAGGGCCAGTATCTCTCATTCTTCTGCCGTGCCTCGTTGTCTTCTTGGTAACCACCTCTTGTGTACTGGAAAGCTAATAGCAGTTAATGACTATTAATTCCCCTCTGAGCCTTCTTCACGACAAAAAGCCCAGTTTCCTCAGCCTGCCCTCACAGGGCATCTTGGTGACCCTCCACTGAAGTTGCTCAAGTTCTTACCCATCCAGCGCTCTGCCCATCTAGACGACAATGTCCTAAATTGGGTACCAGAGTGCTGTGGGAGACCATGCTAAAAGCCTTGCAGAACTCAAAGCAGATGTGATCCATCACTCTCTGCTTGTCCACCGGACCAGTCACAGAAGGCAGTCAGGTTGGTCAAGTATCCCTAGCAAATCTGAAAGAAGATTGGTGAAGTATCTGACATAACCTAGAGCAGCATCAAGGCTGCTCCCACCTCACTGGCTGGTAAGGTCCCAGTGGACTCTTTTGCATGTGAGCTTTCCTTCAGACAGTTGTAACTGTGGCTTTTCTGGAATTTTTTTTCCCTAATGTAGCAGTGCAAAAGAGCAAATGTACAGACCAGCTTGCTGAGGTGAAATAGCAATTGTCTTCCATCAGCATACATCAGTAAAATAACCAGCAGCCTTTACTGACAATATCTTAACAACATTTTTCAGGCAGCCACCACGTCTGAGGAGAACTGTAAGTTGCCTGTCTGTGCTCCCACCTTCGGGACAGCCTAGTTGTCTGCTTGAAGTAGTTCTCACCTTCCTCCACGGGAGATGCATTAGTAACACTTTTTCCTTTTATCTTTTACTGTGACATTGTATTAATACTACTACTATCATAATGTAACCATAAATGGCATGGGGTTAAATGTTTTGTAAGTAGCCCTGTGGGCCCAGTACACAGAAGTTATATAGTATTACAATTAAATCCTCCAGAGTCCTGGGTCTTTAGCTTAGCTGTTCGATCTGCTTCCACAGAGCCCAGGTCAAGCTCTGGGGTTAGCAATCAGTCATTTCTCTCTGAGACCAAATAGTTTCAGCCTCCCTTTTCATGCTTCTGGGCTGAGGACGATGACTGAATTTGCATGCAACAGTGGAGGATATTGGTACTAGGCTGAGGTTTTGGGGTTTGGGTTTTTCGTGTTACATTGTTTGGGTTTTTTTAAATGAAATCTTCTTAAGAATACAAAATTAATATTTACTACATTTTTAACAGAGATGTCATTGCCTGTGTTACTAATATCCATACTCAGACCTATCTTCTTTCAGTCCCTTTGGAGGGTGTAGATTTCTTCTCTGAACATCCTGCAGGTCTGGGACAGCTGTCAACAGAACTTTACTGTTCTCTGCATTTTATACTTGGTGCAACTAGCAAGGAGCAAGGTCTGTGTGTGCCTGAAAAAGTACAGTGGTGCCAACCTGACCAAAGTTGTTCATGTGATAGATGCAGTGAAACATATGTGCCAGTGCCAACAGCCTTATATTCATAGTACTTCAAGACTATTTTTACAGTATTAAAGGTTGAAGTGAAAAAGAACATCATGAGTGTCAAAAGTGTGATGAAGGACAATTCAATTCTCAAACTAGTGCTTCTGAAAACACCCAATGAGCCTGTGAAAGCTGTGGTTGCACTGACACAACCCGAGTGTCTGCATCCTGCCCGTGGTCTTTCAGAGTAAACAGCCTGGTAGCTGCTGGTGCTAAGATAAGCATGGGTCAGTACAACTTGATCCATGGCATCTTCATGTGTATGATCATTGGAACTTGGTGTTGTGTGGGCAGGACCGTTTGCCTTGTTCTGATTTCCCAAAACTCAGTTGCAGTGGTTTCTACTAAAGACACAGGGTAGTAAGAATAAGACCACAAACGGCTTTTGATACTTCAAACAAAACCACAGTGATGGCACGTAGGAACCCACATCTACAGGGTGTATCTTCCTGAGACTCTAGATTTGGATAGGAATATGGGTCAAAGAAGGTTCAATCCTTTTTCTAGCTAAGCAAGAAATCTTCTACCCAGCAACACGGTTCCTGTGTAAAAGTATATTGTATGTGAGAGTGTTGGGTTTTGTTAGGCATAAGCTTGTTTGTAAAGCATGGCCATAATATTTTACAAGAGTGGGAGAAGTAAAACTCATAATTTTTGTTTGTTAGCTAACTCAGCCTGTTACTCCTCCTGTCCTTAGACAGTCAGATAACCTCCCTGAGTCCATTTGCTCATTATGGAAGGACCCAGAGGAGCTGTCTCATCACCCATCTGCATCAAGACGTGGGAGTTCTGAGTTGTTGAAGTTCCTTCTCAGCTTTGAGAAGAGGAGGGCTGCGGCAGGAGTGCCACACGAGGAGATGCATCTCAGGGATGCTGGTTCCTGCTGCCCAGGACAAGGGTCTGCGAGGGGCAGAAGTGGTGGCAGCAGGGAGGAGTGGTAGCAAGGATGCTCTGGCTGTCAAAATGCCTTTCTGTGATTCTGGCAGAATGATAGTTCCTCAGAAATAGCACTGTCCAAAACACGTGGAGAGTTAAACCAGGACACCAGGCTGGGTTAAGGAGGTAATTGTGGTACTTTATTCCATGTTTATTTGTTTTAGAAGAGTGAGTGTCCACACTTGGGGCTGCACAGGAGAGTGACATAGCATGGGCCTTGTGTACCAATGCACAGGGCTGTGCAGCGTTTTCATCTAATGGGTTTTCTTGAAAAGTACAAAACCATTTGAAACATGTACAGCTTCTGTGGCTAGGTCCTTGGAGACCAAAATGCCAGAGGCTGCTCTGAATTCAGTGTCATAAATGTTATCTGTTCTTCTTGGGTTTTTTATCCTTTTCATATCCATTAAACCACTTAAATTAAAAGAAATCCATTTGCTGGTCCCATTATGCTTGACCTACATCAGAGTCCTTGGATTTGTTTATAGAATGAAAGGACATTTTGGTTCCTTTTTAGTGTCTCTTAAGTGTAACATGTGTTTACATCAGTTTTTTGGAACGTATTTGCTTACATGTATCACAAAGAAACTTCCTCTCAGTTAACTGCTTAGGGTCTTCATGACAGCAATCATCTAGAAAAGTGGGAAAATGTTATCTTAAAATAGTGGCTTTTAACACTTCTGTTTGCTGGCTTGATGTTAAAAATATACACACACGGAGCTTTATGGCTTTATAGCAGCTATATGAAGGTACTTCCAGTGTTTGACCAGCTGAGATTGAAATCCCATTAAATCCCTTTAACTTCTGTTTTGTGTCACTTTTGACCAGACTGTTTTGTCGTATAGTTTTGGTATTAGAAATTATGAATCTGTGGATCATGAAGTGCTGCTGCCTGTTTTATAGGAATGGAAATGAACATATATCTTCAGTATTTGCAGTCTCCATGAATTTTAAAAATTCCTTCCATTAGGAATTCCCAAATATAATTAGATGAAACTCCTTACTATTTATAATCCCAGCTATTACTTTCATGCCAGTGGGTACCTTTCCAATAAATTGTTTGGTTTAGCACAATTGGTTTCAGGGGTCTAGAGGACAATGTGAAATACAGAAAACAATGCAAATGTAATTGTATTGCAGCAGACGAGAAGAATTCAGAAGTCTTCTTTCTGTATTTTGGTTAACTCCTTCTTTAGTAGTTATTGAACTGGTTGATTTATCAGTTGAAATGGATTCTTTTCCCTCAGTATTAATGCAACTTAAGGATTAGAGAAAGAAAAACTCAGATTTCATATTCAGAAGTTCAATCACTGGATTTCTTTGCAAACAAAAGACATGGTTATAATACTTTCCTTGGCTACGTCTAAAGGTCAAAATTAGCAAGCCTTTAAAGAAGAACTGCAGAACCATACAGCAGAGCCTTTGTAGTAATCACAAGTGAAAGACAGTGCTGGATCAGTGGATATCATAGAGAATCCAATTTATAGTTACAGCTTGGTATCTATGACGGCAGCAGTGCAGTTCGCATGAGATTGAAATTGGGGCAAGAATGCAAAGAGCCAGCAGGTCAGTAAGGAAATAAAGAATTGTGGCTTGGGGCCAGCAGCCAAATCCTCTTGTAAAGGCGGCCCTTAACCACATTTTCACTATTATGACAACTGTGAAACTCAAGTTTGTTTTGTTGTTGTTGGGATCTTGGCTTTGGTTTGCAACCGTGTGGGTTCAACCAAATAATAATTTTCAATGACTCTTTTGTGTTGGTTTTTTTGTGTGTGTGTGTGTGTGTGTTTAGCTGGAAGTCTCAAGATAAGAAGTTGCTTTTAATTTCCAGATCTCTGACGAGCAGTGACGTCATCTCTCATTTTTCATAGAAACTGTCTGCAGCCTTTTGAGGCATGGACTGCTGGTGTAAGGGAAGGCATCTGCCACAGAACATAGGTCCTTGACATGACTGCGTTCAAACTCTGATGTAAGCTCCCTGCATTTCACACGCTGATGTTTTTTTTCTCTCTCTCTTTCAGGGTCTTTATGTCTTTGTTGTGTATTTTATCCTGCACAACCAACTTTGCTGTCCTGTGAAAGCAAGTTATACTGTAGACATGAATGGGCATACAACTCCAGGATCGGCCTTTTTCACACATGGCAGTGGTCTGCCAGCGGCAGGTGGAGAGATCAGCAAGTCCACTCAGAACCTCATCAGTGCTATGGAAGAGGTAACAGTTCTTCAGTCATTACCTTGTGTATTGAAAATGTCCCTGGAGATTTAAGTTGCAGTACTGAAGTGTGGTATACAGGAATGAGATGCTAATTATTATAGGTTGGCTTTGGAAAGGGGGAGATTAATTTTTTTTTTTATCATAAAAATTGTTACCTTTAGCCATGGTGGTATTCTTGGGACTTACAATTTCCTGGTAGCACCCCATATAGAGAATTTCCCCTTTCCTACTTGAGTCTTAGGTTTGTTATCGAGGCTGGTTAAAGCGCTGTCAAAAGTAGATCAGGAGAAATCAAAATATCAAGTTAATTCTTTCAGCTTACTATGGGCCTTAGATTTAATTTTCCAGACTCATGTTGTGTAAAATTTCTGGAAATTTTAATAGAATAGAATAAAATTAGAATAAATTAGAATGGAATGGAAAAGAAAAAGGGAAAAGAAGAGAAAAAGAGAAAAGAAAGGAAAAGAAAAAAGAAAAGAAAAGAAAAGAAAAGAAAAGAAAAGAAAAGAAAAGAAAAGAAAAGAAAAGAAAAGAAAAGAAAAGAAAAGAAAAGAAAAGAAAAGAAAAGAAAAGAAAAGAAAAAAAGAAAAGAAAAGAAAAGAAAAGAAAAGAAAAGAAAAGAAAAGAAAAGAAAAGAAAAGAAAGAAAAGAAAAGAAAAGAAAAGAAAAGAAAAGAAAAGAAAAGAAAAGAAAAGAAAAGAAAAGAAAAGAAAAGAAAAGAAAAGAAAAGAAAAGAAAAGAAAAGAAAAGAAAAGAAAAGAAAAGAAAAGAAAAGAAAAGAAGAAAAAAGAAAAGAAAAGGAGACATTTTGAGGGAGATGATTTTCAGTCTCTTTGTTGCTGGAAGTGGGATGCTGCTAGTATCACTCTTCACTACCTGTAGTAAACCAAGGTGACTTTTGCTGCTATGTACATGTGCATGTTGATAGAGCTAGTTGACAGTTTTCCAGATAAACAGTTTTTCCAGGGAAAACATCAATTTAATGGAATTGAAATATTTCAAGGGAACAAGTCAGTTCTAGCACTAACTTTTTGGGAAACCAAGCTGCTCACCTGGCAGCTGTTTTGCCAGTTTCTCTACCTGCTTGACGGTAGGTTAGTCTGGATTTTAAAGCTCCTCAACTGCCTCCTGGAAGACCACTAAATCTCTTCAGCATCCCACTTAAGGTTGGCTCCTGACTCCCCATTTCAGTGGAAAACATAGCTTCGCAGCTCTACTTGTCAAGCTTTTATGTTCCTGAGCTCCTAAACAGTAGATGAGCAATAACCCAGGAAAATATATTTTGATTGTCCTAAAATATACTTTTTTAGAGTTCTGTATTTTGGCTTTTCATCATATTTAAGAATGAGATAGATTTTTCAAAACCTCTTTTCTCATGAACTGAAATTCTGATTTTTTTTGTGAACCTTCAAAGGCAGGCAAATTACTTTAAAATATTGCATTGGTAAACATGGGAAGCAGTGGGTTGCCGGCTGTAGATCATATAATGGAAAGCAATGATGATCAGTGGCTATAGAAGGGAGAAGCAGGGTCCAGCAGAGGAAGAGGCAGTGGTCAGAGAGGAGGGAGCTGGAACCTTTCAGTGCTTTAATTTAAAGTTCTCTATAGCAGGGGCCAGTGTTCAGAAATAGCAATAGTTTTTCAACTTTTTGAGGTAGCTAGGATAGGCATAATAAATACAAGGTTGAATGACTTGTAATTGAGTTACACACACATATATACATTTTGTTTTGTTTTGTTTTGTTTTAAAAAAAAGGCTACCTGGTTCACTATAGAAGTGACAGAATAGCTAATTCCAAAATTTCTTGGTCTTAAGTTCATCTCTGGTCATAGTTTCCAGTTTCTGTACTGTAGTTTTGCTGATTACTGCATTTCTGTGTCTTCTTAAACTTTGCAGGTGCCTGCAGACTGGGAGAGGGCATCCTTGCAGCCTGGTAGTCAAGCTAGTGCTGCCTTTAAGCAAAGTCCACAAAACGGAAATGTTTTCCACCCTTCTGGAGGATTTAGTACCAGCTCATTGGTTGCTGATGAGGAATCACAGGAGTTTGATGACCTAATATTTGCTTTAAAGACTGGTGAGTGACTCTTCTCCTTGTTCCTCAAAAGATGTTATGTTGTTCTTCACCCTAGTGCTGTCACCATTCTGTGAGATCCAATTAACGAGATCCATTAATATAATCTGATTGCCAGTGGAAAATTGCCATCTGAAGTAAAATTGTTTTGTCTTGGATGATTATTGCATGAAAAATATTGTGCAGCCTATCTAAAACAATGGACAAAGAGTCTGCAAAAATATCTTTTGAGTCATGATGATAAGCAGACCTGCAGAAAGTAACAACAGATTCGAGGCTCTGACATCTTTCACAAGTGCTTAAACTTGCTGCCTGTAGACATGGACTGTCTTATCTTCTTTTCCTTTCTTTTTCAAACTGATATATAGAGTATATACAATGCCTATCTTTATTTTAGATATATTTATATGTGAGAAAGTACATAACTTCATAAATATTGATTCTCCCAATAAATGTAAGACAAAATATTTATATAAACCACATTTGGACCGAAAAATGGTGTACACTGAAAAGATAAACTACATGGACTTCTGCCCAAACAGAAGAGCCAGCTGATGGGCTCACAACGCTGCTGGAGGACAGAAGCGGGGGAGGCCACTCTAGGTGTCCACGCTCAAACTACACCAGCAAGAGAAAACATTTGTAATCAGATTCCCCTCAAGAACCTTAGAGTTCAAGTCTTCAAAATCCCAGGCTTTGCCCTCAGTTATGTACTGTGTTTCTGCCTTTTCACCCACTCCACCAATGAAACTGCAGGTTATTCAAATGATGATATAAATAGATAGCCAGACGTGGCCACAGGCGGAAGAAATTAAGAGAAACCTGATTCAAAGATAGGTCAACATGGGAATGTCTGATAAAATGACTGACCAACCACAAAGACATAGTAGCAGCACCTGATACGACCTGGCAGGTGCTAACCCAAGCCCACCTCTAGGCGGCCAGGTGAAATACGAATGGACTAGCTTGGCAGTAGGAGGTCACCTGCATGGTCTTTGGGGATAGTGTTGAGCCTTGCAAGAGACAACACCGAGGTACTGGTGACATCAGCAGGTTAAGTGCTCTGGCACCGATCATTTCAGGAGTTTCTTCCCTTCAGTCACACCAAGGAAAACAGCCAAACTGGTTGGAAGACTGGGAATGCTGCTAATGAAGGAGAATTATTCAGTATATTCATAATACTTTATCTCCTAAGCCAATTTCCATTGCAGAAAACTATTCTAATTATGAAGGTAATTGGATGATTAATAAGTGGCCTAGCGCTAAGAAATACAAATTTTTATGAAGGTTGTCACAAAATCTGTGTTGTACCTATTAATTTTCCTGGACATTTTGCAGACTACTTCTACTTCGTTACATAGTTAAAGATTTTGGGCAAGACTTTCAAATCTAGGTGCATAATCTTACAGTTGCAAACCTTTTTTTTTTTTTTTTTTGAGTATCTAAGAAGGTAGCTTTTACTTTTTTACTTTTTTCCTGAATATTTTGAAAGAAACCAACTAATTCACAGATAGTTAATAAGATATGAAGCCATTCACACATAACACTCCCACCATCTCACACAGTACTTACTGTTTAAGCATCTCGGTTGACATCAGTTGGCCTATTTTCTGCAGTAAACTCTACGCACTGTGGAAGACTGACTCTTAAATCATGAAAAACAATCTAGGCAACAGCAGTAGTTAAAACTCATGGTTAATAAAATTCACCACAACTTTAGCATTTAATAATTTTTTTTAATAAATCTTCAAGCTTCATCCTTAGTTAATTTGTTTTCAGTCCTTCTAAAAGGAAGTAGGTCTAGAACCAGCTTTTGACTATTTTGCATAAATTTTATTGTTGTAATCTTTATTAATATTTTATTATATTTGTTCTTATGAGTCTTTTGTATTAAAGTGCTTTGAAGCAGAGACCTCAGGGCACAGCTGGAGAAAACTATTTTCATTTGCATTACAGATTCTAGTAGTACCTGACCATTTTACCTCAGTGCTTATTGATGTGCCCAAACTGTGTCCCCAGCAACATTATAGGGGCAAAAAATATGATTTCTAAGCCAAACTAGTTGCCTCATCTGGTTCCAGCCCCACACACAACATTTGAGCAAGCCAAACTGAAGAGGCAGTGTTGAGGTTAGAGTAGTTTTAACCACGAAAAGTAAATGTTTATCAGCTATTGCCTAAATACAAGCTGTAGCTCAACATATACTTTAAATCCCAAAATGTGAGCTTTTCTGTATCTAAAAATTGTTTCTGTTTTATTATTTTCATCCAGACCTGATCTCCAGTCCAGTTCAGTGCATGGCCAAGGAGTCAAGGTGCTCCCGATGGCACGAGGGAGGGAGCCGTGTGGAAGCTATTAAAAAGGGAGATGAGGTGGTGGAAAGTGGGATTTCTTCTCTGTTTGGCAGCACAGGCTGATGCTGCTAAAGTATTCACTAGCTGTGGTCTGACAGGGATTTTACGATACAGTTAATCCAGCAGGCACTGAAAGGAGCCTGTCTCCTGATCCCTCCTGGCAGCACTTTTCTTCTTTCTCTCTTGCATCGTTGCTCGTACTCATGTGAAACCGCAACAACTCAGGTTGGAGACTTCTCTCTTCCTCTTCATCTCCTTCCTCTGCCCCTTGCCACTCCACACCAGTTTGATGCCCTCTGAGCACCAGTCCCTGAAGGGAAGCTGCTACAAGTATACTTGAAATTACTAATGTACAGGGACCTGTAAAATAAGACATTGATTTTTAACGTCAGACATCACTTATGTTTTACTAGCTTTTATTTTTTCCTGTATTTTACTGTCATGTATATAATTTCATTTATACTTTTTCCTAACTACCCTCTGTAGTTGTTACCCAGTTACCCACTTATAAGATGTTTTAAAACCTTTAACTCCTTGCCTGGTAAAGATAAGACAGACCTTGGACAGCCTGAAAAAAAACCAACCTCCCTAAGTACATCCCTAATAGCAGGAACCTAAAGAAACAAGGGCCTAAGAAGACGCCAGTGTCAAGAGAAGTGCTGAGAGCTGGAACAAAGAGGAGCTGAAGGTCGGATGAAGTAACTCTCTGACCAGATATGGACACCAGAAACCTAAAGTTCAGTAAGGGACAGTGTGAGAAAGGCTGTGTGGACCCCTAAGGAGGGGAGAAGACCCTCACCCTATTTTTACTGCACATGCTCAGATGATGTAAATGAATTCTAAGAACCATTAGCATAAGACTGCCTTTTCTAAGCAATCTGATGCATATGTATGCTTTCTGTGTGTATTAGTCAGAGAGTTTTGTTAGTAAGTGTGGCACTTGTGGTGGAGTGATCCCCAGTGCTGCCCAGCAAAAAAGAATCCCTGCTGAACAGTTGTACTCAATCCTGACTGTTGAGTGAAGATCTTTGTTTCATCCCAGCTCCAAGGAAGCAGCGGTCATCAGCAACCAGAAGACCAGCACCCCTTCTCTAAATAGGCTAAAATGTATGGGCAGCTGAGATGCCTTTTTGCTGCCTTGCTCTTGACTGTCATTTGCTCTAAGTAGCGCTTCTCAAACCTTTTTAGACCAGGCTTTATTTCAGCAGGCTGATAATTCCTCATCTCAAACAGACAAGCCCCTGGCAGAGCAGGAAAAAGGTGCTTTACACCACATTAGCTGTTTTTATCACTCCTAAACTGGGGGGTGTGGCTTTTGGATATGGGGGAAGAACAGAAATTCTTGCTCTGCTATTGCTTGAGCTTTACCTCTGATAAGCAGAAACAGAAACCTCCATTATCTGTCATTCCCTAAAACTGTCAATCTATAACCAAACTCAGCTTTAGCTGTGCTAAAATATTAGCTCCCACTCTGAAGGCTGGCTGAGGATCAACACTGATTAGCAGAGGAATATGCAAAAATGCCTTTATGCCTCTTTGCACTTCATCTGTCCTTTCTGCTTATGTCGTTTGGAGCTGTCTGAAGGTTACTTTAATTTATGCTCGCTGTCTGTAGCCGCAAGGTTTAATCTGGCAGCCAGGATCAGTGAGAATGAGGGTATAATCACAGCAAAGCTAAAATCTCATTCCTGTCCCCCTGCTCCACCTTTGCACTGCAGCTGGCTACTCTCAGCCGTAGAAATGAAGGATGACTGGTGAAGGTTAGAAAAAATCAAACCCATCTCCCCTCCTAGCACAACTTTATTCTTTAACTTGCAACTGTTTAGTAATTCGCAGTTTGCAGCCCAGCTCCACAAATAGATGCGTTGGCACACTTGGTCTTATTGCTAAAGAAATGTGTCGTAGAACTGTACACTTAGCCCTTGGTTCTGTAATCATTAATGCTGGGCCTAATTACAGATTAACCTGAAATACGGACTGGGTCAGATGAAGGCATACAACTGCATTTCTAGTGTGTACTGTTTCTTAGCCAGCTTTTATGCTGGCTTCATGCAACCTTTGCATCACGTGGCCGTAGAATTTTTTGTTTGCTGCAAGAAACCCAAAAGCTGGACTTCTTACATCATAAAGCCATGGCCTCTGAATGCCTTATCAATGAATTCCTCCTTTCCATTGGATATGTTCATGTCCATACAGAAGTACATAGTTAGGATTTACTACCCCCACTATATCACCTCATTTCTTATACTGTGGGAATCTCTTGACCAGCCAACTCCAAGGCAGTTAATATGAAGGAAATTATAGAACAATTATGGTAGGAAAAAATAATCAGTAAGTCCTGCTTACTGATATGTGCTAAACCGTCCTTTTTTTTAATGTTTATGAATTTGTCTTTATTTATTTTACTGTATTTCATTTATGGCGTTTATAATGAATCAAAGGCTTAGCTTCTACTGAGAAGGACAATTATTTACTAATTAGTTTTTGTTAATTGTACTAATGAACTTTAAAGGTGCTGTCATTTTGGACTAGATCTCATTTTTTCTCTCATTTTTTGTTTAAGGTTTATATTGATAGTTCAATAAGACTGTTGCCCTCCAGATTTTTAGAGTTGTATGTTACTGTCATTGGAGCTAAAGCCCAATATAGCAGAATTCCCTAAGGACTTCTACTCTGGTTAGGGCTGGGGAGTTAAAAAGGGAGACAACAGAATAAAAGTAGATGGAATCTGTCTCAAAGCAGCAAGCTGTCCATCTGCTTTACTCTAAATACCTTAAGTGCACGATAGCCTCACTGACCTCTGAGCTTCCATCTGTATTCCCATCTCCTGCAAATTCTCTTGTCCTCCCCCTTCTGTGATGCACAAAACTGAACTAATTCATTCCTTTGGGTGAGATGTGAATGCAAAACACAGCAGAGCCTTTGAGAGAGGCCCAAACCCCTCCAGTGCTGACTGGTGACCCACCCCCGTAAGAAGTTGTTTACAAAGATATTTATAGGTTAAAGCTGAGAATTCCAGCCTAGCACATAGCACTTTCCAAATATATACTGGACAGTATCAGTGGAGGATATTGCTACATCCACATCTCAGTGTATTTTTGTTCTTAATAGAGCATATGTGGTAAATCCTGAATAAATATTCTACATGGAGAATACCTGTATAAGTTAACATCCTCCACCCCCCACCCCAATGCAGCTATTACAATAATGATGTTATCTAAACAGCTCATAGTTTTCATTCTAATACATGTGGGGTTCCAAAGTCTTGGTGTTACCACTGTAGGTGCCTGGTTTAAGAATTAAGCATCTTACGGTGGACATCCTGAACCAGACATTTGACATTTCAGATTCTGAAAGGTGTTCAGTGCAACATCCTGGAGACTGTCTGTCACAGGGCAGATAAACTGTAGACAGTGGCAAAGTGCCAGATTTGTGCCCTGCCTTATCAGCCTACATAATTTCTGTTTTGAAGGGCTCACTTCACAGAAGAAAAGGAAGGAAGGGTAGCCAGTTTGCATATTCATTCAACTTCTCCTTTGTGATCGTTCACAAATATACTATCTGTTTGCTGTTGAACGTGACTGCATAATAACCAGGAAGCATTTTTAGTCCAATCTGAACTTTATTCATAACAGCATCGATGTCTGTTGGTGTCATTTCTGTAAAGTCAAAACACCGAAGGAGGATTTAAAGTAGGTTCGTGTAGCTTATTCATTTCTATCTAATATATCTTGATTCAGAAGGCAAGATGGAAGTGCTTACAAAATCAAAAGTCTCCCCAGAGATACGAGTACAGCAATTACAAAACAAACTCTGTCACCCTTAAAATGTCTTAGTGAAAGTTTGAGATCTGTCTGCACAAGCAGATGACACCAGCTGGTGTTCAAGGGCGTGTAGGAGCGCAGTGCTGAGATCCTTAACCAGTAGATGTCGCTGGAGGGATCTCGCTGGGTTTGCAAAGCGAAAAGTGACTTTTCAGTTTCTAGCTAGTCCTTTGATAAGAAAGGAAAGGAAGAAAAGCCTCATTTTCCAGCGTCTTTTTCTTAAAATAATTCCTTCACGACTTAGGGAAAAGTAATACTCCCCACTATGTACCTACTATCCAACTCCAGCATCTCTAGGGGAGTATGTGCTTTTTTTGGGATCTGATTGAGTTTAAATTCTGCTCTAATCTGAGAACAAGCCGGACCTATGAACTCTGTGAAACTCCATCGTGTAAACAGTCGTACCCTTCCCAGTCTGCCGACTGTTTGGTAAACTGGTATCCTGGTTACATTTCAGCTCTCATTCCTAAAAAGGATCAGCTCTTACATAGTTTGTCTTTGCATCAGCAGCAGAGAAAGGCCCTTGTAAACCCAAAGTAGCCTACTTCAGTCTCTGGTTTACCAGGACATCTGCTTCCTGATAAGAACCTCCATAACAAAAAAAAAAAATCTCCTCTGACTTTGCACAAAGCATGTGCAAAACATGCACATATATGACATTTAAGAATGTAGTGTAATATCATATTAGACTGGTATCTGATCTTTTTGTAGTGGCCAGCACCAGATTCTTTAAGAAACCCCATACTGAATAATTACAGTATAGCCACCAGTAAGACAAATACCTTTCTAACCCCAACAGTCAGTGTTCACCTTAAAACCTGAACCTGGGGTGATCATATTTATATCATATAATTTTAAATGTTTTCAAAATGTGTTTTTTCCCTTTTTGAAATTTGTACCCTCTTCAGCCTAAATAAATGTTTTGAGTGAATTCCACTGTTAATGATGCTACATAAGAAATATTGTTTGTTTCTCTGTTCAAAGTATTTTATTTACTTCAAGGTTATTACCTTGTTCTTCCATCCCCAAATGGTAAATGCAGAAGTCTGATTTATCTTCTTTATTACACTCATGTTTCCTTTCTAAAACAGTTTTAGAGAAGATGAGACAAAAGCCCAAATAACTTAATTATTCAGTTGCTGTTTTTCCCAGGACTTTCAAGCACCTTTTAGTTATTAGGACTGCAATTCAATGAAAAGGTTAAATATGCATATAAATTTAAATCCGTAAGTACTGCTTAATCATCTTCAGTACACTTATAAACAAGTATTTTAATGATTCAGAGCCTAATCTTCTTGTCTTTATTATTGTATCTCAGTACGTTGATGGATTTTTACTCTTGTGATACTCTGACAGTAATTACTGGCCTCTCAACAGCTTGGGTCATATACAGACCCAAGAACAAGACTCATCTAGCAGATGTCAATGAATGCATGTTCACTCTGCAACCCAAACACCAAAACCAGGTGTAAGAAGGATCACGGTGCAGAAATACCCACTTTCCACCTGGATGCAGTAAGGCTGGGTTCATGCAGCGCTGCACCCAAGTTTGGTCCCTACCAGGACTTCTTCTAGAGCTCTGCAGGAAAGCCTGCCTAGTCCTGCAGATATTAGGATATTCGCTGAACCAAGCTGCATATTCAAGACTGCAGCTGACTTCCCACAACAAAAGAGCATCCCACCACTGCCCCCTTTTCTGTACTTCTCTACTTCTTCAGGTTGACATAGCACTTGGGGATATGGTGTAGTTGAGAACTGTCAATGTTAGGTTAATGGTTGGACTGGATGATCTTCAAGGTCTTTTCCAACTGAGATGATTCTGGGATTTTGTGATACTTGGTGGGGGTGGTGGTGGAAGGAAGGGGGCTATGGAAAAACTCGGTAAAAGTGGAACAATAGGGGGCATAGAAAATGATGAGGTAACTCCAAAAAGTAAATGACCCTTGTCTTGTATTTTGCCGAACAAGCTGAAGCCTGGAATGTCAGCTGAGGCAGAAATAAGAGATGCACTGTACGGCTGATAGAAACTCCTGGAAACATTTTTTAGTATGAAAATGCAAATCACTGACTCTCCCAGCATACCCTGTTTAGGGCTTTATGAGCCCAATGTCATTCCTTTGCCTCTCCCTTGAACTGTGTGTAGTTACAGATCTACTTCTGCCCAAAATAAATAACTTCCCTAGTTATTCGTAAATGACATCACTGTAGGACCATGCCTGAAATTAGTCTGTCTTGAGATCACCATGCCTAATTTACAGTGATGTACAGTTCTCAACAAATTTAAAGCCTGCATGACCTAAAGCCTAGCAAGACCCATGTATTTGTTAGAATTCTCTCTACAACTCAAAGGGAGGAGCTGAAAACTCACTGAAATTTATAGTTACAACTGATATTCTATGAAGAAGTGGTCTGAAAAAATACGTATTTCATAAGAACTAATGGAGGATTATGTATCTTCACACTAATCAATTCAAACCTCCCCCACAAAAAAAACCCAACCCCCCAAAAAACAACAAGGAAGGAACAAGCTAGTAGAACTCCTGTGACAAAAGGATGGAGAAGGTGGCCTCCTGAGATCTCTTCAGACATGTTTTCAAAGTTTCCATGGGCCTAAGTCTAGTATTCTCTAGCAGTAGAAGAAAAACACAATACACCAGCTTGTGCCAAATGTGGGTTTAAAGAATATTTAGTCAGCATCTTTTCTTATGTTGAAATTACAATCCTATTAAAACAGCTGGAATTATAGTTTAACAGGGAAATTGTATCATTAAAAATCAATTCTTCATGAAGAAGTCCTTGGAAATACCAGGCTATAACAGCCAGACCATGAACTCAGACTAAGCCAGGCCTTGATTTATGCTCTTGTGATTTCAAGACAACCTATGAATAGCTATTGTACCATTTACTGAGACAAATAAAGTGACTGACAGTGGAATTCTGAAAAAGCATGTCTGCATGGTAAAAAACTACATCAGATAATGTTATAATCTGTGGATTCAGAATTGTAGACTAGTAAAAGGAAACTTGCCACATCGTTGTGGGGTAAGGAAGCATTTCAATAATCAGAATAAAGCAGAGCAGGACACCATATCACCCTTTCTGTGTTGGGATTTCATTCTCACCGATTCTTTTGTTTGTTTTTTTGCTGTTTCAGGTGCAGGTCTCAGCGTCAGCGATAATGAATCTTGTCATGGCAGCCAGGATGGTGGCAGCATGGCTAACTCCCAAATTGTAGAGCTTAGAAGAATACCCATAGCAGACACTCACCTCTAACTCCACAGCTTGGTTGTTTTTTTGTTCTTTTTGTTGTTTTTTTTTTTTTTTTAATTCAAGCCTCAGTATTTTTATATTTGTACTTCCTTTTGCACTAAAACACTATATAAAACTGTGTAGTAGAATGCTGTGAGCTTTACTGAACGTTTAACAAGGAATGTTTGCTTGAGGTTTTGTATATCAGAAAATAAACTGTAAATTTTTTACAGTGGCTGAGCATCAATAGATACCATGGAAATCAGCCTAGATTTGTATCTTGTAGCTAGATGACATATTTCACAATCTGTAGCTTTTTTAATTAACCTGTATGTGTAACACTGATTAATAAAAATGATAGAGTCCGTTTGATACAAACAAGTCTGTTATTTCTGCTCACTGCTTATGGAGCTGGAAGATGATGCACAGACATCCTGTTGGACAGGAAAGCTTTTTAATTACGCTGTTGTTCTAAATTCCCTAAACTGTACTCTTCTCACTGGTTTTTGGGTACCCAAATCTGTGACCTTTACAAATTCACATATAGACACCGTCTTGAGCCAGAAAGCTTGAAATGTAAATCGTGTCATGATAAAATAGGCAATGATCTGAAACAGACAGAGGGGAGGGGAGATGAAGGACAAGAGCAAAGCCACTGACAGCTGCATGCTGTTGACTGCATTACCTTGCTGAGTTCATAATATTAAACTTTCTTCTCACAGTCAGAAATAAGAGGGAATTCAAAAGAGTTGAATTTTCTGTTAATATCAGTGGGTGCTACACGATACCCCAGTTCTGAGTGAAGGGTTTAAGTATTGCATTACAAACTGAGCTAGATCAGTAATCTGGGGTCATAAATGATCAAGAAACGTTCCTCCCTTGGTAAAAAAAAAAAATAGAGGAAGTATTTCAGAACTGAGAGGGGGAGGCAGGCTGATCTTGTAGGAATCATTAACTCTGCTTCTGCACAGACACTCTGGAAGAAAAACACATTAAAGTATGAGTGCAAGGGAATTTTCCTCTGAACATTTCTGAGCCTAGCACAGAAGTATAGTAAATGAGAATGCAAGCCTTTCATACCTTCTTCAGGAACTTGCCTAAAGGCTTAATGCTGGGAAAGCTCTGAGCAACAACCTCTCCCTTCAAAAGAAAACTTTTCTTATGGAAATCTTTCTGTGAAATTTGCTATAGTGATGCACAGATTTTACTTTATCTAATTACTTGTTGAGCTGAAAAGAAAACCAAACAAACCCCATTTCTGTGTCCCAGTTCTGTAATATCTGGTAGGACTGCACAGCTTACGCTTATCAGTCATATCCAAAGCAGATGTAATCTTTAAGGTCTAATGCAAAACCATTCACAGACAGGGGAAATTACTTCTAGTCAGCAAAGCCCTTAAACAAGTGCTTTTTAAGTACACATTTGAATTGATGGGAAATGAGTGTATGTATATTTTATTAGTACATGTTCAGCAGCATCGAGTCTTAAATTTCTGACTCCCAGGAATTCTGTTGACTCTGTTTATGCTGGTCACAATATGCAGCAAACAGGGCCGAGTCTTTGTGGTCAATGGCAAAACTTACTGAGGGTGGAGGGAGAAATGAGCCTTGTTTCACTGTGGGCAATATACAGAAGCACAGGGCAGTCAGGGAGACCCACACCCCTCTGCAGAAAGGGCAGGCAATTAAAATTGGGTGCAGTGCATCCATAGTAGGCAACTTTATACAAGAGTGAACCATCTAAGCATGCTTTATAAATCCCTTTTCTGCCCATACCTACACTTGCTGGAAAGGGATTTTCTGGGCACTTGAATGAACTGCAAGTATCATCGAAATAAGTCTCTCAGTCAGGGGTTAAAATTAGTTTTGGACACTTTGCAATACAGTACTTTTTTATTTTCTACACAGGAAACCTGGCTCTTGAAGAGTTTTTTTATTTTATTCCATTCTTCCTGAATCAACTGAGATGAGCATTGTCCATTGTTGATACTTCTCATCTACCCACTAAAGCCCTAACGTGAAGCCTGGCCCTGCAGAACGATTGCAACACTTGCTCAGTTGTGAGAGAGCCAGGGCTGTAACAGATGTTTCGTTACTCGCAGTACATGCTACTACATGCTGTGAGAAAGCTTATAAAAGAAGGATGTTTGTTTGATTTTGACTCACCACCATAAATGTTAATACTTTGTGTCACTTCAACTTGTTGCACAACTGGCCTGGTTAGGGATTTACTGTAAATGCATCAGCATTTTCAGAGCAGATCAGTAGGATGACAGCCACTGCCAGCATTTTTTGAATTTTAAATCTCTAGGTGGTGCTCACATGGTTTAAGATCATGAGATTAATTTTGTTATTGTTTTAAACCTTTTTTTTTTTTTTAAAGATAATATTATTTCTGTAGGAAATTCAGTGTTTTAATAGCATGGATCTCTCTGAGGTCCATTTTCCTGCTCCTTGAGCAGGTGAGGGCTGAAAGGGAAGCAGGGCAGCTGTGTGCTCTGACTCAGATGTGCCCAACAGCCACACCTGGGCAGGAGAACTACCTTTACGGTTGGCTTGACTTCACCTGACCAGACTGAATGCCTCCTGTGGTTCCCTGATCTCAGGAGTTATTTAAAATTTGATAGAGAATATAAACATTTCTTTGTTTCTATGAGCCGAATGAATCCACGGCTAGATAGATTTCAAGACAAGTATTGCTACCACAGGGCCTGCCGAGCTAAGATGAGTAACTCATTCAACCCCTTGCTTTGTTCCTGCACAGTGAAGAACACCAGGACATTTGCTGCCTTTGCTTTTTTTCCCCTGTAAAAGAAGCCATCATTTCTCCACAAGAGGTCATTCTCCATGTTTTGAGGGGTAGAAGGAGCTGTGGTTAATATGGATGTAAAATTTTATAGTTCACTGTGTGAAGGAGGTGCCTTTTCCAGATAAGCTTCACCTAAAGCTGCTTAAATATATATGTAGATCGGATGAATGAATGGATGTGTTTCAGGAGTTTATCACCACTCATACACCAACATAAGTAAATTCACTTTTTTTAAAAGATGTCTGAATATATTTCACATTCAAGTGCATAAGTGATGAAAAATGCTGAGTTCAACAGACATCTTTTAGGTGATGTTTTAGAGAGAGCTACTGTGGAAGATTCTGATTTCACTTTTCTTGGTACATGTCCAAAATAAGTCAATTCGTGTCAGGGACCTGAACAGAAATATTCAGATTTTTTTCTTTTCTTTAGAACCTAATCGAGAGCCCCAATACATCCATGTTCTGTCTCTATCATGCAAATGCTTAGTACTCCAGTACCCTACATCCAAAGTCATAATCCTGCTGAGAACTGCACAGTGAGAGCTTTGATCTGCAAAAGATTAAACTGTATTGAGGGCTTTACAGCAATAAAGTGCCTATGTGCTCGACATAAAATTATGTTAAATTGACTGATCATGCAGAGGTCTGACTAGAAAATTGCTTAAGTTCAGGCATATCCTGCCTTCAGACACATTTCACTATAGTTCAGCCTATACTGTGGACCTTGAGCTACTATTGTAGCTTCTGCTTCAATACAGCGCGGCTGTAAACCAGTAAGAAATCAGAATGTGTGCCCAGTTTGCTGGCAGCAGAATTTGCTCCCGTGTTACTTCTACGGGCAGTAACATGTAGTGAGAATAATAGCACATGCAAGTTCAGGTTCATCTGTTCAATTCAATATGTTATTCTCTTAATTTTCACACAAAAAAATAAAAAAGAATTTCCATTTTTCAGTTCATTGTTCAAAATCATCTTCTATACAATAAATGCATTGAAGTAATTACAGTATAATACTCTTGTATGCAATAAATACAGGGAAATAATTGTGATGTAATACTTAAGCATTACAGAATTAAATACCCTGGACTAATGATGTGCTGAAGCTAAGAAGACAGCTGTGTAAACTGGCCTAAATAGTAGCCCAAAAACCCTAAGAATAGTTTTGGTTGGTTGGTTGGGTTTTAACCAAGTCAAAGTTGTGTTCATGGTAGAGATGGCATTTTTACAAATAGACAAGATTTCGATAAAATTGTAAATGCCTTTTTCTCTGTTGTTATTGCATTTCAACATTTTTTTTTGCTTTCTGTGCAAACCCAAAGACTAATGCAGTATCTCTCTGGTCCTGCCATCCTGCTCAGTAACCCCAGGAAGGTGAACGCTTTGCTCTTCCTGGAGGTGGTGGTTCTACTCACAGGATTATTTTGCCAATGGCTCGTACTACAGATTTGCCTGGATATCCAGAAAAGAGAAAGGTATTCTGGGAACTGTGAGCACAGAGCTTGAGAGCATAGATTTAATAACCCTGACACCACTCCCTGGCTAAAACCTACAGCTTGGAGATGGCCCCAGGAATGTCTCAACAATGACTGGTGCCAAAAACGCAGGGAAGGGTTTCTGCTGAAGCTGTCAGGATTTTCCCCAACTCAGCAGGTAGACTTTGAAGACAGTGTAGTCACCCCTGTGCTGTAGTACCCCTGGTTTGAGCACACAGTGATTTTATCCTCTAAATTCCAAAAGCTGTCATCTTCAGTGTGGCTCTGCTCTTCATGCAGAGCAAATAGCATCTGGCCCATCTTGTGATGGCTCAAAGTATATGTGAAACACAAGTATGTGTCAATGTGTACACACAGACAGAAAATAATTATGGGATATAAGAATTTAATATCATAAAAATAAATTCAGTTTCAATCTGGAAGCTAAAACACTGCGGTCCAGGTTATGAAACAGGTTTCCCTGGAAACTTCTTGGCTCCTGCTTTGCAATTCCTGAACTGAAGTTAAGCGTGTGATTTCCCAGTTTCTTAACTGGAAAGAGTCATGCATCCAGGCATGGGGTATACAGTTGCCAGCAGGGATGCAAGAAAAGGGGATGCCTGAAATCTCCCTTTGCTGTCAGCCTCCCACAGGGCACAAGCATGTGCTGCACCACCTGCATCCCCTCTATCCAGGACCCACCGCGGTGCTGCTGCCTCAGGTCTGTCCGTTCCCCACGGTGGGGAAGCAGAGAAGAAAATACAAAGACTTTCCCATCTGGGAAAGACCAGACACATTTCTGCTCCACATGCACACAGGACCATATTTCGTTTTGCTTTGAGAGATCAACATGTCCTGGAGGTTGGGGCAGGGCAAGACGAAAAGAAGGGGCAAACAAACTTTGACCTCACTTGAAATCCTTGTTGGGTCCTGATAAAGGGAGATAGCGAGTTGTTCCTCACCAAGTGTGTGCCTGTGGTCCTTCCTGCAGGATGATAACACGCCCCACCCCACCTCCTCTGCTGCGGCACACAGGCAATATCTGCATTACCAACTCAAACGGCACTTGTTTTCTGGTGCTTCAGCCCCAAAACGAGCTCTGTTTGCATCTGGTCTCCATGGCACGATATTCTTTGCAACACGCCTTGAAGCAGAAATCTAAAAATACCTCACTGACTGACCTTTTCCTGCTGAAGGAGTGACCCTTCTCCCTGGTCTCCTGATTGTCCAGCACCTCAGTCACTTCTGTGGGCCCACATTTCTCCCCAAAGAGACTCTTTATTCACTTATTCCTTCTAAAAGCATTTGCCTCAATAGCAAACAGGCTGGTGCTCCTCTTACTCAGCCAAGCTTTTGTAAGGACATAATGCCAAATACGAATTTTCCGGTTTTCTGCCTTGTGAGAAGGAACTGGTTTCCCTCTTAATTCTTTGTTGTTCTGCAGTTACCACATTTTGTAACTTCTGCTGGACAAGGTCCTAAGGAGCCACGTCCTACTCCAGCAAAAAACACTGGCTACCATCCTCAGAGTTGAGCTTTGGCTATTCAGATGGCAAAATATTGGTTAATGTGTCTCCACCCATGTGAGTCCTGTATCCAGCTATTGTCTGTTATATATTTAATAAACCTGGTCTAGCCATTTTAAGTGGGACTTTCTGCAGGTTTGGGGACATGCATGCTTCCTTGTGGTATCTCTTGATTTTTCTGTCCCAGCCAGAGCTGAAGCCTTGCCTGCGCTGTGGCACAGCCGTGCGCAGGTGGTGGAACCTCTCCACTCTGATCGTTAGCCTAGTCTCAAGGCTCGAGAGGTGAGTTTGAATTTGGTGGGGGTGCAGGGGGCCTGAAACCCTGCCCTCGTTTGTGAGCAGTGCTCTGACTAGCTGTCTGCTGTATAAAAGGTGAGGTGTCTACAGCTTCTGCCCTCCCTTTTGTGTGCTCTGGGATGTTCCTTGGAAGGGTGAGAGCAGGTACTTCTGGCAGGAAAAATATACAGCTGTAGAGCACGAGCAAAGAGGAGAAACTGCTGAGAGCTTCCTTGCCTTCATTTTTTCATGTTTCCCGTTGCCCAGTCTTTTCACACTATTTCCGTATGCATGATGCTCTGCCTTCTGACAATTCAAGATCACTAAGGCAAGCACCATGATTCTTCCTCCAAGGACCATGTGCCTACAACTTCTGGATTCTTCCATCTTGAGAGACAGATTTAATAAGAATCATGTCACTTTACAGCGCTAAGAGGCTTTTCAGGGTTAAGTGTGTATAAACTCCTTATATCCAGTACTGGCAGAAGACCTCTATTGCACATCAGAAGACCTCTAATCCTGCGCTTTAGTGGACTAAGGATTAAGGTAAGGCCTGACCTATGACAGCAGTGTGGACCACTGCTGTATTACCAGCTGGGAAACAGTCTGCCCACCTTAAAAATCATGCTCTGCTGTGGAGTGCAGAGCAAGAAGGAGAAGGGCAAATGCCAGGCAGTTACTAGCAAGCCTTCTGACTTGCAAATGGAATGGCTCATTACAAACATTGGGAGATTAATATTAAAGATAATCCTCCAAGCATGGAAAAGAATCCTGCATAGCCTCAGGAGATGGACAGCTAAATCCTGGGAGCCAGCGTACACACTTATGCCATCCGACCCTGTGGACACAGACCTTGTTTTTGAAAGCAGCATGCTCTAGAGGAGAAAGTAAATGGAAAAACAATATCGTCTTGCTTTCCTAACCCAGAAAAGGAGCCTTGAATGTTCATGAAAACAATCTTTTATTGCAAAGGAAACAGAAGTTGAGATTTTTCTGCTCCTCATAAAACTGAGGCTAATGTGATTAAAAAATGTCATAGCTTTCTGAAGCTGTGTGAATTAACAAAGAAACAGTGTGCATTTCTGTTCATGTCTTCTCCAGTTATATTCAGACATTCTCAGAAATACTGTTAGAATCACTCTTTTTTTTTGCAGTGCTAGGCAACAATGTACGAGGCAATGTTTTACAAATCATATGAAGTTAACATCTAGACCATAAAACACAAAGTTAGTGCCTGTAGACCACAGGTGTTCAGAATTCATTAGTTCTGACTAATTGAACTGCTTAATACTTATTTTAATCTGATATCTACTCTAGAAGGAAAATTGTTGTGTTGAAACTAATTAAAGCCCTTTTGTTTCTTTTTTTTTGTCTTATGTGAGTTTTATATTAGTGGTGGCAATACATGTTTTGCTCAAAATTAAGTCCATTATTTCTAGTTTTCCTGGGAGAGAGTGAAATAAAGGCATGCCTCATTCCTTGTACTGGAGAGAGAGAACATCTGTATTGTGAATAGCTCAGTATTTTATGAATTAGTGTTAAATTTATATACACAAATAAGACTTTAAACAAATAATAGTTATTGAATTTGGAAGGGGAGGTTTGAAAGTGAGATGTTTGCCTGTCTACATTTCTGTAGAAAGAATACAGACAGTAGGAAAGGATAGGGGATGTTTAATCCCATTTAATCCCATAAAGAAGAAGGAGAAGGAGAAGGAGAAGGAGAAGGAGAAGGAGAAGGAGAAGGAGAAGGAGAAGGAGAAGGAGAAGGAGAAGGAGAAGGAGAAGGAGAAGGAGAAGGAGAAGGAGAAGGAGAAGGAGAAAAACAAGAAGAAGAAGAAGAAGAAGAAGAAGAAGAGGAGGAGGAGGAGGAGGAGGAGGAGGAGGAGGAGGAGGAGGAGGAGGAGGAGGAGGAGGAGTGTCTTCCTGGTAAAACCCATTCCACGATAAAACTGAATACACAGAAAACAAGTAGATGACAGTGGGTGTCATTGTCTTAGTGTGATTATTAGCAACTGCAGGATTTTGCCTGGGGTGACTATTTTCATTTGTACTGGCAGTGTATAGTCAGCAGTGACCTCTCTACTGCTTCTCAAGGTCAGATCCTGATCCAGAGGCGCTCAGAGAATATTTCTTAACATCAGATTTCACTGGCTCGAATTTATATTTTGTGTTTACAGGCATGAAAATTTGGTCGTAACTGGCTTGTGTTGTGAACATAAATGCTATTTTTGGTTTGCAGGTGGAGAAACTGAAGCCCCAGATCTCCCATAAAACCTGGCATACAGCGTTAGACAATTCAGCATGAGACTGGGGCACGTGCAATCCCAGCAAAGTCAGCAGAATGCAATGACTAACACACCATCTTTAGAAAGACTTTACCTGGTGGTGGCTGAGAGTTTATATTGACATGTGGGCTTGTGCTCAGTCGTCCGCCTACGATCCTGCATATCAGCACACGCTTGGTCTCAAACATGACACCTGGCAGCTGTTCCTGCTGCAGAGGAGAGCAGAGGATGCCTCAGCTCAAAGGGAGATGATGGGCAGAGGTGCCACCAATGCAGATGCAGGTGGCAGACCTCGCTTGCAGCCCTTGAGGAGTAAGGCACGAGTTTTGTGGCCTTGCCTACCCACCTGCCATCCTATGCAGTGTCCCAGCATCAGTGCACTTAACTCTCACCTGCCCTTGGCTTTCCACTACAGAGACGGGGGTGTATAGGAAACCATCGCTTTTATTTCTGGCTAGGACTTTATCAATTTGAAGTTCGCCGTCTGCTCCCCACATACACTAGTCATGCACGCAGCACGAGTGCCCCTCCGGGAGGTATTTGCATACATCAGAGACAAAATAGATTTTGCTTCTGTCACCTTCTTTGCCCAGAGTCTCACTTCCCCCTTCTCCTGCAGCCAGAGTGACAGCCTTGGGCGATGCCCAGATGATGGCTTGGATCTTCCACCTCTCCCAGTCCTCAAGGTGTTTATTTTAGCTCTAGGATCATGCTATAGGGATGATCTTCCAGAGGACTGCTGGTGGAATCCAGATTGCAGGTATAGGTAGGACAGAGATAAAACATTGCGGTGCCCATGCTTCATATCTCTTGAGGGTGGAGATCTTGAAGAACTAGTTGCACCTGATCAAACCCCCCTTTATGTCTTCAGTTTGTGCAGTCTCATGGATTATGCAAACTCCAGCTTTGTTCTGGAAAAACAGCAGTTAATTATCTGGACCCCCAGGGCATGCCTATGACTAACGTGTTAGGAAAGAGCTTTGGAAACTGGTCTGGCACAAGGTGAGAGAGGGAGAGGACATGGGAAGCTCCAGGTCTGGGCTCCTGAGGGCCAACAAACAAGGAAGAGAGAGCAGGCCAACTTGCTGGTGTCCTGGGATCTTTCTAGGTCTCAGCTTTAGCATGTACCAAGGTACCCTCCTGGAATTACACATTGGATCACCTGAGCCCATGGCAGCCCAGCCCACAGCCCGGGATCAGCAAAATCTGATCTGGCTTCCTTGTAACTAGGACCTGTAGAGTACGTGGGTGTAAAACTGCTGTGTCTTTGCTCAGCCAGATTGCATATTCAATAAAGGTGGTTTAAAGTCTTGTGATACAAGGCTCATCCCTGGCTGCTTGGTTCATTTGTCTCTGATGCCATAAAAACAGCTCTCTTTGATCCTGAGAGGTTGTTTCAGGCTTATTTTTGTTTCTGGATTGATTTTTAACAGGGACACTGTGAGGGCTGGAGAGACACAAGCTTCTAGTTATGTTTCAGGCTTTCAAGTTTGGGGCAGAAAGTCTGTCTGTGACCACAGAGTTTCCTGCTTCACTTTTCTCCCTTTCCTTTGGTTTTCCACAGGACAGCCTGCTAGGGTTGTCCCCTGTGGCAGCACTTTCTTTTCAGTGCTCACCTGCTTTTCGTTGAGCTGAAGGGAGCTTTGGTTACCAAGAAGGTAAGTCGGCTCTGTGATACACTGGGGTGTGTGTGATGCAAGTCAAAGACGGGCAGCATGTGTGTCACAAGGGGCTGTGGTGGTGGGTAGTGGGTTAGAGCCTGATCCTTGCCTGCTGTAAGAAGGACGCAACTGCTTTGAGCCTTCTAGCTCAGTGAATTTGGACTTCAGCTTCTTCCAGAGACACTATTTTTCCTAAGTTCCAAAAAACTTAAGCTCTGCAAGTGTTTCAGAGTATTGATGTCGTCAGTTTGTATAAAAATGATGAAAATTATCAATAATACAAACCAGTAGTTTTATATTATTTATAATACTAAAGCAACTGTGGTGTTGCTTATAAGCAATAAAAATGTGACCTTTTTTTTAATGTATCAAGAAGCAGGAAAGATACACCCAATATACACAAATTATTAATGTCTGATTAAATGTCTCTTGCTCTAGTGCACTGTCTTTACATATGACCAGTATACTCTGGAATGCTTGACCTTGATTAAAACCAAACGTGTTGCTCAATGTTAAAGGAAGAGGAAAGGAAATGTTACAGATAACATGCCAAGTTCCTTTTTTTGTGTGTGGTTGTGTCTCCTTTTTTTTCTTTTCTTCTCACACATAACTACAGCATTGTTGAAGTAAGCACTAAATGCTGCTGCATTTCATCCTACGCAAATACAGGGTCTTTAACATCATCTGAAGATAAAGGTTATATTTTTCCTTGGAGGTAGTATTTGTTTGGACTTTGTGATTGACTAGGAAGAGAGAGGTTATCTATGCACATACATTTGGCTGAAAAAAGGATGCTTTTTTTCCCATGGAAAGCAGCCTGAATATTCAATCATTATTGCAAAACAACCAACCCAAGAGAACTTGGCTTGCACCTTCCATATGTATCTAATAGGATTTAGTCAGAATTTACTGCATATACAGGCATGACACGTGATGCTTGCAGTTTCCATTTGGCTGTGCATTCTTCACTTTGAACCAGCATCCAGTGTGCAGGGAAGCTTCATGGTGCCACAGGGGTGGGATGATGATGCCGGGGAGAAAAAACACCTTGACAGTCCCTTCTGCTAACCTGGTGCACAACAATGTGACTCCTCTAGGATTTCAGTAGGATATTGCTCTGTTCTCCTACTCTTCTCTGCTCAGATATTCCACATTAAGAGTTTTATTGAGAGCAGATGCCTGCTGAACATGGAGATGGCCAACTTGCTGTGACCAAAGAAAGCCTCTAAAAGCAACAGACAGTTGGTGAAGTGGGACGTAGTGGTCTTTCCAGGAATACAGACTCCATTACCACTTCTCTTTCCAGGAATGTGGACCCCATTACCACTTCTCTGCAGTCTCAGTGGAAGGAAAGCTGCTACCAGTATACTTGAAATTGCTAATGTACAGGGACCTGTAAAATAAGACATGGAGTTTTAACATTAGACATCACTTATGTTTTACTAGCTTTTATTTTTTCCTGTATTTTTTCCTGTATTTTACTGTCATGTATATAATTTCATTTATACTTTTTCCTAACTACCCTCTGTAGTTGTTACCCAGTTACCCACTTATAAGATGTTTTAAAACCTTTAACTCCTTGCCTGGTAAAGATAAGACAGACCTTGGACAGCCTGAAAAAAACCCAACCTCCCTAAGTACATCCCTAATAGCAGGAACCTAAAGAAACAAGGGCCTAAGAAGACGCCAGTGTCAAGAGAAGTGCTGAGAGCTGGAACAAAGAGGAGCTGAAGGTCGGATGAAGTAACTCTCTGACCAGATATGGACACCAGAAACCTAAAGTTCAGTAAGGGACAGTGTGAGAAAGGCTGTGTGGACCCCTAAGGAGGGGAGAAGACCCTCACTCTATTTTTACTACGCATGCTCAGATGATGTAAATGAATTCTAAGAACCATTAGCATAAGACTGCCTTTTCTAAGCAATCTGATGCATATGTATGCTTTCTGTGTGTATTAGTCAGAGAGTTTTGTTAGTAAGTGTGGCACTTGTGGTGGAGTGATCCCCAGTGCTGCCCAGCAAAAAAGAATCCCTGCTGAACAGTTGTACTCAATCCTGACTGTTGAGTGAAGCTCTTTGTTTCACAGTAATGTTCAGGATAAATTTGTGTAAAGCATACCATGAACATTAGCGTGTCTTGAATGCTCCGAGATATACGAGTAAGGGTTTAAATCCATGTTAGTTTGAAATGGGCAAATCAAACTGATTTGAACTTATTTTTGGTTTTTTTTTTTTTTCTCCCAGCTAAAATATTAATAATGTCACGTGATGAATTTTCAAATTGAAAGAAACTGCCTAACATCTGCTTAGTCCACATTAAAACAGAAGTAATGAAACTTCCTACCTGCCTCAATTAGCCTTTCCAAGACACCCATCACTCAAGTAATTAAGTGATTCCTTGTTTCTCAAACTGCACCAGCCACTGCCAAATAAAATACAACCATTTAATCATGTTAAATTAGAGCTATAACAATATTAGTCATTGCCTAATAGCCTTTTTTAAGCCACTAGGAAAGTAAAGTCTTGCCAAGAAGACTGTTTCCCTTCCACAGTATAAATCAATAAATCATAATTGTACTATGTACCTTGACCTCTTTTCTACCACACTGTGGAAAACAAACAGCAGGAAGCCAGAGACTGGTTAAGTAATTTAAAACAATTTGTAAACTATAATTGAAGGGACTGGTTAGGCTTATTAATTAGTAAATCAGAAGTATCAGAATGAAGTAATCATCAAAAGTATTCCAATGCACTTGATTTCAGTAAAATATACTAAGCGGAGCAATCTGATAACATGGCTGCTACCATCAGGGCTGTGAAAGACTATGTTCTTTTCAACTGTTTCTGTCAATGTTTGAACATAAATTGGTGAACACATGTTAGAAGGTAATTAATCAGTTGCAACCATTCCACCAAAGCTAGACATGTCATAAATTATGGCTAGCCAGAAGTCCTTTATTTTTAACCACTAATTACTGATATTTTCATCAATATTCCCGAACTCATATTTCTGAAGCCACTGCAGACACTGGTCAGAGCTTTTTTGGTCTAAATCAGCTGCTTTCTGGCAGTGTTTCTTCACTGATTTACCCTCATTTTATTAACAGTCAGGGGTGGGAAATCTCCAGCTCTGGACTCCTAAAGCTGCATCTGTTCTCTGGGTATTTACAACAGGGCAGGGCACTTTCTCCGGAATAACAGTCCTGGTCGGGTTAGAAAGGATTTAGAAAGGACAAGGATTTAGAAGGAATTTTTATGTGATCCTCAAAACACCGCCTGAACCCTTTGGGTTTCCTCCCCCTCTCCTGGAATGGCTTAAGTGCCATTTCTTTGTAGGCGCCCTAAAGTGCTCCCTGGGATAGCTCAGGAGCTTGACACATGTGTTCCACCATAAAATAATAAGGACTTCTAAATCATAGAATCATCTAGGTTGAAAAAGACCTTTCAGAGCATCAAGTCCAACTGTTAACCTAACACTGTCAAGTCCACCATTAAATCATGTCCCTGAGTGCCTCATCTACATGTCTTTTAAATAACTCCAGGGATGGCAACTCCACCACTGCCCTGGGCAGCCTGTTCTAGTGTTTGGCAACCTGTTTGGTGAAGAAATTTTTCCTAATATCCAACTTAAACCCTCCCTGGTGCAACTTGAGGCCATTTCCTCTCATCCTATCACTTGTTGCTTGGGAGAAGAAACTGACCCCCACCTCGCTACAATCTCCTTTCAGGTGGTTGTAGAGAGTGATAAAGTCTCCCCTCAGCCTCCTTTTCTGCAGGCTAAACACCTCCAGTTCCCTCAGCCACTCCTCATAAAACTCATGCTTCAGATCTTTCACCAGCTTCATTGGTCTCTGGACGTGCTCCAGCACCTCAATGTCTGTCTTGTAGTGAGGGGCCAAAAACTGAACACAGTTACTTGAGATGTGGCCTCACCAGTGTTAAGTACAAAGGGATGATCATCTAAAGAATGCTAAATACCTTACTTAGCATGACAGCTAAACCTTGAATGGTAAGGAATAGGATTACCCAGGGCTGTCAACGAGGCGAAGTGTCTCCCACCACTGAGAAGTCATCCCTGAGGAAGACTGTGTTACTAAGCCAGGCCCTAGGAAAAATGAACAGGGCAGTCTAAGCCTTGGGAGCATGTGAATGAGCATCGGCGTTTATCAGCTGCATCAGAAAAGCTGATGCAGTGACCGAGATGTGGCTGGACTATGTTTGTGTAAACACTATGGCTGGTGCCTCATGAAGACTGGCATGCTAGTCCTGGGAAACTCCAAGCTGAGAGTGAAGCACGTAAAAGGAGGAAGTGCGTAAAAGAAAAATATAAATACTTTCCAGGAATGCTTGTATTGTTTAGACATTTCAAGAAAAAAAAAAAAAAAAAAAAACAAAGTAAATGCAAACCACAGGGAAGAATGACAACAATATTTCTGAAAAAAATTGTTTCAGAGCATTGTTTATTGAGTGCTTCCTTACTGTTGTAATTATCAAGAGGATGTGCAGCATGTACATATAAAAAATAAAGATTAAATCCTTACTAATAGAAGATAAAACTCCGATCTTCTAGAAAGGAACAGTCTGAGGGGAAAGCGATTGGCTAGATTGCTACTACTTAAAAGAAATTTTATTAATATTTATAGAGTTTAGCGAATATTGCTATCCTTTGCTTTTTCCTGATGGCTCACTGGGTCAAAATAAGCTTATATCTTCTATTATTATTTAGTCACTGTCCATTTTCCCATTAGTAGCAGTAGGATAAGTTCTACTTCTCTGGTGATGATTTCCCTCTCTAATATATTCAGTCCCTTTTAGGAAAACACTTGGGGTGAGGAGGAGCTTTCAATTTCATATTAGCAACCCAACCGGTTCAGTCAACTCCTTCTAATCCTATCAAAATTCCCCAGCATCTGGAAACACCACCTGTCTGTAAACCCTTAGTTAAACCTTACCTGACTTTGCTGTCAGAGAAGGTGCCTGTGAGCACTGTTTCCATCTGGTTTTCACATTGGGACTAGAAAAGTCATCAGCTGATGCAATGAAAATAGAGGGGCCATCGCAATTGCAGGTTCATCATTGTGTTTTAAACCACAGAAGGCTGCGGTCAGGAGCTTGAACAAACTCACACCATGCAATAAAGCTCTCAAACACACACACACACACACACACACACACAGAGGAGAGAGCAAAAGTACAGTTTACCTAGGGAGTTTCTAAAATGGGGCTTGTGCAAACTACCCATTGGACAAATACCTCCAAAGTGTGGGTGTTCAACAGGGGACTTCTCTAAACCTCCAAGGGAAAAAAGGGGCAGTGGTCTTCATCTTGACCTGGCAAAAGCCCAGCTGCCTCCCTGTACCTGCACTCCAGGTACCTGTCTGAACAAAGAGATGAGTCCACCCTAGGAAAACTCCTAGTTTAGTTGTGCCCTTGCACGTGGCTGTCTGCGGAAATACCTCAGTTAAAATTCGTACTGGTCAGTGGAAGCTGCAGGGGTGGGTGCTTCACAACTTCATGATAACTCTGATCCAGACCCCTCAGAGAAGGAGGGAGTGAAGCTTTGGGAGTTTGGGATGTTCAAGTATCTTAACAAAAATCAGAATGTACATCTCTGTGTGTGTTTATAACAAAAATCTTTGATGCTAACCCATGTTCATTAACATTAGCAGCTGATTTAAAATATTTTCATTAAAATTCAAAGTTTCAGAAGGAGATCTCTCCCAGCCTCGGGAGACAGAAAGAAGGCTATCTCTGAGGGGCTGAAGATAACATGCGCAGCTCCATCCCAGCGCATTTTTTCTGGTTGTATTTGGAATTTAGCAGTGTTCTGCTTTGGGAATTTTCAGTAAATAGGACATGTCAGTGTATTTACGTAAGAAGGCGGCTGTTGGAGATGTATGGCCTGAAGAAGTGTTTTTGCAAGCTAGAAAGCAGCAAAATGTGAGTCTGAAGCACAATATTCACAGAAAAAATGAAGCTTAAAAAAGCATATGTAGCCAGTTTCCCTTCTTGTTGGGAAGAGCCCACAGTGAATCAGATTTTTTTTCTTTCTAAAGGGACTTATTTTCCTCATTTTTCCAGCATCAGATTAAGTAGCAAAAATCCAGGATTAAAAAATAAAAGGCGCAGCTTTAGGTGGACAAACTGTTTTCTTCAGGTACATGGCTTGTTGATTTTTCATCTAGAAAAAAGTATCAATTACTTTATATTTCTGGTGACTTCATCAGTTGGACATGGTGGGAAAGGACACCTCCCCCCAACTGAAGGTGCCATGCAAGGAATAAAATTTAATTTTCCTAGAGCTAGAAATGAAAATATGGCTGTTGATTGAGTCCTTGAGACAGCTCAGATTTCTGTACTGGAGGAAGATATCTGGAGAACTCAGCTGTGCTTAATGAACACATTAAATTAGAAACCCTAACAAAGTTGAGAATTCAACTAATGTAAAATGTTGCTTCTTATAATTTAACTTCCAGCTATGCATATCATGTAGAAAATTGTTAATGTTTTAGCCATGTTTGATCCAAAAGAAGGATAGCAGAAGGATTCAACATGATCTAGTTGAAGATGTCCTTGTTCATTGCAGATGGGTTGGATTAGATGACCTTTAAAGGTCCCTTCCATCCCAAACCATTCCAGGATTCTATGATTCTGCCTTTTCTTGCCTTTGATTTGTTTGATTCTTGCTTTAAAAAAGAAAAGAATGAAAATTTCAGCTACCTGGAATTGTTAATTTGAGGATTCTTTGGCTTTTCCCCTGCACTGTCCCATACTCTGTGTTTAAAAAGACATATTAATGGATACTAAATGAGTACACAAGGATACTGTTCTTCTTAGCCTTGGACGATATGCTGTGGCACAGCGCATATGGTGGGCTTTTACTACAAAAGAATTCTTCTTACTGTCTGATGCCTGTGTAGGAATACTTCCAGCTCCAGTTATAATAGTATAACCTTACACCCATCTATTCAGTTTTAGAATAACCAAATTGAAATTTTCAATGGTGAAGTATTTTCTATTTCTATATATAATCTGGTGTGTGTATGTATATATATATATATATATGTATGTAATGGCATTGCTTCCCAGCATTAGCAGATCTGTTGGGCACATACTTTGCACACCTGCTGTATGTTTTAACTGCCCGTGTTTTTAAATGAAAATATTGTATTGCCTTTAAAAAACTCAGGCACTAAGAATAACATTTGTAGTCTTGTTGAAATCTCAGTGTGTAGGGGGTTTGAGCTTTTTTTTTTTTTTTTTTAATAATAATAATTATTAAGAAATATTCCAAGAATTGTTTTTGTTACTGCAGGAAGTTAACTCACTGCCCAATAGGAAATAATCACTCAGTCAAGCATAAGGCCATTAATAAGCAAATTAAATAAGCTGCTCATGAATCAGTGTATCTTTTCTCTTTTTTTTTTTTTTTTGGCAAATCAGATGTACAATTTTTTGTTGTATTGAATAGTTTAATTTGCAAGGCTAACTGCACATGCATGTTTAATATGTATATATGTAGTGGTAGGTCCTGAGGCAGTAAGACATAACTTATTATGTTAGGAGTGCAGCACATTGACTTTTCAGTTGAGTAAGTAGAGAAATGTGCAAGACTTCAGGGCCTGATCTGAGCCAGCAGAACAGTTTTGCTAATGACTTAAATAGGAGCAAAGTCTTACTTTAAAGTACTTAGTCTAGAATTACAGATAAATTTCACACTAGTGCTAGCCAAATGATAGCAAAAGTGATTAATTAGTCTTTAAATGGCTGAAAGGGACCTTCATTTTGCTACTATATGCATGGAGCACATTCGTTGTTTGTCTGTATTCAGGCTACTAAACATTTTTTTTTCTCAAACTGAAAGGTTTATTACTTGCAAAAAACAAATAATGTGCTAGTATCAGCGTGTTTATACATTTAAAATTAATTAATGTTTTACTTGACAGTTGCCCTCCGACAAGCAACAAGTCAAAGTAAAGTGTTGATGAGCAATCCTTAGACTGAAATGTGTTTGCATTTGGTGAGCACGTACAAATAACACACACTTATGTAGATAGAAAGGTCAGTTAATGAACAACTTCCTACAAATGGACCTCTGCTCACACCAACTGTTAGGCCACTGAGTACTTCACCATCTTTTTCATATACCAGGGAAACTTCTTATTTCAAAACAAAAATTTACTACCTAACAACTAAACCTCTACATTTAAAAGATTCTTACTGAATATGTTGTGAATGAAGAGTGTTTTATTTTCTCACTTCAGCCTCTTGCTCTGTTCTGTAAGCTTATTTGTTGTCAGAGACAAGCTGAGCTTGTCAGAAGCAGCTTTAGTTTATACCATAAGCAGATACTTCATAAATTGTGAAGTGTTTTGGGATTCAGGTCCCAGGGCATTCAGTATTTGTGCTGCTGAAGGACTGAGAGACTGTGCTGTAGCTGTTTAGTGCACCATGGAAGAGAAGGAAGAGCAGACATCTTTCCTCTCCTTAGGCTACATGAGCAAAATTGGTAATGGAGTTCATGGGAACAGGTGGAAAAAGAGTTTGGGAAATGTATTAGAGAATATCTGAAAACAAATGTGAAAGAAGGCCTGAGGCAGTACTATTCTCAGGAAATGGTTTAGGTAGCAAGACCAAGTTATAGTAGGTTAGCCCTCCACTGAAAAAATTGGGAAAATTCAGAGCCCACGGGCAGCCTGAGAAGTTGAACAAAACCAGAGGAAGAAGTTTGCTATGGAAGTGCTCTGCCAAATATTTTGGGCTTGTCCGTGTGGCCCTGCGCTGGTAGAAGTAGCACTGGATTTGCGTTATGTAGGTCTTCTTGGCCTTTCTCCCCACCAACCCGGACTTTGCTAGGCAGAAGATTTACACTCTTGTGTATGTAAACATGCCCACCCAAATCCTGACCCCTTTGTCTTGTTTCTGCTAGGTGTTAACGTACCCATCATGTACAGAGTGGCTGTGTAAAGCATGCCTTAGGAAGGGACAGGGTGTGCTATGATGTCGAGCACAACACAGAATCACAGAATCACAGAATCATCTAGGTTGGAAAGGACCTTGAAGATCATCTAGTCCAACCTAGCACTAACAGATCCCAACTACACCATATCCCTAAGTGCTATGTTGACCCTACTCTTAAACACCGCCAGGGATGGGGAGTCCACCACCTCCCTGGACAGCCCATTCCAACGCCTAACAACCCGTTCTGTAAAGAAATACTTCCTAATATCTAGTCTAAACCTTCCCTGGCGCAACTTGAGGCCATCACCTCTTGTCTTATCACTCATTACTTGGTTAAAGAGACTCATCCCCAGCTCTCTGCAACCTCCTTTCAGGTAGCTGTAGAGGGTGATGAGGTCTCCCCTCAGCCTCCTCTTCTCTAAACTAAACAGCCCCAGTTCCCTCAGCCGCTCCTCGTATGACATGTACGTCTAATGAGTTTGCAGGTGAAGCGGTTTGTA
The DNA here is from genome assembly GCF_047716275.1 of Strix uralensis. Classification (NCBI taxonomy): domain Eukaryota; kingdom Metazoa; phylum Chordata; class Aves; order Strigiformes; family Strigidae; genus Strix; species Strix uralensis. The sequence goes on along the minus strand of NC_134012.1, from coordinate 3,141,028 downwards.
ATTCAGCTGTAATTTTATTGCTTTCAAAACCCCGTGCTCATTTTTGAATCAAGGGCTGAGGAGGCTAGCACTATGTGACAATGCTCTAGTATCTTATTTTAAACTCTTGTTAGCCCTGAGGATTGTTTTCTGTTGTTTTAAAGCAATCTGGAAGATCTGTCTAAATCAACACTCTTAGCTGTAGTGGCTTCCAAACCATTCCGTGTGAAACATATTGTGTATGCCCCGCACACGTGTGCGATGGCAACGCACATCACCTTGGAATAAATCTGTGAGGAATACTCTATGAGAGAATGCCTCCGACAGCAACATCGACGCAGCCAAACCACTACATTTCAGTACGATCTGGAAGGATTTTCCAGGGTGCTCAGTGATCTGTAGACAAATCAGTAGCATTCAGTGCTGCATGGATATCTCTTGGCATTTGGATGTGTCTGCTCTGTGGTAATGCAGTCGTAATGTCATGCAAGAGTGCCTTAAGTATGCTAATATTCCTTGCCAGGACATTAGCTCTGTTCTAAGGTCCTTTTAAGAGTTGGTGGTGAAGGGAAGCTGCTACAAGTATACTTGAAATTGCTAATGTACAGGGACCTGTAAAATAAGACATTGATTTTTAACGTCAGACATCACTTATGTTTTACTAGCTTTTATTTTTTCCTGTATTTTACTGTCATGTATATAATTTCATTTATACTTTTTCCTAACTACCCTCTGTAGTTGTTACCCAGTTACCCACTTATAAGATGTTTTAAAACCTTTAACTCCTTGCCTGGTAAAGATAAGACAGACCTTGGACAGCCTGAAAAAAAACCAACCTCCCTAAGTACATCCCTAATAGCAGGAACCTAAAGAAACAAGGGCCTAAGAAGACGCCAGTGTCAAGAGAAGTGCTGAGAGCTGGAACAAAGAGGAGCTGAAGGTCGGATGAAGTAACTCTCTGACCAGATATGGACACCAGAAACCTAAAGTTCAGTAAGGGACAGTGTGAGAAAGGCTGTGTGGACCCCTAAGGAGGGGAGAAGACCCTCACCCTATTTTTACTGCACATGCTCAGATGATGTAAATGAATTCTAAGAACCATTAGCATAAGACTGCCTTTTCTAAGCAATCTGATGCATATGTATGCTTTCTGTGTGTATTAGTCAGAGAGTTTTGTTAGTAAGTGTGGCACTTGTGGTGGAGTGATCCCCAGTGCTGCCCAGCAAAAAAGAATCCCTGCTGAACAGTTGTACTCAATCCTGACTGTTGAGTGAAGATCTTTGTTTCAGTGGCAGTACCCTCAGCTGCAGCATGAGCCCTTGCACTTTTACAGTTGCTTTTTCTCTCTTTCAGCAGTGAAGGATGAACTTGAAAAAGTTCGGCCTCTGCTTGGCGAGAGCTCATGGCTGAACATGAACTCTTCCTGCTGACCCCTTCCTCTTTCTTGGACTCCAGGGGTGACTTAGTGATGGCACAGTATTACTTTTTTGGCTGTCAGCTGCCATCCTGCTGAAGGAAGCCCTCGCATTTGTCAGCATCAGCCTTATAGAGGCAACTGAAATCATTAGATAGAAGCATGTACTCTTTCTGGGCCAGATGCAAAGATATGTTCATTTTTTTGTTTTTTTTTTTCCCCTGAAATATGTACTCCAGGAATTCAGCGATCCTCTGAGATGGCCTCTTCCTGACTCCTGCAGCCAGGCTTCCACCAAAGGGAGAACATCCATGGCCTGATCCCACTGCAGCGAGGCTGCCAGTGAGGGATTTGTTCTTTGAATCATCCCCTCGGCTGTGCTAGATTCAGGGGAAAGCTGTCGGGGTAATTCCTGATGGGATCAGAGTCCTGCCAGCCACTCACCATTGCAGATGTTCAGTCTGCACAGGACTAGGTGAATCAGAACACCAATCTGCAACAATGTGGGCTTAAGCTTCATGGTGACACCAAGTTTTGCCAAAAGCTGCGTCTGGGAGCGTGGAGCCATGCCTGCTGCACGGCAGGGTGGGAACCAAAGAAGAAAGAGTGGCAAAGCAGTGTCCTCTGAGACAAAGCTGTGTCATCTGTGTGCAAAATGCAGAAGTAGGTTGGCTGGTGCAGGGCGTATCTGGGCGCATTTTGAATTGCACCTCCTAGGAGATAACAGAGGCTGGCAGTTTGCATAGGCAACTTTCTGAGGCTGAGGTTATGATTCTGTATGAAGAGTTAACACTTTTCTTGAGGAAGGAGGTTGAGATGGGGAAATTCCTTAGAAAATAGGAACTATCACTGGTTTTGGTGTTGCTGTTCTTAAAGCCTGAGGAAATGGCTGGTTTTGAGTGCTTTGTGAGGTTCACTGAAGAGTGTGAATTTGTTGAAATGGTCATTACCTTGTCACTTCCCAGTGAGGTCGAAATGGCACAACTGCTCTCTTGTTTCTTTGCATCAGTTGCCTACCCCTGATTCATCTCTACTGTGATATAGATAACCTATATAAACCCTTCACAGGACTTCAGAATGGGTTTCAATATTTAAATATATACGGTGATGCTGGCTTCCACTATGAGGTAGGCAGGAGGGAGCTGAACAGGCAGAGTGCTTGTTCACAAGACCTGTCTTTTGTGGCTTTTTGTTTGTGTTCAGAGAAAACTCCAGTCCCATTCCTTAGCAGACAGCAAGGCTGAGTCATGCACAGCTTTTGTCTGCACACCAGCATCATTGCTGCTTACCAGCCTGATGCTTTGGCCAAACAGCCAGTGCTTCCTCCATATCCTCCTTTTATTGGGTATCAGTGTCAAAAAAATGTTTGTTTTCTGTGCAAAGACAGGACCTTATGTCCTTCTGCATCTTCCCATATTTTCCACATTTTTTCTTCCCAAAGAGTGAGGGAGGTTTTGTTTTGCAGTTCCTACCCCAGAACTGCCTTCAGTGATGTGGGTAGACATTACCGTGATGGAGATCGCTACAGATCAAAGCTTACAGGGTTTAGTCATGAGTATGGGTTTTAGAACAATAGATGAACTTAGGCTGGTAAATCCTATTGTTTTTCACACAAAATAGGACTGCGCTGCAGAATCATAAATTGCTATAGGAATTTAGGGTTAATGAATTGATATCAGATCTTATATCAGAGTAGGATCCCGATAAACACATTTATGTTTTGATTTTGGGCTAGATTTTGCTACTGAATCCCATACTTTAACAGAAATGGCATATGAAAACCAAACTTTCACATTTGCTCTTTTGTAGCCAACTTTTTAAAACAAGCCTCAAGTCCCTTTTAACTTTGTAAGAATAAACAAGACTATAAGGCAACAATTTTCTTCAGAAACACAAAACAGCAGGAGTTAAATTTTATTCTCAGTTATTACGGTGTTCTGCTGAAATAACAGTGAAGTCATGTTGCATTTTTCCTAGCTTGGAGAGTAAAATCTGTCCCCAGCAGCTTAGAAAATGCCTACTTTTTCCAAACTGCTAAAGCTGTCAGTGTGGGTTTTTTTGCTTTTGTTTTTGTTTTTTTTGGGGGTTGGTTTTTTTTTTTTTTTTTGTTCTTTGAGGCTTGTGGAGGAGATAGTGAAAGAAAGGAATGGATTAATCTAGAATATACACTGACCAAACCTGTTTAGCCTTTATTTAAATAGTTTAAATAGATAGCAACTCTCTTCTTAATCGAAAATATTAATTATTAGCAACAATGAAACATTGCTGCCAACCCCCCACCAAGGTCAGTGCATTTTATTTGGAGCATACAACATGAATCTATTTCTTTTTCAAAATGCCTGCTATAATAGCCCTCCATCCTCCTGCATTTGCTGAGCCTGGGATAGTCACTGTCCCCACCTATCCCCAGCCTGGTTGGCAGCCTGCCCAGCATCTAACAGAGTTAGAGTGTGCTCTCCCAAATGATTAATGAATAAAGCTCTGGAAAACTTCACTGGGAGGAGATGTCACCCATTTGATATATATAGCATTTTTCTTAATCTGGCTGCACAAATTATTTTGATGGAAATGAAATACCAAGCTTACCACATGGTGCTGCTCCACATGAAATGCCTTTTGTTATTTTCTGTTGCGGGCCATAACCTTTTCTGTCCCTGATTCGCTCTCCATATCATGCAGATTCAATACTTTAGAAATGCCAAAGACGATCCAAAAAGTTTAAGGAAGAAAAGGAGATATTTTTGTTCTTCGCCGAAACTCAGGAATCTAAACTTGATTGCTATATTAATCTTGGATTTTATGCAGTGTTTACAATAGAAGTCTGAATATATGGTGAATTATATGTTTACCACCAGTATATGATAAATTTATGTTCAAACCATTTACACATACATTCTTAAACCCTTTTGTTTTAATTTTTAAAAGATAATTAGTAGAGGATATTTTGGAATTTCTGCTGCCAGTTTTATTACTTTCCCAGAGACAGTCAACCCCACCAAACTTTAAGATGAAACTCACAAAATGCTGAAGTCACTGGGATAAAAAGGTGTACCAGTCTGCTCCGATGACTGAAAATTTAGCCACATAGTACTGAATGGGAACCACTGCTGCTAAATGTAAGTGGGAACAGAATCTGTTTTCTCCTCTCTGTTTTTGATGTACTATGGCAAAGAATCTTTTTTCCAAGTAAGAGGTTCTCTTTCCCTATAGTCCTCACAGAAGATACAGAAAATTATTTTACCCAGTGCCTGAATTATCCAAACCTGTGTAAGTGTCCATATTTTATTTTGAGGCTGTAAAACGCCTCAGATATTGTCAGTGGATTATCAAGATGCAACCAAATTCCTGGAACCTTTATCTGAAAAGAAAAGTCAGCCTTCATACACCTTTTAATGGTCAGGGACAGCCTCATTACTTCCAATTTTCTGATAAATAGCAGATTATTTGCAGGTCAAAGATTATTTTCTCTTTAACACTTCTGACATATTTTGTTTCCAGAACCTTGATAGCTGGGATTTGGCAAATGGTCTCTGTTCTGATTTTCCTGCCCTTGGAGGATTAAAACACTTTCAGCTCACCATGAAGCTAATGAGGGTTGTGAGGTCTCTGTACCTGGGAGATGATCAGGCCACTGTTGTTTTCTAACTAGACTTTGCTGACTTTGAATAACAGAGCTTAACAAGAAAAATCAATACATTAGAGACTAAATCTACAAATGCTTTGCAATCATGCAACATTAAGCAAAGTTCAGGCAAACAAGCATGTGTGGTATTCAGATTTCCATTAGTCACTTAGAGTGGAAAAACTGACGTGATTGTCAATTAGTGGGATAGGAAATTCAGCTTATTTAACCAAGAAACCACAGTGCAGCGTTAGGCTCCTTAGTTAAAACAAACGTCTCATTACAAAGGTACTTTGATATTTCTTGTGTTTATAGAAGATCAGTCATCATTCAGGTACTGAAAAGCTATAAAATTAAATACATGTGGACTTCAACAAAAGTAGGTCCTACCCATCCTTTTCAAAGTTTCATCACTTTTGGCAAGCCTGTACAGCACTGAAGGTTAAAGATGAGCTAATACCTTCTTATACTGTCTATTTTGAGAAATACAGAAGAAAACACTGAGCATCTCCCTGCTGCTTCAGCACATGAGCTTTCTTTCTTTTTCTTGCTCAGATTAATGATTTGCTGTTTTCCAAACTGTGAGTCAAAATAGCTGCTTTTGCCTTTCTGCACTGTGGTTGCATTGCCAGCGTTCAGGAAACTAGTGTCAGCATGTACCTTATGCAAGCAGGGCTCCAAGGCCAGTGTATTTTGAACAGCAGCAAAGTAATTTTCTTTTTTTTTTTTCAGGAGTTTGTTCAGAATTTTGTCAGGTTAGGGTCACTTTTTTACAGGTACAAATAGTTTGCGTAGAAGCGCATGGGAGAAAACAAGTGCTGGCAAGAAAATATAATTCTAGATAGTTCTGTCCTTGTGCTCAGCAATAACAAAATGGTGATCAAGGGTGACTTAAGATTAAACAACTTTTGCTTTCAGAAAGCTGCTAAACACTAATTCATCACAATGCTGATAAGTTCTACTCCCTGTAACAGTATAATACAACAGCTTTTCTTAATTAGGTTTTTGTTGCTTGTACCATTTTATAGAGGCCCTATTCTTGCACCAGCTAGGATAAGGCTAGTACCATCCTTGAGACACTGATGTGCTAAAATAGCTGCTTTTCCAGATGTACCTATGTCCTGCTTTGTGCTCTCTTCTTGTTTGCTCTGCTGCAGGACAAAGAACAGCTCGGATAGGAGATGTATGTTTCACTGAGAGGCCAGAGGTGTTTAGTTTGAAGGTGAGGGATCAGGATAAAGAACAGTCTGATCTTGTGGAATTTTATCGAGAAAGGTGACTAATGTCGTTCGTTTGCTGTGTCTGAGTCCATGCCATGGGCAAGAGTTGTTCACCCTCCTTTATCAGGATGGAGGCACAAGGGTGTTACTGGACGCTGCCCATAAATGATCGACATGAGAAGTCCTTCAGACATCTGGAGTTTATTTAACACCAGCTGCTCTCTGCACTGATGCTCTGACTCTAAGGAGAAACCTCTTCTGGGAGAAATGTGCTGGTGATTTCTGGGTGAAATGGTCCCTCCTCTCTGCACTCAGAGCTGATAGCAGGCTGGTGAAGAGGAGATCTTGAATCATAGAATCATAGAATGGTTTGAGTTGGAAGGGACCTTAAAGACCATCTAGTCCCACCCCCCTGCCCCAGGCAGGGACACCTTCCACTAGCCCAAGTTGCCCAAAGCCCCGTCCAACCTGGCCTTGAAGCCTTCCAGGGAGGGGGCAGCCACAGCTTCTCTGGGCAACCTGTGCCAGGGCCTCACCACCCTCACAGGGAAGAATTTCTGCCCTCTATCTAACCTAAATATACCCTCCTTCAATTTAAACTCTTTCCCCTCATCCTATCCCTACCCTCCCCGACCAAGAGTCCCTCCCCCCTTTCCTGTAGCCCCTTTCAGTCCTGGGAGGCCTCTCTAAGGTCTCCCCGGAGCCTTCTCTTCTCCAGATGAACCCCCCCAACTCTCTCAGCCTGTCCTCACAGGGGAGGTGCTCCAGTCCCCCGAGCATCTTCGTGGCCTCCTCTGGCCCCGCTCGAGCAGGTCCGTGTCCTTCTGATGTTGGGGGCCCAGAGCCAGACACAGCACTGCAGAGGGGGGTGTCAGCAAAACTCCAAATGAAAACAGCCAGGTCTGACCCCCCTGCTCGTTTGGCATGGCTGACATTATCTCCTAGACTGACAGGCCTCTTCCTTAGCTTGTTTACAAATCACACGAGTCCTGTTCCTGCTATGCACAGCCAGGAATTCGTTTCTGGAAGAGTTAACTTGACAGCCATCCCTGTGGAATAATGCAAAGCTAACCACTTTTGGTGCATGGGTAGCTTGCTTTTATCAGAAGTGCTGGATGCGACTGAGGAAGATACGACGAGCTTCTGTCATGAACAAAATCAAAGTGTCCAAGTTTCTGCCGGCGGTGTGCTCTGCCTTCATTTGGATTTGAAAAAGAACACCTGGAATCCTGGAAAGGATTTTGTGAGGCTGAGAGATCAAGGGCAAGCCTGAAACTTGCCTGGTTGTGGGAACTCAAGGAATCCCAGCTGATAGCCATCTCTGAGCAGAGCACTGTGCCTCCCTTAGATGTCTGAGGGCAAGAATAGATAATTATGACATTTTTTCTCCATCAAACTCCTCAAAAGCAGATGATAATGGTTGTCTAATGCTGAACAAAGACCTGGGCCAAATGAAACAGTTTTTCTCTCATTTTTTAAATTCCCTCGAGTGAATTCAGAGAAGAGATATTTTAACATTATCCATGTACTGTACCAAAAGGAGACACCTAGTATGTTGTTATGCAATTGATCATTTTTGGCAAAAAAAAAGATCTGAGTGATAGTTTTTTTACTGTTTTGGGCTTTGGGTTTGGGTTCTTTTTTTTTTTTACATTATCCGATGACTCAACACAACTAGCACGTAAAGATATTGGCCAATGCCTTCATATTACATCTGAAATACAGAACAGTTAATTGCCCATCTCCTGCAGCAGGATGTGCCAATTATCTGCCAAACAGCTTACGTAGTTGAATGACTCCAAGTAATTTTGCTGACATCCTGTAAATAGGTGTTTGTGCAACAGCCTTTCAAACATAAATAAAATCAAGAAACATGATGAAATTATATGCTGTCTCTCAAAGGTAGTGATTTTTTGTTTTTTTTGCTTTTCTTAAAGACTATATGTCAATCATTCAATTTAAGAGGGAAGTAAGTTCTGAGTGTATCTGGTTTCTGCTCTCCTGCCAGCTTTTCCCTTTTGACTTCTACCAAGCTTTGCGTGATCTGTCAGATCAGTTTGGAAAGGCCTCTGCCTCTCCTTCAAGAGGACCCCTGTTTATTAGCTGTGCAGTGATGTGGTTGTCTCCTTCCTCCTTTACCTCCTCTTCCTCCTAAGACACTTTCTCCTGCTAGCAGCTGGCATAAGTGTATTACAGTTGGATCAGCTTTGCCCATTCAGCATCATTTGAGAACACCAAATTCATCATTAGTTATACGCACTGTTATTATATGGAGAGCTGGTTTCCTTCTCAGCCAAACCATCTCTCTCAGTCTTGCGGAAATCAGGCTCCTCATCGATGTGGAAAGTCTGGGTAGGCAGAAGCGATGTGAGAACACAGCTGGAAAATAGTCATTATAGTGGAGACAGACTGAGCAGAGGAAAAAATGACTTGGAGAATCGGGGATTTATTTAATTTGGTTGTATTAGAAAGCTTCGGAGGAACAAAGTCCTCCCTCATTCAAAAAAATTTATGTTCACTTCTAACTGGTTCCAGCGAAATTAATTTTGGATTAAATTATATTCCCAGGTCTGCAAGTGAAGGCAGGAGTTGGCATATTCCCACATGAAAAGAAACTCCAGTGTTTGCCCTTTGAAACATTAATTAACTCCTTGCAGACATTGTTTAAGGAGGAATTTTGAATGGGGTGATACTGGGCAGAGGATGGGAGCAGCTATTACCTCTGGCCTTAAACGTTACCAAACAGTATCAGTTACCATACACTTCTCTTATGTAGGAAGTACCCACCTCATTTTTTATTTAATTCCTATTCCTTCCCATGAGTAACACAGAATGGACTCCAAACAGCAAGAAATCTTGTACAATTACCTAACAAAACTTGCTTCTTGGGAAAGTCTGAGGCATTGGCTCATTATCTTTTCTTCCCTCCCAAGCTTCTAAAAAGAGCAGAATGTGGAAAGTGATGTGATATTCTTACGATATTTATCCACTTACATGAACTCTATGGCTGCAAGTGTCCAAAAGAAAGATGGATAATTCTGCTTGGCCAGGGCAGGAAGAATGTGAGTGAGATTTCCTTTGTGGCGATGGCAGTGGGCTTTGACTCTATGGTTACTGTTGATGAGTGACATGGGGGAAATGGGTAGTTTTACACAGGCAAGGACCATGCAAGGCAGCAAGCTCCAGCGTGTAGCGTGCAGTGTGCTCACCAGCAGCCCCCCGTTGGAGCACAGAGTCCATCCTAAGGTGAGAAAACTGACCATCTTCAGTGTGGTCCAAGTGAAGCTGACAGCATTGCTTGTGAACTCCGTGGGGAAGATCTTGGTATCTCTGTGGCATTTGCAGCTACTTTTAAAAACCTATGGAGGAAGGGCAAAATGGCAGAAGGCTGAAAAATAAGAAAAAAAAGATGCCTACCTTATTTAATTTTTAAAGAGGGAGAAAAGGGATAGATGGCAAACTGTCTCACAGCTTACTAGAAATTTCTGCAGAAACACTGGACAAATACAGTAGAATTTGCAAGTATCTAGAAGAAAACAAGGAGCTGAGAAACAGACAACACAGATTTGTCAAGAACAAATCATGTCTAGCCAATTTAATTTCCATCTTTGAAAGTAAGGCAGGTTTTCTTAACAGGTAGAAACAGCAGATGTTACACATACTGCTTTTCGTAGAAAATCGTATTGTTTCACCTGACACTGTTTTGGTGATGAAGTATGGTTAGGTGTATGTGCTGAAGGCTCAGTGCAGTACTAGTTGGAAAATTATTCTCAGAATTCAGTGGCTTAAAGTCAGTGAATATGACCTGTGTGTGGTACTCATCAATACTTCGTACTAATGACTGGATGATGAAATGAGAGTACAGTCATTAAATTTAGAGGTAACGTTAAGCTGGAAGAGAATGAGAATGTGTAGACAGGCTTAGCATTAAAATTGGTCTTGACAAGTTGGTGAATGTGAGTCAACAAGGACAACTGCAGTGCACTGCATCTCAGCAGGAACCATCATCTTTTCAAGCACAGAACGAAGGGCAACCGAGTTAGCAGCACTTTTGTAAAAAGGGACCCAGGAATGATGGTGGTCCAGAGGTTGGATGAGTCACCAGGGCCGTTCAGGTGAGAAAGTAAACACTATTCTGGGAGTGAAATTAGAAGACGGTCTGTGAGAGTAAGGTGAAACAACCTTTCTTCTTCATCACTCAGGGCTGTGAGGTTTCCATGGCAGTGCTGTGTTTTAGATACCGTGCATGGAAGAAAAATAATTTGGAGATAATCAAATAAGCAGCAACCCAGTCAAAGATCTAGAATAAAAGATCTCCAGAGGAAAGATAAGAATTGTTTATGTGTTTACCTAACCAAGAGAAAGTAAGTCTCCTAATAAATAAAAAAGTTGCAAAAGCCAAAGGAAACCTGTTCTCCCATACAGATGAGAAATACATCAGAAATCAGAGAGTTTAACCTGCAAAAAGGGTGTTTGATTACTAGTCAAGGCTTTCCCTTAGGGACAAGGAAGTACTGTGCAGGGAAGCTGTGGAGCACTGGTGGCATGTTGCAGTTGTGAACAGGTTAGGCAAATTTTATTCAGGAATGACATGTGTGATTGATCCTGCTTCAGTCAGGAGGGTGGGAGGTGCCCTCATCATGTTTCTTCACATCTTCTAGTCTGTGAGATTGACCAGTAGTCAGGTAAATTTTAACCAAAAGTTCAAATTGACCTGCAAGCTTCAATGCAGGGATGTGGATTGGGACTGGAGCACCTGGGAGACAACTGTAAAATGAGCCTGGATTTTAGGTGGGATTGTGTTATTTTAAACTTTTTCTGTTCTGGTCTCCTGCATAATAGGTGTTTTATCTCTTTTTGTGATTTTCAGGCTGACCACAGGTATCCAAGCAGAGGTGTGTCATTAGCAGTCAAAACTCAACTGGACATACTGAATTAATGTGCACAGCAGAATGAAATATTGTGATCTGGATGTCAAAGTACACAAAACTGTTGAATTAAGCATTGACAGATTGGCAAGAGCAGCCTTTTTGTGTAACAGTTGCCCCTTTTAAAAATAGCATGCTTTGGTTTATCATTAAGTGAGAAACAAATAGCCCTTATTTATTATGGAATTGTTTTCTTTAGATCAGTCATCCATATGCAGATGATTCAACTACTTATTTCAGTATCTTGGTGGCAAGACTTTTTTTAATTTTTGAATTGTATCTCTTTGTCTCTCAGAGCACAAATAATGGGAATGGAAATTTGCTTAAGCTGTAATTATGAACATCGCTATTTTCTGTACTTTATTCATCTCCTTAATAATTCTGAGTATTTGCTGTCTCTGCAGATGAACAGATAAATGTGCACTAGTTTCATTGGAAAGCAACAGGATTTTGCTGCTTATGTCTGCATATATTTCTCTGAAGGTAATCTTTCCGTAACAGACTAATAAGCGACTTATCAGATTTTTCTTCATATAGAGAGAGGTATGCATTTATGAAAATGAAAACACTACCAAAAAAACAACCATAGAGAATTCAAACAATGCCAATATAAAAGCTGAGATTGCAAGGATGTTGCTTCCCTTTGGTGTTACCCTCTCTGCCTATAAAAAGACACAGAAAAAAAAAAATAAAAATCTTGGCAAATAAAAGAATCACTAGAGAGTCCAGGTAACGGCAAACCGTTGTGTACATGTGAGTTTAAAAAATAAAAACTAAACCCCACTTGCATGATTCAACCTAAAGTAGAACAGATCTAAAGAATTCAAGAAAACCATTACCACTAGTAAAGTTGTATCTTATGACTCTGATTTCCAGACTTTCTGCCTTGGCTAGACAGTCAGATGCAGTTACATAAAAACTTCCCTTCCATAAGAATTTAACATAAGAGGGACTCATATCTTCATAGAATATGGAATATTTTGGCATATTCATTTGTCTGTGTAACATTTTTTAAAACTTTGTGCATCTGCCTTTCAGTTTTTAATGTCATGGTATCAAGACAGCTGACAAATTGCTGTGGATTTATGAGCACTGTATTATGTCCTGCTAATATTACAATATTAATATTTTTTCATGTAATTAGAATACATAAAATATAATTGAGATTGTTAAAAAAACCACCTTAAATTTGTTTCAACATCCTTCTACAAAGCTGTAGCACCTACAGTGTCCATTTGAAATTGCTGTACTATATTCTGAGGAGAAAATGAAGCCCATCTAAGTTTGTCAAAATAAATTATTTCGTGAGATCAGGATTATTTTTATTCTGCTTTCCTTTGTCAGAAAGTGCTGAAAATATTTGGAAAGAAAGTTTTGTAGGTTTACAACTGAAGACCTGAGAGAATACCAGCACATATTCTTCCCTGACTTGTGTTCATGTTTCTTATCCAGAAAGCTCTGGAAATAGTCTGGTGAAGTTGCTTTCCCCATTCCTACCCACCAGTTTGATTTAGTACTGTCACTGTATTTAAAAAATCACTTTAAGAACTGAGATCATATGTACAAAATCTTTGTGGTTTAAAGAAAACATGGTATTTTTTTGTTTGCTTTCTAGTATGCTTTCTTACATGTAAGCTTTAATGTTTATGTTTGTCATTGTGCTTACAGAAACATTTATAACATTTTCAAAACATTATTCTGTGATATCACTTTATTTCAGGATTGGAAGATTTTTCAACTTAAAATGCAAAGGAATTGTGATTATACTGAAGTAGTTTACCAGAATGACACGTGTTCATAACACTGCAACCTGGGATTTTCACTGATTTAATGACATTGGTTTTTCTGCTGACTTAATCTTATTGGCACAAAACAGTTCATACACACAAATGTCCTCCTTCTTTCCCTAATGTATCTGTAGATGTTTGCATTATAAACATAAATACATAATCCTTCTTGCCTCCAGCTGAGCTCTTAAAACCATGGCATTTTGAGTTTTAAAGGTTGCACTTTGCAAGCCAATGTTCTGTTACTAATTTAAAATTTGCTTTTCATTAGTGGATATAATCAGACCTAAGTGCTTCTCCCCTTTGAAGATTCCCAGAGCTGTGGACGTCCTTTCCCTCTCCCATCCCACTGTGTTCGTGGCACGGTCCTAAGCAGCGTGTCAGTGTTACAGCAGCCACTGAGTTATATCAGAAGGGAAGAATGGTCCATCCCATCTTCAAGGAGAGCTGCTGCTTTCGTGTGCTCTCTAGAAAAGATTAATTCAGTGCTGTGAAATCAAAATGTGTTGAGAGACTGTTCCCAGGCAAACAGCTGCTGCGTTAGATTTTCATCATCGCAGGACTGATGAGATTTACTTTGGGCTGCTTTTTTTTTCCATTGTACTGCTCCCTGGTGATAAGAATTCTTGTCTTTCTGCTAGTTATATTTTAACCTACCTGTTGGTTTTCTTATTTGAGAAGTTAAATGGAGCAGACTTCGGGGGAAGGTCTGAAGTAACTTCGCAGTGTTACTTCAAAGACACTTTTGCTGTTGAACAGCCAATCCACTGATGGTTATAACACTTCAGTGCATGTAAGTGCCTTATGTAATGTAGAGAAATTAATTAACAGATGTTCTGGGTACTTTACTGACTTAAAGTGGACTCTTTCTGCAGATTCATAAAGGCACGGTGGAACTCAGAACTTCCCTAGAAAAACAGAGCTGGGAACCTGGCAGTGGCTGTATTAGCTGGTGCTGGGAAACTATTTTTAGACCTTCAGCTATTTGGGTAATTGAAGCTTTTCCCACTTTCAGCTAATGCACTCTCTGTTGTATAACCCAGCTGGCGACCAGCTTGGTGCGAGGACAGAGCCGCAGGAGGCCCCGCGGCAGGCACTGGGAGAGATAAAGAGCCGCTCTCAGGTTTGGGGATTTATCCGCCGTCAAAACAAAGTATTATAGTAAATGCATGTGTAGGTGGAGGACTTGTTAAGTGACTCTGAAAGAGCTGGAACACTGGATCATGTTTACTTACAAGGCTGAAAGTGGATTAGCGTTATTAATTTTCCACGTACAGCGTGCGCAGCGCGGTCGGTGCTAGAAGCTAGCCCAGCATCTAGAGCTTCAGTTTCCAAGTGTGAATGGCATTATTTCGGCAAGCCACCACCCCTGAGAAAGGGCCAGGTCCAAATGGGAGCTGGATTCTCACCAAGTCCAGCATTTCCGTTTGGCTTTAACCTTGCTGGCCTTCAAATTTCCAGCTTGAACGCTAGGCACGAGTAAGAGACATCAGGTAGGGCTCAACTGCTTGGCACCTAAATCCATAATTCAGTGTTCCTCTCTACAGCAGGCCCAAGGAGTGCGACCCGAAAAGCATCTAACAAGATAGGGCTAGAAGAGAACAATTTTTTAAGGATTTTTGCTAAATGTATTAACTACTGCGCATATGCCATACACACGTCCAGTTCTCTCCTCGGCACAGCTTTTAACTCCCATAGTGTTCCTTTGCATATCTTAATGCCTAACCTCACTAAACTCTGTTCTTTCTTTTTCACAAACATAAAATATTTTAGCAGAACAGAACCTTGAGTCATAAAGGTTGCTTGAGAAAAATGAAATGGTTGAGTAACCTAAGTGGCTTGTTAAGCTCTTCTCTTGAATGCTTAAAGAATTCACTTGAAATAAAAGAAAGAACCCTTGTTGACATAATATTTCCTTTAGCAGTTTTTATCCAAATCAGTAACTGCTTGGTGTGGTATTTGGGCTTTGTGGAATGTGTGGAAGACAAAGCTCACGTTTCTTTGAATTTCTTTGGGGCTATTAATAAAAGTGATAATTAAAATTACATAGCGTATTTGCCTGTCCTCCCCCCCAAAATCACTTGGCCAAAATTGACTAAATCAGTATCCAAAGTGTTCCACAGAGACATGGGTAGCAATTCAATAATCCAAGATGAAATAACATTTTTTTCAATACTTTCAGAGGCAGTTTTAATTAGATGCATTCTTAATGGAATTTTCAGTATGTTCCAGGCAAAAAGATCCTTTTATAATAATCAGTTTAGACCACATATATCTCCAGCTTCAAAGCAAAAGCAGAAAATAGAAACTAAAATATGTAACTTGCCCCTTGCAAAACAGTCAAGTCTGTCATGATGCTGGCCTGTACAAATCTGTCTTCACTTAAAAAGAGGAAAAATATGGTTTTCAGAAAAAACTTGCCCAAAGAATTAATCACTAACATCATTCTTGATGTAAAAGGTAGAGGGTTTTCAAACGCTTTCAAGCCTCCAAAGCAGGAAACTAGATGCTTATCCTTTCTTTTGCTCCAAAGCAGACATGCACTCCCTCTGAAAACTTTAATTACAATATTGATGTGGTAAGTCAGGGAGCGCCTGTTCAGCTCTGCTGGACATAAATCCAGAAATGACAATGTTAATAGTGGTAAATTTAGATAGTGTTGATTTTTGGGATTCCTCCTATACTCTGTAAGTGTGCAAGTATGACTCACAAATCAGTCTGTGTGTTGATAATAAGCATGAATTCAGCTGCATGACATACTAATATTAACAAGGAAACCATTTCTCTGAAGTATAAATTCACAGCTACTATAAGGCTTGTCTAGGAAATTAATTTTTGGAGGAAGAGAGAAGTGCAGTTGTAATGCTGGATTGAAAAAATTATCAGTTTTAAAATGAGGATAAAGAAGGGAATATATGAATCTGGGTATAGCAAGATGTTTTTCCTGTTCCCCATTTTTTCATTTCCTTCAATAATATCCTTCCAAGAAACATATCCTGCTATTTGGAAAAAAAGTGCAGAATGTCTGTCCAGATTCTATGATTTTCAGAAAAGGAAACAGCCAGACCTGGCAAGCATAGCTGTGGATGGACAGGAATGTCATAGCAGACCATGTGCTCTTAGATGTGGGATTTAGAGCACGGATTTTGTAATTCAGTGTTTGCCACTTCTATACATCTTGGGAAGAAAGTGAAAAGGAGCAATACTGCTTCCTGTAGAGAAAGATGACGTGAAGAAACATATGTCATGAGACAACCACCTTGCAAGATCATTTGCTACGCTAGTACTGCCAAAATATTATTAATGTCTAAACTTTTGAATACAGAAAGTCTTGTGGAAGATCTCATTGAAAAAGTACAAATTGGAAGTTATGTTGATTCATGACACCTTGTAAACCGGTGTGTTTCTTAGCTGAAACAACAAAAATGCAGAAATACCCTGTAAAACCTGCAAATTCTTAGTTTGTTATTTTGAAAGGAAACATGCAGATCTGTAGGTAAGCTTATTTTAATTCAGTATTTGCTTTTATTGGAAAACAATAACAAAGATCAAACTTTAAATTTTGGGGTATTGACTCACTACCGAGGTGCAAGAATACCATCACCACAGCTTGATTTTATCTTTTTTTTTTTTTCTCTTTTTTTCCCTTTTAGGGGCTTCAGTGCAGTTCACAGTGATGAACATCCCTTTTCAGCAAAACCACCCCGAGTTCCACAGTGCAGACACTTGGAGCTTGCCCCACAGGCAGCGAGCGGGGAAAGGCTGTTAACTCTGCCACAGCTTTTGGGTGGGAAAACTTCTCTGTCCTGCCCCAGCTCCTGAGAAATGCCATCCTGGGCTTCATGATGGATGGGCTGGTGAGAGCTAACAGAGCTGTGACCATACCCCTTCCTCCATCACTTTTCCTTGGAAAGAAAGGTGGTTTGTTTCTACTGCACGGGCTTGCCTCCTGCCCTCCCCCTGCGCCAACACATCACACGTGGGCTGTTGCAACCTTCCTGTAAGGAGGAGAGAGCAAGAGGGCAACTTCTTGTCAGAGTACCCTGAGGCAACAGCAGGAGCCTTGTGCAACCGCTGTCTTGCTCGTACTTTTTTCCATGAGTTACCAAGGCCTGTCTGTAGCTTTTTTGGGTTTTTTTGTGTTTTTTTATTCTTTTTCTCTGTGTAGCTATTTTATAACGATGGTCACGTGAGACCAAAAAACAACAGTAAAATATGTAGTTTCCCAGTGCGTAGTTTCCCAGTAGTGATGACTTCTGGCAATGAGCTTCGTATGTCCTAACCCGAAACAAAAGGCAGCACAGGAAGAGAGAGTGACTCAGTCTCTGAGTCCCAGAAAGTAAACACTGTCTAACCAGTCTTATCTGGTTTTTAGGAGCCTGAATGAGGCATTTTGCTGGGCCTGGCTTTCTTTTTATGTGTTAGAGACTAATGTGGTTTGTGAACTCAGAAAATGGGTTGCTAAATGCTCTTTAGCTGAAGGATTTGAGAGGTACGTGCTTCCCCTGGAGGAAACTGCCGCATGTTAGGAAACTTCAGTGCTTTGTTTTCTCCTAAATAGGTTCACCAGCACTTTTGAGTGTGGTTTGGGGGAGAGGGGGAATGGGATTTTTATCAGGAAGGAAATTTAGGGTGCTGCTCACCCACCGTCCAAGTCGGTGCAAGTCCTCTACTGGGTGAAGCCACCTTACCTCCATAGCAGTCCTGTTTCTCCTGAGCCTACAAACCTCCCAGATGCCCAACAGTTCTCCCACCACATGTGGCAGAGACAGGTGATGCTATTTCCAGCAGTGTCATGGTCTCTTCCCCACTGAGGGACTTCAGAGCTCAGGTTCATCCTCAGATGTGGCCCTGCCCTGGGGAGGAGGATGCTTCATGCCTGCAGCTGTTGAGTGCATTGCCTTGCCTTGTAGGTGTGTCCTCCCTTCTCCTCTCTCCTGCAAACACACAACCCAACGTACAGAGATGTATCCCCAGCAGGTGATCCTCTATCTCCACTTCATCTATCTGGAAGTCTGTGAAGCTGAGAAAACTGAAGATGTATTCCAGCTTCTAACAGCTGTTTCATCTTGGCTGTCAGTCTCTTCTCCCAAGTGATAGGACAAGAGGAAATGTCCTTAAGTTGGGCCAGGGGAAGTTTACATTGGGTATTAGGAAAAATTTCTTCACCAAAAGGGTTCTCAAGTACTGGATCAGGCTGCCCAGTGAAGTGGTTGAGTCACCATCCCTGGAGGTTTTTCAAAGATGTGTAGACATGATGCTTAGGGACATGGTTTAGTGGTGGACTTGGCAGTGTCAAGTTAATGGTTAGACTCAATGATCTTAAAGGTCTTTTCCAGTCTAAATGATTCTAGGACTCTGTGATCTGCTGCTGGTGGAGGGATGGCTGTGGAAAAACAAGTGCTGGCTATGATCTTCTTTCAATGTCCTTGGAAGTTTGGGGAAGAACTAATGCACTTCCTTTGCCTGCTCAACTTTTCTGTTCCTTTCTCCTCCTTCATAGGTCCTTCAAATCATACGTCTTCCCGGTGAAGCAGGTGGAGCAAGAGCAAACAACTCCCCTTCCAGCAGTGAAACAATGACCCCAAAAGAATGTGGCTGCACGTACGCAAACCAGCGCTGTGATTATATTTTAATAACACACTGACTGACCTTTGAATGAGTTGTCCTTCCAGTCATCCCAGGAAGATGTTGGCAGTCGGTGTTTTGTACAGCACTTCTCGATGCATGCTGGAAAACACTGCGGTGTTGACTCCATTTCACAGATGGAAAAATCGCCAAACGAGAAATCAAGTAACTTTTAACACTGCTAAAGTGGAAGTGCAGAGCCAGGAACTGTGGGCAGCTTTATCTGTCCCAGAAATTCAGGCCAGCATTTTTAAGCCATCAGTATTTCCATAGCAGCTAAGCATTTAGCACCTACACTTGTGGGTTTTCAACCATTCTTAAGGCAGTATCTTCCCAGATTAAGAAACAGAGTTATTAACAAACATCTTGTTAAATTCTGTGCAAGTTATTTAAAAGTCTAAAAGTAACTTACGTGATCAGTGTTCCCTTATCATGTTCAGGGAAACACTAGAGGTATTTCAGAAATGAGAACACCAGAAATATTATCTACTTAGGCAGCAATCTGAAGTGAATAGATGCAACCCAATTATCAACCTAAAATGTCCTTTGTTGTTTTATTTTGCCACTTTGTGCCAGCAGCCAGTGGCAAGTGCCAAGTTGGTGTGCGTCACCTCTACGGTGATTTTGCCCTGGTGCTAATTTTGCAGTGTATAGCAACGATAACCTTATAACTCTGGGGCTTACAGGGAGGCGAGGATGAAGAGAAGCAGGCATGAGATATTGAGATATATATGTGTATATATATTTTATTTTACTTTTTTTCCTGTGGGATGGATCGATGGAGACACTGACTGCCTGGGGAAACTGCTTGCCTGTTACCTTTTGGCTGATGCCAATGTGTGGGTATTTCAGCTCTTTTTATAAATCTTTAAAAGGAATAATAACAATAGAATCATAGAATCATAGAATGGTTTGGGTGGGAAGGGACCTTAAAGACCATCTAGTCCCAACCCCCCTGCCATGGACAGGGACACCTTCCACTAGCCCAGGTTGCCCAAAGCCCCGTCCAACCTGGCCTTGAACCCTTCCAGGGAGGGGGCAGCCACAGCTTCTCTGGGCAACCTGTGCCAGGGCCTCACCCCCCTCACAGGGAAGAATTTCTTTACATATTATAATAATAATAATAACAACAGCAACACCTACAACAACTACTACTACAATAAATAATAAAGAACAATAATAATAGAACAACAATAGCAATAAGAAAAAAATTGAAATAATGAAATAGTAAAATAATAAAATAATGGAAGAATAAAATAATGAAATAACAAAATAATAAAATAATAAAATAATGAAATAACAAAATAATAAAATAATGGAATAATAGAATAATTAAAAATGAAATAATAAAATAGTAAAATAATGAAATAATAAAAAATTAAATAACAAAATAGCAAAATAACAAAAATTATAAAATATGAAATAGTGAAATAATAAACTCAGTGTGCTGCCCATGCAGGAGCGGGTCTGGGGCTGCTGGGGATCCCGGGGGTGCCACGGGCAGAGAGTCTCCCGAGTTATTGCTGAGGCTGCGCTGCCCCCAGTAGTCCCTGGGCAGCCCCAGGTAGCCCCCAGTAGCCCCGGTAGCCCACGGGCAGCCCCGTCTCGCCCGTTCCCCACCCCACTGGCTCCACTGGTTGAGCAGCCGTGGGAATCCGCCCCAGTGCCCTGCACTCTGGAGGGGCGGAGGATATTCACAAGCAATGTGTTTCCTCTGCTCCCAGCACTGCGTCAAAAGCAAACAAACAGGAAAAAGAAAAACAAAACCACCAAACAAAAGCAAAACAAACCTCCTAACCCCCTCACCAGACGCCACAAAAACTGGCAGTGCTGCTGGTGCTGCTCTGCTGCTTTTATCCATTCTTGGGTTTAAATGGATTTTGAAATGATTTAATTCAAGCTAAAAGCACGTACTTAACGTGCGACGTTTTTACACTTTTAAACAAGATTTAAAGTGTAGTGTTGGCGGTGACGTGTGTGTTGACTTAAAGGATAGGCTTGCTGGAGTCCTACCTCCTCATTTGTATGGATTGCAGAAACCACCCACCCAACCTCCCTTCTTTGCTCCCCTCCACTTCACACAAGACTCAAAATTATACGCAGAATTCCTGATTATGGTTGAAGCATACCCTGATAGTTAAAATACGCTCATCTGCAATATTAGCTAAGTACCCAAAATGTTTTGGCTTAGTTTGGAGAAGTTCATGGTTTTGCCATCAGTTTTGTGTGTAATGGTATTTCTGTGTCTCACAATTCCCTTTCTCATTGTAAAACCAGCTGCAGCTGGTTATCACTGACTGAATTAGCACTATCGGGGAGTCGGACCTGTTTGATGTCGTTGGAGAGGATCTCACTTGTGCATCAGGAGGTGAAAATGTTGATGGAAACTCCTCAGGAGTGCAACTGCTGAGCCACTTATAGCTTTGCTAGGAGGCACTTTGTGAACTTAGCTCCACGTATCGTGGAAAATCTTTGGTAAAAGTTGGTTCAAGGGTGTGCTTCCAGTCTTCCATGGGTAAGGCCAGACCTTGAGCTGTGCTTTTCAGCATATCCCTAGTTCTCCTAATAGCTTGCATCACCAAGGGGAATATGTTTCAACCTATCTGATTGCCTTTCACATGCAGAGCCTGCGCTGTGTCAGATATGCCTGTCGTTAATCTATACTGCAAGTCGCATGAAAAGATACACGCAAAATGAGCACGGCACAGGCCTACATTATCACTTTTATCTAAACAGTCTGGGGTGAGGTTCTTTTGTTAGGGAAAAGAGTTTCTAAGAATAACAGGTAGTTTTAAACTGCTTGATTTTTGGGTGCCCAGACTGAAGCAACTGCTTTACCGAAAGCAGATATCAATACCTGAAATGAGGTTCCTTTAAAGTAAGTAAATACAAACTAGATGTGGTGGTTTGTTGGGTTTTTTTTTTTGGCAGGGGATGCTAAAGAAATGACAAGGAATGTTTCACTTTGAATTCTCATTGTACACCTTTTTTGAGCTGAAAAATATTTGTTGTTTTAGGCTGATGGTGAAAAAAAAAAGTAAAGCCAGGGTGTTCAATTTCTCTCAAACTTTTTAAAAATTAGGCCAGTTTTAATATTTTAAAAAGTGTGTTGGAAATGACCATTTGACCATTTTATTTTTTGCCTTAAAATCTCTCTGTGTTTTCAAAAACCATTGCAATGCATTTCATTAAAACCACATTTCTTCAGTGAGTTTTCTCTGCAGATGGGTGTTAATCTGCCACTGTAATGAATCAAACATTCTTTGATGTTCAAAGTTGGTACTCCCAGCTTCTTCTTCTTAACGGCTGGGCTTTTTTTTTCAGCCCATCTTTTCTCTTATCTCCAACCAGGAATCTAACCTCCCTTCAAGGTCCGATCATCTCTTATGTCTAGATGATTTCACTCATCTGTCCTTGCCTTAGTCCTTCCTGCTGTACTCATTCCTCTTGGACTTCACTGTCCAACGGCATCTGTTGAGATTGAAGATGTGGTGGGTACTACTGCAGATTGGAACATGTGACAGATGAGGAAAGAGTCTCTCAGCAAAAATGCTGATGAACTTGCCCTGTAGGCTTGAGGCAAGGTTGGTTTCAAGGGCAAGGGAAGGACAGAAACAAAGACTACTCGAAAGGCCAGCAAGGAGGCTGACAAAAGCATTTTGCTCATCTGATGGAGACAACTGCCAGCAGTAGTTGGAAGTAGAGCAATATAGAGAGTTATACAGGCCTCAACAAGGGGAAAAAAAGGTTTTACGACCTGAATGACATTAAGTTCCCATAAACTCAGGTAAGAATGAGAAAACAAGCAGCATGAGGGAGCTCCTGGGTTGTTTCATTTTATCCTTTGAGTTTCTTATCATATTAAAAGCCTGCCCAAGCTTGGAATAGGGGTCATATTGAGAAAAAGTCACCTCAAGGAACCACACAGACCTCCTGACCTCTTCTTTGCGGCTGCAGAATACATGTGCAGCACTAGTGTCAGTGGGTGAAGTTAGTTCAGAGGCGTAGATAGACCGAATTCCTGCTCTCTTGCTTTCCCTCTGATTCAGCAGCTGGAAACAGGAGAGCCCTGCACACTGTGACCTGGTTTTTGCACTGTCCTTCAGGAACTTGACAGCGATCCAAAAAGCATTCCTCAGATCACAGGCTGTTGACACAGTACCTCAATACGAACCGTGAGCAGGCTGGATTTGTTCTATATTTACTGCCGCTGGCAGCCGCCGGGAACGGGGCTGTGCTTGAAGCATTTCTAGCATGCTCCAACCTTGTAAGCCCCAGAAAATGAATGTTACACAACAAACTGGGTCCGGCATAACTGGGTTTAGGGTATCGCCAGGAGATGCCCCTTGAGCTGACCTGCTGATTGTTAGCCATGCTGTCGTGGTTCTCACCCCTCCTGCCAATGGGTGAGCTATGCTGGCAGAAAACTATTTTTTTTTTTGTGCTTGTTTTTTTGCCAGTTTAACTCCCTGAGCTGTCTTACTGTAAGGCCAGCCGTCCACCAGTGCCAGCATGTGGGAAAACAGCAAGTCAGATGCTTTAGTGCAAACGAGGACAAGACCTATTGCTGTATTACTATCCCCATAGAAATAATGGGGACCAGGAAAAGCACAAATGTGGTATATGGAGAGTGAGAGGAAAATTTATGTCTTTCAGCAGCACCCACAGAAAATCCCTTTTATGAAGAAAGAAAGGATATAATTAGGTTGAATTTTCTTATTCTTCAAAAAAGAAAGTAAGATTTCAGATCTCTGAAAAGCAAAAAAAATTGCTCATTTTTTTTCCCCCTTCTTTTTGTACTATCTAATAGTCTGTGGTAACATTATGCTTACCTAAGAAGCTAAAATCCCCAAAAGTAAGCATTTGAAAATGGGCTCAAATTCAAACGGTGTGTAAGCTTGCATGTGCACACAAGCTATATAGCTGCACATTCATATGTGCAATTTTCTTATCATATCTTCATCAGTGAACTCAATGTACAGAAGATAGAGGGTGGTTTCTCCTCCGATTTCCCTTCGGTTAGCTGAAAAAAAAAAAATCTCTGACTCATGCTGAAATGTATTTTCTATGGGTTTATGATGGTTTTAGCTTCCAGCCTCAGTTTCCAAGCTAAGGTAAGCTAAAACAAAGGGAGGCAGAAAATAGCCTGAACGTGAATGGAGACTTCAGTCATGTGTTATGTACCCCTGGAAAGGAGAGGGGGGTAAGTCTTATTAAAGTTTTCCAGTTCATACCAAGTAGAAAGTAGAGCCCAGGGAAGAAACATTCAAACCAAGATTTCTGCAACTTCTGCAACAATTTCTGCAAACTGAAACTTGATTCAACTTTTTTTTTCTTCTCTTTTCTCCAGTGAGCTGATTTTGTTATTGTTCCAATAGTGAGACCTCAGACTATTGCAAACCAATAATCACAATTGCTGCAGAATCCTTGAGGGTTCACCTTCTAGGTCTTCAGACCTGCATATGAAAGGCTAATTTATTTATTCATTTTTTAAGGTATTGATTAAATTTGAAGTCTGTGGAGTCATTCTTGAATTTAAAGGCAGCAATTCTGCTGCTACGTATTTGCTGGTGAGGACTGACATGGGAAGGGAGTGCAGAGAGAGAGTAAATCATTCTCTCACAGGGTAAATGAGCTAAGAATAAACAGGGGTGCTGTGCTGCATTGCTGTGGTTACACATCTGTAGCATATGGGGCCCATCACCCACTTTCGCTATAATACTTCAAGAATACTGTAAAAAACACTACCTCTGAAAAAACAGGAATCCTCTGCTGAAATAGAAACATATCTTGTGCAAAACCCCTCTGAGCAGAAGTTCTGAGCAGTGTTGGTGGGTCAGCAGTCTGAAGTCGGCAGTAGCTTGCATAAAGCAAAACTCATAAACAAGCCGGTGAGTCAAACTCATTTCCTTGACTAACAGGAATAGGATTTCATAAACAGAGCAATCACTTTGTGCTCTCCAAACCAACTGTGAACTGTGTTAGCCGGATTATGGAGCACAAAAACAGGAGGGGGGAAGGCAGCTGTTTCCAGCAGCTCTTTTGCAAAGACTGTGAGAAAAGAGGCTGTTCAGAAAACATGCGCTAGGTTAGACTTTGGGTAACTGGGAATTCCTTGTAGTAGGACTTGTATAACTTGATAATACTGCCTTATTGCTGAGCTGCTCTGTGTTGAGCTAGCTCATTCTCTTTCATGTTTACTCTGTGTGTTATATAGTGGTGGTTTTATGTCCTTTCTTAATGTATTTGTGTAATTAATGTGTGTTTAAAGTTAGTTGGCAAGATCAAAGTAATTAAGACCCCTGTCTCATAAAATTCTCTGTCTTTCTAGTGAGGCAGCAAGGACCTCCTACTCTTTACTTCAGTGGAGATTCACATAGATCAGACTTGTGAGGGAGTTAAGACCTCACTCATGCAAGTACTTTATATTTTAAATTCAAAACACTGTTCTGCTCTCTCTTTTTTTTTTTATTATTTTTTACCAGCCTTTTAGAAATGTTGTGTTTCAGCTGATCAAATAGAAAATATGTTCTGCGTTCAGTTACAACTTCACTCTGAAGGATATATTTTTAAATATTTTAATGCACAATCTCACAAGTGGACAATCTCTTTGGTCCTATTGACAAATATTCTGCCCTTGGTCCTCAGTGCAGCTGCAGTCCAACTGCACTCCATGAATACACTTCCATGGATGTTTCATGCCTGTAGTCATGCAAGAGGCTTGGGTGTGGGTCAGGGAATGCAAATAACATGCTGAGGCCCAAAGTTTGGTCTGTTGCCTATTGTGGATGATCGATGTTGCTTACACACACCCTCCTTCAGACCTCAGGCTGGCGCAGGGTCTGCAAAATAGTTCCTCCATGGTTCTGCGGGCGTAGAGAGCATCCCTGTTCTTTGCCATCAGTGTTCCCATCTTAAATCTTTCATGGTGTTGGCACTGAGAAGGTATTGAAACATCACAGTGTACTGCTAATCCTAAGGGCTTGGTGAATAAACCATAAACCATAGGGAGATGTGTTTGTCTCTTTATCTCCCTAACCTTACTACCTCCTTCTTGTTTCTCAAAGAGATTTAGTCTTGCTGGAAGACCAGGACCCCATGCAGGTGCTTTGTTTTTTGTGAAGGTTTCAGCCTGGCATTCCCCCTTTCTCTGCGATGGGCTGTCACCCTGTCTCCCACCCTTGCCACCACTCTGCTTTCCGTAGGCAAAGGGAGGAGGTGGGGACATGCCTTGCTGCTGGTTCCTCCCACGCTCCACCGCTGGAGGAGAGCAGTGGTGGGCTTCCTCCTCCTCCACGTCAGCGAGGCAGTGGCAGGGCCTGATGGAGCAGGGCTGGAATCATCACAGCACAGAGAAATCTGTCCATCCTACATAATAAATTCCTCTCACACTACGCCGTCGTCCTGCTATCCAGGCAGTGTTCATGCTGTCAGGATTCTGGAGCATGAACTAGCCTTTAGAAATTAAGACGGGTTGGTTGATACTAATTTCATTCAGTGTAATTAGACACCAGCAGTCTCCAACATTGTCAGTGGGGAGTAGGAAGGTTTGTTCTGCCAGATCTGTATTATAATTTACCAAAATGTATACCAAATGGAATCTAGCCATTTTTTTTGTCAAAGTAGACTGTATTATTTTGTCAGAATCCTGTGCGATAAAGCCTAACTTATATGCACTGGAGGGCTACATGTTATTATTTCTATGGGATCAACTCATCGTGCATAACAAGGGCTTCTTGTGTTCCCCTTTTTTTTCCCTCCCAGCCCTGCTGTGTGCCACTTGTTACTTCCCTGAATTCCAGGAACAAATCTCACATTTCTTGCCAAAAGTTTAATCCACATTTTTTACTTGTTTAATGGCAAGGGTCTCTCTATGTACTTCCTCTCCACCACTCTGGGATTTTTATATATTTATCTACTCATTTGTGCCTTTTTCCCTCTTCCCTTGTGCTTTTATGCCTCTGCCCTTTACTGCTCTCACTCCTTTCTTTCTCCTTATCCTCCCCCTCTTTCAGGATGTGAGTGCTGTCAGAAGTGTATTAGAAAGTTGACAGAGCTGAAATGGAACAACTTCCTTGGAAAGAAGTCAAAGTTTGCTAGAGTTTGGAGTTCTGATGATCACATTCCAGTAGACTCATGTCTCCACCCTGCTGTGTTTCTCCTTTTCCCAATGACAGCAGTAGAGTTTTGCCCTTTTATTTTCCCTGGAACTTCAGAACTGATTGAGTACGTGTGATGTTCATAAGCTGTTGTGTAACATCCAAATGGAGCAATATCTTCAAGTTGAGTACAAGACCTTGCAAGCTCAGTCAACAATACCAAGAAGTTGAACTGGATAAGACAATTTTGTCAGTTGGTGGTAGATTCTGAAGATCTGGCAGCATCTTCATCCTTGGGGTTCAGAGGGCTAAGTGGGTCAGGACAGGGAGGACAGGCTATCTATAGACACAAAGATTTAAACAAGCAAAAACCCAGAAAACTCAAAAACCCTTAACTCTGAAATTTTGGAAATCAGATTACTTCTGGCCAGTTGTTTGTTTTTCAGTCATGCCTGTGTCTAAGTGAATGCAAACTGTGTAAGTGAAAGTTAACAAAAAACCCAAATGATTGGCTGGCAAACTGCTATGAATATTCATACTACTTTGCTATATTGTAAATATTTCAGCTAGAAAATATAATGGCTGCAATAATTTTGGAAATATGTTTGGCAGAGAAACTTGAAATGGAAACACAATAAAGTTAATAATCCTTTTGACATACGGTTATGCTGAAGTTGTAGATAAAACCTTATTGTACCTGGTATGTGTAAGCCCACGTTATCATCTAGGATAAAGCTGAGAAACATTTAGGCTCCTCTGTGGAAGCAGAGAGATAAAACAACGTGCACCACTGCTGAAAACAGACTCTCAGTGAGATAAAAAGTTTAACCTTACAGCCCAAGAGATTTCCTTGGCATGAGGTAGTAAATACAAGGACAGGAGCAATAACTGGCTGGGCTACAGGAGGGAGAAACATTAGAAACTGTTGCTGACAAGCAAGCGGCAAATAAATCTCAGAAACAACACGAGAAACCCTGATTAGACCTGAAAGAAAAATTTTAAGTGTCATTGTAAGTGAATCACTGGTTTAGCCTAACAGGATCAGGCAGAAATGAGTGACATATACTAGCTTATATTAAAGTTAATCTATAGGTGATTTCTATAAATTCCTTGAGCAGGAATTCGTAATAGTGTTGGGAGTGTAACAGGAAGCTCTGCTGTTAAAGAATACCTCCTACAGTAGATACTGAACTCTATTTCAGGCAACCCAGTATTCACATTTACATTAGGCTTTCCACATGTGTTTCAGATCCAATTTATGTCAACAGTAATTGAAAGCTGTTACCATCTGGGTTTTGGGTGGGCTACATGGAATAAGTTATCATGAAATAAGTAACTTCTAGTGTGAATTAAATATCATTTGAAGTCCCCTGGTGGGAGCTGAGGGGAGAAGCCAAAGAGCCCTGGCTTGCACAGAGTTTGAAATTAAGGAACCAAATTTTACTGGAAGTAAAGAAAAATGTCACCTTTACTCTGGAGAATAATGCCTTAAGGTATAGGACCTTCTATATGGCGATATTTGGTTATTTCACAGAACCTTCAAATAAGCACCACATGTCCACAAGTCTTGTACTTTGCAAAATCTGTAATCTATTATTTTTGTTCTGTATCTGGTGCAAAATCTACCTCAACCCTAACAATTCTACATTTATAAGCAAGAAATTGCTAAACAAATAAAAGAGCTGGAACAGATGTTAACCTCTTCACTCTGGGGAAGCCAGATATAAATTCACTGCAGGAGAACAAATTCAGTAACTGGACTGCCTAACAAATTTGATACTAGTGATATGTGCAAGTTCTTTCTTTTTATACAATTGCTTGTTTACCTTTGAAAGCTCCGTATTGCAAAATGAAGGTATTTTTTGTGATATTCATGGCTTCTATTCAGAAAAAAAAAAAAAAAAAAAAAGAAATGTGAATCTTCGAGTGAAAATTTAGTGTAACATCCTTTGGCTTGGATGTTACATTAATAGGCACATCAGATACAGACAGAACAAGGGTTTGTTTTCATAACCCCATCCTGCTTTTGTAGAAGTTAATGGGACTTTTGCTACTGTCAACACTAAGAATCAGTTAGAGACTACAGGAGCAGTTGCCAAAGGCAAGAGCTTCAGAATATATGGGGAAAAGTAGCCATGGAGATCTACAACACTGACTAACAGAGAACGGGATTTGACTTGGCACCTCCAGAGGTGCCTTCCAATCTGTATTATTGGGTGTTCCAATGACTGTTTACAGTTCATTACCAGAGAGCTTCTGCTTTGAAGTACCTACTGTATTAGTGACACCCTCCAAACTGAGTAAATCCAATTTATATTTTAGCCTTGGTATCTTTTTAATTTTCTGAAAAGATCATAGTTTTAGCACTAGGGAATAACGAATGACATAAGCAGTGGGAAAGATATCTGCCCAACATATTTCTCTTTGGTTCCTTGGTTGAAGTGGTAGTTATGTAGATGCTTCAGTTATCTTAGGCTCAGAAATTGCCTGTTTTCTTCATACCAGTCATGTTTTTGAGAGTCTGACCCTTCTGTAGAGACCAAGAAAGACAGCAGGACTTTTTGATGAAATAGCTGGCAAAAATACCAAACTTTTAGGAAGGGCATCTGTAAAACAGAACATTCAGTGACCATGCAAGTGTTAATTAATCACCAGAAATATCCATACCTTTCATCCTTGAAGAACCACCCTCTTCTGGAAGGCAGAGCTGTAGTGATGTTTCATGCCACAACTTCTTGACATCACTAGAAAATTTTGGCCTAGGAAGTGGCATCCGTGGCTGTAGCTCATTTCTGTTTTGTGGGAGCTCAGAGTTTCTTGTTTTGATGTTCATAAGTGTAGTCACTCCCCCTTAGCAGCCACCACTCGAGCTGTGGGTGTTTGTCTGCACAGGGTAGGGGTAGGTATTGTAGCCGTGATGTATGCCATGTCCTTCAAACACAGCCATCCTCCCTCCAGCCTCGGGGCCAAGAAGGGAACTTTCCTTCACCTGTGGGTGCTGTATAACCGTTCCCTTCTTGGTCATAGGTGCTATGTGCTCTTCAGTTATTTTGGCTTCCACGTGAATTACGGAAGAATGACAAATAGGAGAAACCTACTGAGAAAACAGGATGAAAGTATGATTAATGTGTTATTACACGGTGTTTAATGCCACGTTGTCAGATGGCTAACATCCCACCTTCCTTTGTTTTCACATGTGCACAGAGTGAGAGCTGGAGAAAGACAATAGCTGCTGCCTTGGCTGTAAGTGCCCCGTTCTTCACTCTTGCCCCAGTGCTTGTTGGGTTTATCATCCTCACTAAGACAGGGGAGGAGTGAGTTCAGACTCAGCGGACTTTTCTGTTGGTTAGAAATGATGGTACTGGTTGTTTGGATGTTGGAGTTAATATTTCTAACAAGGATAAACACAGGATGAAAGAAAATGGAGAGCAGCTGGCAGACACTCAACAGACTCCTCCACCCTATCCCTTCAGAGAATATTTTCTTAGGCTTTGTAACTCGGTTCTCAGTAATGTTAAGTTCCATTTAAGATGGATGTAGAAATACGTAGTATATGTTTTTTGAAGTCAAAGCAAACATTGAAGAACAAATTGTGAAATTTCGTTTGGCAGAGGGAGGTTGCATCATTGACTTTCCTCTCAGCCTCAGGAGGTTTCATAACATCTGAAGACATCATCATGAGTGTGAGAAAGTTGACATTTAAGAAAGAGTCTAAGAATGGGAAAAATTATTAACCATTAAATGCCAAGGATGTGAAGGGATTGTACCAGTGATCACAGGCTGCTTAAGGAAGTAATGATCATGCACAAGTTGAAATATGTATTATTACGTTCTGTAAAAAAACATCCCCTATATGCTCCCCATATGCTCCCCCATGTGGGGGAGCACCCATATGCTCCTACATTTCAAGACTTCAGGAGTTTACGCTGCCTGGGCTCTTACCTGGTGTCCTTGGAGGGCTACCCACAAGCAGAAGAGGGAAGGCATAGATGACTTAGTGTGTGAAATTAAGATCATTTTCTTCCTGAGTAACAAAGGTGCATTTATCCCATTGAATTTCATCTGCCATTTTGTTGTTCAGTGGTGTAGTACTAAGAGGTGCTTCTGCAGAACTTTATAATTGGCTTCATTCTGACTCTCCCAGGGAGTTTTGTGTTGTCAGAGGTTGCTGTCATATCATCATTGATTCTTTTATCTAAATTTCTTACGAATATGTTGAACAACAGAGATCTTGTTGATATCTTTCTCCTATCATGAAAAATTACTTTATTCCCTAGATGTAAATCCAATTTGCCAATGTTTCTGATAGAAAATTGAATATTACATAGACCACACTTTTCTAGCTTTTCTTTATGTAGGTATGTGTATGTATTTGTATGAACAGTATTTATTTGTATTTGGTTTATATACAATGTGTAGGTATGTATGTGTCGATATATATGTATATGTATATATGTGTGTGCATATGTTTGTGTGCGTGTATACTTATTTTAAAGAGAAGTATCTGAATTTTCTTGATTGGCAGTTTTATGTTATGTTGCTCTTTGAAAGAGGTGCAATAACTCTATTGTAAGGTCTATACATCCAGAAAATGATCTGCTAACCCTGATAACACATAAAAATAAAGACAGTATCACTTAACTTGGCCGTGAAAATGTATAATTCTGGATTATCAGCACTGTAATGTGAAGCTTGTTTACCTTAGTTTGTGTGATGTTTGGCAGGGGGCTGGCATATTTTTGCCAGTGTTTTCTCTTTTATTGTCTTTAGAAAATTCACACAGTTTGTGAATTAGCTTCGAAGCAGACCTGGCTGAACCCAGGAACCAGCAGATCTTCCTTTCATGGTATTGTGATATGTTTTGAAAAGGCTGTCTGATTGAGGTTAAATTTGATGCTGCAAAAACATTGCTTAAATTTATCTGTAACAAGAATTCAAGGGGAAAAAAATTGAACAGAATATTAATATGACTGACTTCAGCACCTACTCCCCTTTAATGTAGACATGAAGCCTTTCTTGTGGGTTTTTTCTCCTTTTATTTTAATCAATAGAAGTTTTATTTGGGATGAGGAAAGAAAAATCAGGAAAATCACCCTCTTGTCCATGACTTCCAGTCATAAATCTCAAATAAAAAATAAGGCATCCCTGCACACCTCAGACCCTCAGCAGGTGTTCTGCAATTTGGCAGTCTCAGACTCATGTTATTTTTGCCTGGCTTGCAGAAATAATTTTCCATTAATGAGATGAAAGGATCCGTTCAAGATAGTTCTTGTAAAATGCTGTGCTTAGATTGACAGTACACTTTATTATGATTTGACTAAAGTTCCAGTATTTTTCTATTTTGTACAGATGTATTTGACTATGTTTTAAGTCTGTGCATTTCTAATGAAAAGTGAACTGAGTAACTGAAAGATAACAGAAATCTTCCACATGAGTAACTCATTTAGCCAACACATTTCTCTGTTTCTAAAGGATGCCCTTTACCAAGCATTCTGTTTTCTAAAAATTTAAACAAAAGTCACTTTATCTACGTGAATAACCTAATTGACTACAGTGTGACTACTTACATACGCTGTATGAAGGCGTGTGCTTAAATTTAGTCAAGCCTAGGGAATGTAAATGGTGTCATGTATGGCCTTGTCCTTTTCATTCATTTACTCATTTGCCGCTGGCAGTGTTGCTCCCAGCTGGATCCCTCCAACTTGCAGATGTTGGGACTCGTCACTTCTTCTGCAGAAGACCACTAGAGACAACAAAATTGCTTCAGGATGTAGCCTGATGACTCATTCACTAGATGCTCTCTCCCTTCCGAGTAACGATTGAATCATAGTAGATGCCAAGGGTGGAAAAGACTGCTTGTCATAAAAAGCTGTGTCTATTTTTAGTGCTGTCCTTATATCCCGGTTGATACTCCCTCTTCATAAGACTTTCTAAGGTATGTCACACCCTCAAACTGCATCAGTAGGGCTGCAGGTAGAACTGGCGTGTTTTGCCACTCATGTCAGCTATTACAGAAAGTTAATCACTGATTCACAATAAAATTTATTTTAGCTGAAATGAGCTGACCTCTCAAGATTTGCATATATATTTATAAATCCCTAAAATCCAGAGTGTGTTTTCTGGGAGAGGATAGGTGTCCCCGTGAACATGACCCAGAGATGTTAATGGAATTGTTGCGGGGTTTTTCCTCCATGTCTTTCCTTGTTGTAGCTAACCCTGATATACTGTTCCAGAGAGAACCGTACCCCTTTACGATATTTCTTATACTATATCTAAGACATAGGGTATTTGAAAGGTTTTTTGAAAGTTTTGGAATTTCATGTAATTCCCCTCATTTACATTCTGTACATTTCTTAATGCTGTGAGGGGTTGGGATCGTAATGAAAGTGAGAGGTAATGAAGTGCAAATTACTTCATGCTAATAGAGGAATCATTGTTCAGCTGAGATAGTTGATGATTGAGCATTTGTAATGGTGCTAGCTGTTGGGTTTTCCTAATATAAGGATGTGCTAGCTAAGGTGTAACAAAGTGCAGTTTCAGCCCTTTTATTAACTGTAGCGTATAGATCAGTAAATAATAAAAATCAGTCTTCCTGTCTTATTTTAGGATTTCTCCAGTTCTGTTCATATATGTCTTTTGGGGATGAATAAAGCATATTCATATTGGTTTTTAAGGCACCCTGAATATTCCTCACCAGCTCAGCATCTTTGGGAGCTAACTACAGTGCATTCATACAGTGCAATGACAACCTGCTATTAGTGTGTAAATTTTACATATACTTTTTATGACCTTTTTCTATTGCGGGAGAATTTGCTCTCAAAAAGAGTTGTTTGCTAGCCACTGAGTGTGTACTTTTAAACCCTACATTGAAGACCTTCCCCCGTGCCCCACCCCACCTCCCCCCCCCGTCCCTCTAATTGATGTTTGTGGATTGTACAACCTGATTTTTTTAAACACAGGGTAGTGTAGCCTATAAAATTTCTAACTAATCCTACTGGTACCACACGAGGCAAATGTACAGTCCCAGTATCGCAGGGTGGGGAGACAAAAGAGTTATGATCATTTGGGTAAACTTACTATACTACCTATTTTTTTCTGTTGAAGGAAACTTTCTCCTCCACTTTCACCGCATTGTTTCTACTGTTT